>NC_086320.1:29878906-30478906 GCF_036172605.1 Pelobates fuscus
AGCACTGATTAACCTACTAAATCACTAAGCATCTGGCATAACGAACCCTCATATTCTTGGAGAATACTTAGCTGAAGTTCAGATTCAAGCTTTCTGGGTCAAGGTTGTCGTGGAGGCCTACATGGGATTTCCGGGCGGAGGAGGCGGTAGATCATCTATCGGAGCCTGCTTTGGGTCTCAATCGGACCTTTTCCCCTCCCCCTAAGGACCAGTGGGGGTTATCCATGCTAATTATGCCATGCTAATTGGACTGATTGCCTGGTCCATCCCTGCCCAGCACGTACCTGCAGATAAAGGCGTCCTCACCAAAATGGCTGCCGCCACACTGAACGCCTCGAAGCCTGCACACCCGCAACTGACTAACCAAGTGGACCTGTTTCTGCTAAAGTTTGATAGCAAGTCTGGGAGAAAATCTATGCCCGAGCAGCGATTACCTCGCATGGAGGTCCATGCTACCGGGACCAGGTCAGTCTCCATGGCCTACCCCTCAGGCAACTTCAGCAGTGAAGCAGAGGAACAGGAGACCAAAACCGACAGTGCCTCGTGGTAACCTTACCTTCCAGCCCCGCCGACGCGCGCCCCTGCAGTGATCCAGCAAGGGCTATCCATCTGGGAGTACAGCCGGCCGCCAGAGAGTGTCATCTCAGAGAACCCTGGAGCGGGATGAGAGGAAGTCCAGAGGCTCTGTGTCTAAGGTCGACAAGAATGTACATCCTGAAGAGGCAACGTGTAGTTGCAGCTGTCCCCCACCATAGCCCAGCAAAATGCTGCACACTGGTGTTTTTAAAGTTCCATCTACAGGCATCGGATGAGTAAACCTCAGCACAGACCAAATAGTCTCTGCAGCCATGGACTCTAATATCAAACTGTAATTTCCTTGTTGCTAGCAAGGGCCAGCTGTAGTATATATATATATATATATATATATATATATATATATATATATGTACCTCCTAACACCAGGGGCACCCAGTGGTACTAAAGCTATTAAACTCACTAGAATTGCCAAGCATGCTTATACCCATTATCTAAGCCTGGAATTAGCTAGATATACTCAACAATTGACTGGGTAGTACTACTAAATAAATTTATATGCCTACTCTTGATAACCTATAACTGTCAATAATGCGGAAAATACACGCATAGCTTTAGCCTACTCTTCTATCATTAACTATAGCGACTCCATCTTGTATTACCTTCTCTTAACAAAAAACAGTGGAACGTTTATACATGCCATGCCTATGTACCAAAATTATTATCTATGTCTGTTGGCACCACAAACTTGTCTGTAACTACCCGCACTTCAAAAATAAATACATTTCACAAGCGGTTTGTCTCCTCTCCTGGCACCATAACCACTACAGTGAACTGTAGTGGTTATGGTCATGGCAATGCTCCTTTAACTATGTCATTATGGAAGATTTAGATTCTCTCTTAAATTGTAAATATAGCTTTGTGGTTTAGTAGTTACTATATACGCTTCCAGGAACCAACATGTCTGTCTTCTTTATTCACTCAACAATCAATGCAATACTCTCATAGAAACCCACCTGACGAGTAACCATATTATTTAGCAATATTGGTATTACTGTATCTGTTGTTATGAATAATAATATTATTCTAGAGTAAGTCTAGAAAGAGTTAATTTATTTATGTATGTACCATTACTTGACAGATCTTTTTGGAACGAAGGTGAACATATATCAAGGGGAATGTTAGATAACATTGTTGCTGAAACTTGCCCGAGAGGTGTTTGCCCAATTAAACAAAGTATGGTCCAAATATTCTCTCCAACAGAACAAGAAATGTTTTTTTTTCTTGATAGCTGAGTAAGAGCTTTAAGAATTCAGGATTAAACAATATCCAAAATAATTATTTAAGGATATTCTGCTTTTATTGGAATTAATTCACTACAAATAAATCTATCAGCGTGTTGCTCATGCTGACATTCAATATTCAGGAGAACACACCAAAAAATATTGGGTATAACTTTGCATGTTTTGACTACAGTCACTTTTCCTACTTGATCAATGAGTGTTACCTTTTCTTTTGATGAGTCAAGTCTGAAAATAGTAAGTAGTGGATGGTATCAGAACGTGTGGACGCTAGGTACTGAAAGGTCACGTACAAAACCATAGTGAATGGATCTAGTAAATTAGTAAATATGGCTATAGGAACATGACATGAGAATATTCCATTCTGGAGTCTTCTAAGGAAACTGTAGATATAATGGATATCAAGTTAAATTGGTATCAAGGAGGAACATTTATCAAGATAAAAGCATAGTCCCTAGTGTTGTCTCCCTATAGATTCCATATGCGATTTGCATGATGAACCATCTTCAAATTTTTGATTTTTTTGGAATAATTTGTATTCTATCAATGCTGTTTTTTGTGTCATTTAAAGCCATGGACATTAGACTCAGGCATTCATTTTTGGACAATTTCATGAAATTTGTTTATTTGTACAAAACGCAAATTAGCAAATTGCAATACGGATGAAATGACCGGGGAACAAAGTGAAAATGGATGAACAAACCGTCCAGGAACTTCGTTCATTCGGTATTTGTCTGATTACAAGGAAGGAGCTACAGGCTTCTTCCTTGTTAAGATATAATTTAAAAATACTAACAGTGGAGAAATCTGCTTACCACCGCATCCTCCCCATTGCATTATATTGACTATATGCTTATTTCTGGAGAGATATCTTCTAAATCAGTATAAAATAAAACACTGTGGCAGCCAATATGGCACCCACATAATTATAAGGGACGCTTATAAGCTTCCTCATGCTGTGCCGCTGGTAGGAGCAGGTATACTAAACAGGGAATAGCCAGTGGCTTCTCAATGTCATAAAAGACTAGCAACAGGGCAGCTATTTACAATAAAGGGGGACCTGGCACAGGTCTCTGTATAGTGGTTATGGTGTCAGGAGTGGCAAATGGAGAAAATTATGCTCAATGACAACAATATGAAAGGATTCCAGAGATGACACAGGAGTACGAAAAGAGTACGAAAAGAGGACTTATTTGAAGTAATGGGGCACTTGATAGTGGTGAACTATTCATTGTGGCCATGTACCTGAGGACATCATATTCCTTTTCCAAAATGGGATCCACTGAAAGACGATGATATTCCAGCTATGGGTCATGATGCATGGATTAATAAACCTTGACATGCATGTATTTTAAGGTCTAATTTGTAAGGAAATTTCCTGTGTAAAAAAATCTGAATTACAAGACTGATTAGCTTCTTGAAATAGAAATATGTTTGATTTGTGTAAGGGTGTTAAAATTCGACCATATTTCTCTTGGACAGCCGCTCTCTGACGAAGAATTTTAATGGTTTGGGTTCATTGATAACATTATGTGACTGGGTCCATGTTTTATATCCACGCTTTATATCTATATCTAGCTGGCATTTCTTTCTGATTGTGTCAGGAAATTACTCGTTCTCTTACCCAAATACAGGAAATTAGGTTTCTGGTCGTTCGGAATCCAAAACTCTCATAAAGATTAGGAAATATTGACTCAGAGGTAAGAACAATACATTTTATTGTGCCCGGGTAAATGTCATTTGTGTCTCATATAAATCACAACGTTCTAAATTTTGATGATGAACTACAATTTCTCAAAAGTATTGTAAAAATTAATCGTAGTTTCCTAATTAATTAGGTGTAAGGAAATTACCTATATGTTTGTTTTCTATTCACAATTTGCATTAATACAGATATTTTTTTTTCCCGGTGGCATTCAGGTTTTATACTTTAAAGGGACACTCTAGAACCTGTACAGCAGGGGTGACCAAAAGACAGATCCCCAGATGTTGTAGAACTACAACTCTCATGGTGCTTTGCATGGTTTTCGAATGCCTTTAGAATGACACAGCTTCATGAAAGCTGTTGTTTTAAAACGTCTGGGGATCTACCTGTTGGGCACTCCTGCTCTACAGGGTTAGTGGTTCTGGGGTAAAGAGCCTGTCGCTGCAAGCTGAAGTGCTTTTGGGGTGTGGAGTGGTCAATTAAGAACTTTTCATGACACCCTCCTGTGTGAAGGGTCAGGTGCTTCCTAAGGCCTTGTATAGGACTTGTATACATACAAAAAAAAATTTGGGCCCACGTAAAACATGCATTATTTAGCTGTGGCCCTGCAAGACCCTAAAATGGCCCAGTGATAAATCACTTTAATCTACGTATATAACATAAATAACCTTGGGGGAAAAAATAGCTAAAGCAACAGGTAGATGTGTTCTTGGTTTTAATTCGTTTTCCTGCAAATCGAACCTGCAAAAATGCATTGAAACTTTCCAGATTGTTACATTATTGTTAAGCTACCAAGTTGACCGTGTCAAATTATACTCTTTTTTTTATTACATGTAGCTATACAAACACCACAAAACCGTCACTCTATTGCATTGCTTAGGGTAATTCTGTTTAGTTTGGCAGCTCCATGGGTTATTGAGTAAAAATATAAACAGATATAAAACCAACTCATGTGCTACAAAGTGTAAGTGACCCATGGAAAGTGACCTCTTTGGGACACCTGTAAACATCCACAGTTATCTAATTACACAGTAAGATAGGCTGATAAAAGACTCACATCCATGGAGTTCAGTCCTTCACTAATCTCCATTTCTGCTGTTGATCCAGAAGGTGAAGTTGATAACCCCAATTTGAAGCGATTTCTAAATCTGTCACAAAATAAAATCCAGGCTCCATAATGACAGATTTCTCGTAAGTTCAACAAGTTTTTCACCTCTTGTAAATTTGTAACACCTTCAGAAAAAAAAGCACCCTGGCTATTTTTAAGAAGAAAAACTCTCTACAGAATCTGATAAAACTATCTCTTTAGTCAGAAAATCCCATATATTTCTTGTTCTTCCTATAAGGAATCATTGGCACTGCTTTAGACAAAATCTCCTTTCTTTCATTCTCAATCAGTGAACTCGTTTTAACAATTTACTCTCCTCAATACCCTACAACCATCAGTCTCTTTCTCGAAACCAGGTTGGTGGTGATTGGTATGACCTACTAATTCAAACTCCTGCACAAGAGGTACAAAATACTGTTTTGACAGCGTAAACATTCCAATAAAACTCAAAATGACTGTACAGCGACACTTACAAGCATCCTATTTTATTTTTTTTTAAATTCTTTATTTATAACAAGGTTAAACACCAATAACATAAAACATAGTGACACATGTACAACAACGTGGATAGAGTCATGAGCCAATACAATAGAAGTGAGCCATTCATATGAGGAGCCAGAATGTATTGGCCCCTTTGCAGATGGCGAAAGTGTGTTGTCCATGGGGTGTCCATAATAATGCATAGTGTCCAACCATTTTTTTTTTTTTTAAAGAATAAAATCGAGGCCAATCAGAAAAGAACGGCTATAGTGCTTGAAATACATTGTGTCCGGAATTAGGAGTACGTATTCGCATAGCTTTCGGGTGTAATAAGAGCCTAGTCCTAGCCCAATGGTGGGGGCACCCAGTAGTGTACGTGCACATATTTGGTTGAGGCCTCCAGGTATAAGCGCCCCTCACCACTCGGGACTCAGGTGTAGCTAGTGTAATAACGGATATGAGTATGGAGCCATTCAGAGTATTAGTGGCCGAAAAAGAAAAAGAATAGACAAGAGAGATAAACATGAGATAAGGGATCATAGGCAAAGGAGGGAACGGTAGGGAGAGTAGAGATAAAAAGGCGGGGTCATAGGTGGGGGGGAAGGATGAGGGAAGGGAGGGGTTTCACTCGTGTCGCCCCTCAGTGCCCCGTAAGACAGCCTAAAATCAAAAGGCCTCACAAGACAGTATCTGGGGTAAATTAGTACAGTCCCAACGGGCTAGCTTCATCCCTGATGCCTCTCGTCGAGATCCCCAGTAAACCTTAGCAATGGGATAAATCAAGGAGGCGCTCAGTTCCAATGAGTACTAGGTAGGGGGCGGGCGATCCCTGCGTCTCTAGTCTCCGATGCCACTATCTATCCATGGTGTCCATACCTTATCAAATTTTGAAGACGTGCCCCTGACCTTTGCCGTAAGTTTGTCCATGAGGAACGTGTCTTTAATCTTTTGTATCACTATGCAAAGCGGGGGCGTGGAGGTTTGAAGCCAAACCTGTGCCAGGGCCCTCCTTGCCGCTAGGTTCACCTTATGTACTAGCGTCTGTTCGGTTCTGGTCCAGTTTTCTAGAGGTCTAGCCAGAAGGAACACCCACGGGTCCAGCCTAATCTCCCTACCAAAGATATCCTTCAGTAAATCTATCACCAGTTTCCAGTATTTTTGGGCTTCCGGACATTCCCACCACATATGCAAATAAGTCCCTTTGTGTCCGCACCCTCTCCAGCACAAGTCTGTAGTCGTTTTATGCATTCTGAAGAGTTTCACCGGGGTGGTGTACCACCTAAACATGGTCTTGTACGCTTGTTCCTGCATGGATACACATATGGAGGAGGTCGCGGCCGCCTCCCAGATCTCCTGCCAATCGACCCCCTCCAGCTCCTCGCCGAGATCGGTTTCCCATTGAGCTGTGTAAGTAAGCTCCCCCCATTCGGAAGTGGAGTTAGATATGTGTGCATATATAGCCGTTATGAGGCCCCTTGGGAATCGTTTATTAAGGCACATGGTTTCGAAAAAAGTGAGTGGCTGCGTCACGCTAGCTCTATTCCTCGGGGCCTGTGCAAAATCTCTAAGCTGGAGATATCGAAAGAAATCCGAAGGGCATAGTGCAGCCCTAGTTTTTAATTCTTCAAATTGAAGAATTGAGCCGCCTTCATACATATGACATAAGCGTTGGACGCCTGCGCTTTCTAAGCCCTTGAAATCCCTTACGTCTAAACCAGGGGTGAACGTTTTGTTCCTCAAATAAGGAGTTAATGGGGACATTTTGGAGGATAACCCATATTTGATTGACGCCGCGTCCCATATTTTAATCGAGTTTGCTATGGCAGGACAGTCGATGCGTGTAGTCGGTCTGTGGTCCCGGGGGACCCACATGGCGAGTTGTGGGATGTCGGGTCCCATAAGGGACGACTCTAAATCCACCCATCTCCTTACCTCCGGGGGAGAGTGCCAATGCGCTATCTGTGTTAGCTGAGCTGCTAAATAATAGAAATAAAAATTGGGTAAACCCAGGCCCCCCCTCGATTTTGCCCTGTACAAAATATTGCGGGAGACCCTTTGTCTCTTATTTTGCCATATGAATTTCCCTACTGCCTGCTGGAGTGTTCCCAGGTCCGATTTACAAGCATCCTATTTTAATATATTTGTTTACAATGTCATTAAACAATTTCAGCAAGCTTGTATGACGGAAATGCAAGATAGCAGTGACAGGGTTGCTTTTTCTTTAACAACGTTTAATTGATTTACTTGTGCCACGGATCATAATCCATAATTCTACATGATCATTTGAGTTAAATGTTCAGGCTGCTGCTCCAAATGCTTAATCTTCTTTGCGATTAATTAAGCTTTAATGGAATTTATAAAAGCTGAATATATTATCCTCTCTGTGTATTAGCTTGATGACCATAACAAAAACAGATTAAAATTAATTAAAATGTTATTGAATGGCGTTATAGTACAGATGCACTGGCTAAGCTTGAAATTGTAATGTGTTTGCAGAAAATATAAACAACAATCTAGTTAAATGTTTTTCTTTTTTTGTAACTGTACATTTTTTTTTTTTTTATATTTTTGTAGTGCATAGATATAACACAAACAGGCAAGAGGTACCCCAAAGGCATTCCTCCAGCTTTTCCACGCAAAACAGGCGGGTCCCAAGTTTAACATGCACAATTTTATATTTTAAACAGGATTAGGCATACTTAAGATTATGGTCTAAGAATATGAGCATTTGTAGCAGTGTGGTTTCGGTTGTACAAAATTATTCATGCCATATACATGTTGAATTAGAACTGTAGTTAAGTTTAAGTTTGGTCATCACAATTTATACACTCAAGAAGTTAACAGGCTAATCAACGTTGTGTGTGTAATGCAACATACTAGGGGGATTAAGCCTCACGCATAAATTATCTATATGTTGGTTGGTGACTCGTGAATGGATCGTGTAGGTAGTACACACAAGTTATAAAGGCTCAGCATATGATTTAGGATAATGGTAGGTGTACCAGTGATATCGAAACAAAGGATAATGCAAAAACATTAATTACAGTCAGAGGATGCAGATCGCTTGCACGGTATATTCTCCTCTAATTTGCCCCTGACTGTCTGTCGTATGGTGTGGTAATCGCCATTGTCCCTTGCGTGGTGTAAGCAGTCCAGTGGGTTGCTCAGCCGATGCCTTGCATAGGGAGGCCGCAGAGGTGCAGGTGCCACTTGTCCTCCATTGCTGGTGCTGCAGAGGTGAAGATCTGCGGTAGCTTGTTCCGCCGGATCCCGTCGGGGGCTCGTGTGTGGTCGACACCGCTCCGGTCGGTCTTGTCACCCCGAGTGGGGGTTCTGGAGCTGGTGAGTGCCGCTTGAAGAGGGGTCCCGGTGCTCCGCTGCACGCCTCCCTGGACTGTGGCTGGAGCGTGTCGAGGCTGGGATGCTGCGTATCGAGCGCCAGCTCCCAATCCAGGTGAGGCTATTTCATGTGTGGTTAGGTTAGTGGTCCCGTTCTCAGGATTGTGGGGGCAAGCACCGGTGTCCGGGCTACAGGGCTTCCTAGCCCGCTTGTGGGATCGCTGATTTGTGTGCGGCCCAGTTACTTTTCTGGACGTCTGTGGTGGGTGCCTGTAATAGCGGCGTCTGCTTGCTGGGCGAATCCACGTGGCCACTATTTTCACCGCACGGTAGAAGGCTATCCCGCGGTCTTGCAGTATAGTCCATAGGCCCGCACAGAGCCTATCAAAGTCCCTCAAGGGGTCCGTGGGTGATTGGGCGTGTGTGCTCCGCTTCTTAGGCCCTTGCTGGGCGGCCATCTTAGGCTGCTTTACAGTGGCTTGGTGCATCCGTGTGAGCCACGTATCGGGTAGCTGAGCCCCGGTATAATGTCGAGGGACCACTGGTGTTGCAGTAGTGATCCCAGCGGGGACCGGGATGTCCCCCACCGGTCCAAAGGGGGGGGGTGACAGGGCGCCAAGGAGGTCTATTCAGGGTGTTCGGTACCCGGCTGGAGATCGGCCGCCTCTCCTAGGCCGGAGGCCTGCTGCCCTGGTAGGTAACTCAGTCAGATTAGCGACTATGCTGGTTCCTGCGGAGATATTTGGGCTGCTTAATGTCTCCTCTTGGTTGCCAGTAGTCTGTGCTTGGTTTCGAGCTTTTTGCAGGGTTTTATAGTTATTTCACGCTTTTCTTTGCAGGAGCTCCAAGCAAACACGTCTGGCCTGCTTGAGAGTCAGGCCCCGCCCCCGTAACTGTACATTTTTAAAACAACTTACGAAGGTGACAGTTTATCTAATATAAAGAAATTGTAATCTGAGAAGCAATTCATATTGGCTTACGTGCATTTTTATTTAGAAAAAAATGTAAAAATTAGCAATATTAAGCAGGAATACAACACCTTCTCTACTTCTCGTAAACCATCTCCAACGCATAGGGTTTCTTGTGAGAGCTCTCATTTCACTTATATTATCTATACTGACCTTGAGATGTATGGGACAGTCCTGTCCTAATGTGTTTTACACCCCCCCCCCCCCCCTTATAGAATGTAAGCTCGTTTGAGCAGGGTCCTCTTCAACCCATCGTTCCTGTAAGTTTTCTTGTAATTGTCCCCTAGTCTTGCATCTTTTAAGAAGTGCCTTAAAACCCATCTCTTTAGGAAAGCTTATGGCCTCCAAGACTAACCCCTACCTCACATACCTGTCGCTTGCCCTCTCCTAAAGGGCAGCCCACCTTATTTGATTGCAAATTCCTGTCCTAATGTGTTTTACACCCCACCTCCTATAGAATGTAAGCTCGATTGAGCAGGGTCCTCTTCAACCTATTGTTCCTGTAAGTTTATTTGTAATTGTCCTATTTATAGTTAAATCTCCCCTCTCATAATATTGTAGAGCGCTACGGAATCTGTTGGCGCTATATAAATGGCAATAATAATAATAATAATAATAATAATAATAATAATATGGGAACCAGTGTGTGTGTGTGTTTGTGAAGATAAACTGCTTCTTATTTCCTATATTAATTTTCAAAAGATAATTAGTGCAAGTTGAGAAAAAGGAAGACCTTGCGCTGTTCATATACACTTTAGGACAAGTGACCGATGACGAATTGTGCCCCTGTGTTATACATGGGGGGGGAGGGGGGGCCAGAAGGGGTTAATTCGATTTTCTATTTCTCTTTGCTATTACTAGACTTAGATTTGAATGTTATTTGTTACTCTGAGGCTTGCCTTCTATCTGTGGTTTAGACAGCCATATTTATGTGTTAAGGTATTAATGTCTTCTTCTTTGATGAAGATCTTGGTTTTAATTTTTTATTTTTGTGATGGGGTTAGTTTTGGTACTCATTTTTAACACAGTTACACAAGTTAAGGAGAGGAATAATCCACCAGCGTGTTAGATTTCTGTAAGCAGGTCATCAATGACCAAATATCAGAACATCATTAGTGATGGAAAGAGTCCACTAAGGCAAGAGTCCAGGTCCTTCGGCCAGATATGCGAATATCACGAAACAATCTGTCTATTCAACTATAAATAGATTTACAGAACTGGGGCCTTTTTTTGGAGAAACAAAGGAATCTGCTAAGCATAATGTTGATTTAGAACATATTCATAATACAATACAGGGGAACGACCCTCCTCACAGAATCTAGACCTGGATTGAGATAGGACAAGTAATAGAGAATATTGACAGCAAGACATATCAACAGTCCACAGAGTAACTGGGTTTAATGGAACAACTTCTAGAAGGAAAAGTGTAAACAGTAAGCAAATCCAGGTCAGGAATCCAGTGATCATCAAAGTCTTACAAACTAATCCTGGTTGGTGGAATCACGGAAAGCCAAGTCAGTACCAGAAAATACAATGATAATAATGAATGCATAAAGTGCTTTGAGTAAGTAGGGTAGGTCATAGAAGAACAGGGACATTCTGCTAACAGAGGAAGGTGTTTAGCTGGGATTTGCTGCAATTTTGGGCCCAAATACCTATGTCCCTCTTTTCTTTCCTATTGTCCTAGAAACTCCATATTGCCGTGTATTGGAGTGTAAAACAGAACTCCACAGCAATAATACTCCCAGTAATGTGTCTATAAACTACAGTAAATGTGTTTAGAATTCAGTCTGTGTAAATATGATTCATTGATCTTGTTCTTGAGAAATAGCTATATATATATTGTAGGGATACCAAGAAAGTTTCCCAGAGATCTCTCCTTATAAGGCTGTATATAAAAGGTGATAAAGTGAATTGGCCTAGAAAGAGGCTTACCATATGTAGAGAGCAGTATCACCTGTAACATCGAGTGGACCTCCCAGAAAGGGACGAGACTTCGTTTACTGGGTTATTACCTAACGTCAGGAATTCCAGGGATTCAAAATGAATTTAAAATTGAAGGCAAAAATAACTGGACTGAAAACAGAATTAACTCGGATAATTTTTCTGATTTACCTATTTTGGTCTAAATTTTGAAATTCACTTTGAATGTTTTGGAAGGGGCTGAACATGGAGTGGCCAATATTAAATACAACTTGCCCACACAGCGGAGAACTTTTCCATCTAGAGCCTCACTACCAAACCTTGACCTAGATCACAGTTTCACATAAATAGAAATCAATAGATAAAAGACCTTCTATTGTTTTTATCTAAGCTAAAACAATTCTGGGCAAACATGTATTGATTAGTGCTGGAGGGATAAGATAAGATCTGCAAACCTAGCTACAGATATATTCCAAATCTAAAACCTTAACACAGGTGTTTGCACATATTTGTACATGTTTAACAAATGATTGCTATATCTCTATACTGGGACACTAGAGAACTAAGGAGAGTGTCGCCTTAGTGTGTTATTAAATTCTAACTTACAGATTTTCAAAGGTCTACAACAAATCTAAATCAACAAATATATATTTACCAAAGGTGGAAATCACCCACAAAGTTCTAGCAGCCAGGAAGTAATATCGATAGTTATTTACATCTAATTCTGTAAGTTTAAATGTTTATATATTATAAGGTGAGCTGACACTTTCTTTAAGGTTCTTCCAGTGCGGTAACTGTAATTCTGGATACTTAATAAATGTATTCAGATCTCTTCAAAATCTTTCTCCATCCTATCTCTCACCCTCGTCTCCCTCCTCTATACCCCACCATGCTCTCTTTGCTCCATGAATCTGAACCTAACCTGTATCTGTATGACCTTTCTTGACTCTGGTCATCTTCTTTCCTGGCCCCATGCTACTGGAACCAGCTCCTTCCTAAAACCGATTCACTGCTTCTCTCATCTCTTCACAAACCTGTTATGATGAGTCAAAAATTTTGTTTCCTAAGATCTATTTCATTCCTTTTTCAAGTCATAAGTTGACACCCATCGGTGCTCTTAAGGTGGTATCGAATCATATCAGCTGCATTTTCTTCCTTCTATTTTTTGCATGAACGCACATGATCTTTTTAGGTTGTAAGCTCATGGGCCAACATGCATAGAAATTTAAAAAAGGTGCTCCAGGTATTGAATCAATGCTCCATATATTGTGGACTTTATCTCCCCTGATGCTTTGCCAGCATTATGACTGCAAGAGCATTATGGGCGATGTAGTCCACATTATCTGTAGTGCCGAAGATAGCCAACTCCTGATATAGTCCTCTGTAGATTATTTGCTAAATTTGTAAAGTGTTCAAAGGTGCGCCCTCTGTAATAACTGTTAAATAAACAAAAATATATAAATGAAAGAGTTAACTTTATTTGCATTTATATGCATTAACTTTGCTCTCTATAAATAAAAGAGCTTAATATATATGTTAAAAAAACAGTTCTCTGGGCAATGTAAATAGTCAAATTGCTGATGCTCTCTTCCAGTGAGCTGGGCTAGTTAGTAATGGATAAAACAATGTAAGATGGGTCTGTCATCCGATAAAAGATTAACATTCGATTTCCTGTCTTATAACGTGAGTATAATATTTCCTGACATGGCTGTGATCTCTTCCATACTGACTGACTGTTAAATGACTACGTCTGTTACCTATTGTAATTTGGTAGGTAAAAGGCACATGAAAGATCCAATGAGGAGGAGCTGAGACAAAGGACCAAAATACAAGAAGGTCAACTTTTAGTTCATATATCTTAAAGAAACATGATATAATTATGAGTAGAAATATGAGTTTCCTAATGCTATGGTGCTGGACTACCAATTTAGATTGGGGCTCCCCATCCCCAGAATGAAGTAAAAAGGCGAGTTTCTCTTGCGGCTCTGGTCAAGAATGATGATCTCAGCCAATCCAATGCTTTCTCATTATGCCGCGCTGCGTTAGCCAAATGCTCTCAACGAAAGTCATTTTACTCTTTATTGAGATAATGTGGTTTGGGTGCTTCTAGTGGGGCCCTTTAAGCACCATAGCTTCTTCCTCATTTCCCAGATTCACATGGCAATTATAAGCTGGTTTAGCACAACACTTCCAGCCAATCAGTGCCTACCACATTTGAAAAGCATAATATTGCAGTGAAATTCCTAATTTCCTCAGCAGCAAAAGAGTCGGGCTTTGAGTGAATTTGAATTTATTTGACAAAAAGAGGAAGATCTGAACCCAAAGCATTCTAGCACTGTAACCACTACAAAATAATGCTGCCGTTTTGCTGTCCGAGTTGATATTTAACACAACAAAAAAGTTAAAGGGACACTATAGTCACCAGAACAACTACAGAATATTGTATTTGTTCTGGTCAGTATAGTCAGTCGCTGCAGACTATCTGAATTTCGGTGTCTCCCACCTCTGCATAGAGACACTATTCAATGCATCTCTATGAGGAGATGCTGATTTGCCAGGGTGGCATTTGACTCCGCCTCCCAGGCCACAACATTGGCTGAGATCATCAGAATTGACAATCTCAGCCAACCCAATGTTTTGGCTGAGATCACCACTTCTTCCAAGGAGGCAGATAAGGGGCAGAGACATCACCAGCAGACTCGAATAAAGGTAAGATGTTACTATATTTAGGGGGGAAAGGAGTGGGCAGGGGGGCTAGATAGTGTTTTAACACTATAGGGTCAGGAATACATATTTGTGCACCTGGCCCTATAGTGTTCCTTTAATGAAATGTATAGACTGCAGAATGGATTTAACATTTTGTTTTTTGGATTATAAAATAAAATATTGCAGTAAGAATGATGATAATTTTAATATTAAAACTGCCCTTGGAAATGACTTGGATCAGTTGACCAATCTCCACTATCCCTTATTGGAAGTTTCACGTATTAGGTTTATTTATATATAATTCAGCAGTTAACATCAGTTTTAAATTGTTTGCATACTTTGTGTGTGCATACAGAGAGCCTGTGTACGTTAGCTAGGGTCGGCACAGCATAAGTTCACACACCAAGAGCAAATGTACATTGCTATACTGCTTTATGTCCCATACTGGGGGAGCTTATAACTGCAGCAATTAAATTCTAATGAAAGGATAAATAAAATAGTAACCTTCTATGTTCAACAGGGTTATTCTCTAATGTGAGAATTGTTGGGAAATAGCTGAATCAGTATAGCTGACGTGGACATTTTTTCCAAGTCTGTTCTTTTGGCCTTTGAATTCACTTTGAATTTCTGCCCATTTTCACCTTAGTAAATAACCGTTTAAGTATTTTTTTGTTGGACTATCCTGATGAATCTTAACATTTTTATTTTATTTTTTCAAATATTTTGGGTAGGAATATTTTTTGACCCTTGAAATAACCAAACTTCTTTGCAGAACATTCACCAACATTTCTTCAAGTGGGACTTTTGGATGTTTGTCTTCACCAGTCTTGCTCAGATAGTCCTTGATAAGTGGTAATGGCATCTTCATTCAGGTATAGAACCCCCCAAGATCTGGAGATACTCAGTACCTCTAAACAGCAACTTGTTGATGGGATTGCTTGGGTTCTTTATTGACATTTTATATTTAGCCAACATGGAGCAAAGGCAGTTTTTTGTCACTTGCTACCTAGTCTTCATTTTAGAGGACTTTAACATGTGCTTACAACACTGGTACTAAAGTTATGAACACAGTTTACCTCTTCATAATCAGATAATTCAGCTCAGCTCTTATAGGTTGAGGGATCTCCAAGGAGATAAGCCTTTCAAAAACAGGTGTTTGGCCACATTACCTATTGCCATAGTAACGGGGGCCCCAGGTTATACAATATAAAGTTGTAATATAACAAATTAGTAATTTCTAAATGTCACTAATACTAAGATTAGTGCTGCTGAGATTGTAATTTACTGTTTGCTTTTAAATAAATAAAAATATTGCAACGTGCAAGTTAAACACCCGTCAGAACCATTTCTAAAATGAACCTTTTATATATATTTTGTAAATAAATTCATGAAACAATTAACTTACTTATACTTGTTTGCTGGGGGGATGGATGAAATATCATATCAGTCAATGTCCTCAGGAGTCCAAATACTGTCATACAGCAGAATGGATGTTTGTAGCAGCTTTCGTGCCCACTGAGATATTTTAGGGTCAACCTTCATGATTTAAAACTTTAGAAATATTCCATGGGGGACCTAAAGTATGTTTTTTTTTCAATGGGGGCAACAGCTGACCACTCTAGCCAATCAGAGACGCCCCTGCCTGACAGTAATCCACACTTTCTGTAACTAAGACTCAGAAGCCGGATGCCACCTAGGGGACCTAGGGGTCCGTCCTTGGGCCTCCTGCCGCCATAACAATTTCATTTAGATGAAGGTATTATGGTGACCGGAGTGTCCCTTTACACCTTCTTTTGAATTCTACACACTGCAGGGCAACCCTTTTTATGTGCTAACCATCAGTATGTATACATGATATTTGTCCCTGAAAACATGGTGGATCTAGTAACCCTAACTGTGGGCGCATTAAGTTGGAAGATATAAGAGAAAATACATGTAAAAAAACCCTGAAAAATATAAAAAGACATCTGAATTCTTCTTACGTGCTACAAATTAACAGCTTCTGCAGAGATCAGGAAATGTCTAAAATGTCTCTGCCCATATTTCTCCTACCACATTGTTTATTGGGATAAATAAACCAGGTAAAATATAACTGAACATACAATAGAAATATATTTTTTCTCATTCTTTGTTTTATTGAGGCAAAAGTAAAAAAAAAAACATACATTAGGTTAAACGAAACAGTAGCAAACGCAAATAAAACCGTAGGCATGCATGGTCAAAATGAGATGACCTAAACCAAGCATAGTGGAGACTACAATGCCTATGTCTTGAGATATCAAGCAGTGACCAGCAAGTCACATGTTGGTAGTTTAAGCCTCTTTTATGTTAAAGTGTGTTAAAAGGCTAGTATGTCTGTCTAAGGAGCAGAACGATTGGGACTCCTCTGGTGTGGGAAACAGATGGACAGGTTGTGGGAGTGTGGACATAAGAATGGTAAATATGGGTTACAAGCCCGAGTACTATGGCTAAGGACCATAGGAGTAATAGAGGTCTAGTACTGGTAAGTTGTTCGGGTCACTGCAACTTTCTGCGTTCCGACTCAGGGAAAGAACGGGACAACTCTCTCCAGGTTCCAAGTGGGGGAAGACAAAGGGTCTTCAGTGGTCTTATTCTGCAGTGGGAGGCCTAGTGATGGAAGGAACCATGGGGCCTCAGAGAGTCATTGCGAACAACAGCCAGGGCCCTCGGCATCATCCATCTGTATTCAATACTTGCGACCCGCAGTTGGCTGGTGATTGGGCTCAGTGTCTTCCTCCATTGTAGAGTGATTCTGGTTATAATTTGGAAGAAGTGAGTTGAGATGACTTGAATTCTTATGGGTCTTGCCCCTCACAGCTATCATAAGGCGTTGTTTGTCCATCAGAGAGTAGCACCTTAGGATCACATCTCGTGGCGCTGTAGATTTTTATAAATCTATGACCACCTGATAATCCAAGACCACCATGTAATTACTTTCTCCAGTCAGGCCTGCGACTGTTTGCTCTTTCTTGGTTCATCATGCAGAAATATTGATGCAGCCTACTTTGACAACACATCAATGTTACTCCATTTTTCTAATGTATTGGATCTCGATTGGATCTCCATATAAACATCAAAGTAAATACTATTACCTTGCTAAATTGATCTTCAAACTCCCACTCTGGCCAGGAACACAGAGATAGTTAATTTTTCACTAATTAAAATATTCTTATAAAAATCATGTGATTCCCATCATGGAACGAATGGTGCAAACATCGTCCGTCCAATATGCTTTAGTCACAAATTACAAACGCACAGTGAAAATACATACTATATATATATATATATACATACATGTTTGTTATATACATGTTTGCTTTATACATACATGTTAGTCCATTCACTGTAATGCGCTACGGAATTTGTTGGCGCCATATAAATATAATATTAATAATTAAGGAAACTACTTGTAAGGTACACCTGTGAGCAGTCATTTAGATCTTATACATGTGCTGTGCATGCACACACTATGCAAAGTCTAATGATACACAGAGAAATGGGCATATAGGTGCATCTATATTGAACAAAAGAGTAGAGTAACTGTTTCCTCGGTTTCCATGGTTATTGCTCTAATTTTAGATTTTTTTCTCTCAAATACTCAAAATTTGTTTGCCCTCAAAACTTTATTCTGCCTGCAAAGAAACCTAAATATTTATTTTTAAACTTTAACATTTCATCATTAACCTTGTATTACATTATTACAAGCTTGGCGATGTCCCTTTAATTTTCCGCTCTTTTTGTTGTTGTCTTGTTTGTCTTTGACATTTACACTATGAGACACATTGTTTTGACCATGAAAGACGGCATTTTACTCCTCATCATGTGAAACCATCACAAAACAAATTTTAAACTGCTGCAGTTCTTTTACAGGGATGTAAAAAGACATTTTATTTGTGATTTGAATGAATAGCTAAACTAATTGCAGTCACACTAGGGTTTTCAAGGGTGTTTGAAAATTTTCCAAATAATAGACTGTGTTTTATTCTTGAACACTAACCTCCTGCTGGCTAATCATTCATAAGGTTGTTTACTTGATCACGGCTTATCTAGTATAATTTTTAACTCGTTTTATATAACAGCGTTATAAAAATAATGGGCTTTCATTGCCAAATCCATCCAATGACTAACCAGTTGGTTCTATCTGACACCTACATGAAGTAGATGTTCAGTAACAAGTACCGTATATACTCGAGTATTTTCGTATTTTCATTTTTTGTGCTGAAAAACCCCAACTCGACTTATACTCGAGTCAGTGTCTGTATTATGGCAATTTACATTGCCATAATATAGACAGGGGGCTGTCAGGAAGCACTTACCTCTCCTGCAGCTCCTGTCAGCTCCCTCCTCCTCCTCGCCGGTCCGTTCAGCACTTCTGTCAGCTCCCAGTGTAAGTCTCACGAGAGCCGCGGGGTCATAGTGCGGCTCTCGCGAGACTTACAGTGTGAGCTGGCAGAGGGAGCTGACTGGACCGGCGCAGAGGAGAAGGGAGCTGACAGGAGCTGCAGGAAAGGTAAGTGCTTCCTGACAGCCCCCCTCTACTGAACTGCCAAAGCCACTGGACCACCAGGGAGTGAGAGCCCCCCTCCCTGCCATGTATCAAGCAGGGAGGGGGGACGAAAAAATTAATACAAATATAAATAATAATAAAAAATAATAATAAAAAAACTAATAATAATTTAACAAAAAAAATTATTAAAATAATAATAATAAAAAAATTATAAAAATGCCCACCCCCCACCAAGGCTCTGCAACACACACACACACACACACACACACACACACACTGCATTCATACACACACACTGCACTCATACACACTGCACTCATACACACACACTGCACTCATACACACACTGCACTCATACAAACACACTGCACTCATACACACACTGCACTCATACAAACACACTGCACTCATACACACACACTACACTCATACACACACTGCACTCATACACACACTGCATTCATACACACACTGCACTCATACACACACTGCACTCATACACACAATGCACTCATACACACACACTGCACTCATATACACACACTGCATTCATACACACACTGTAAATAAATATTCAATTAATATAATTTTTTTAGGATCTAAATTTATTTAGAAATTTACCAGTAGCTGCTGCATTTCCCACCCTAGTCTTATACTCGAGTCAATAAGTTTTCCCAGTTTTTTTTGGGTAAAATTAGGGGCCTCAGCTTATATTCGGGTCGACTTATACTCGAGTATATACGGTATATAATTCTGAGTCTTTGTAATTTCATCTCAAAGCTTTGTAAAGCTGTACCCCAAAGTAGTTACAGTATATTGTATTATATATATGTATTATATTGCCTAAGCCTGCCACAGCCTCAATGTACCCCGTTTTATTGCCAGTTCCTCCAACACCTGCTTACAAAAGATAGACCTAACACCTTATTTATCCATGCATAGCAGAGAGACCCAGGAAAATAGAGGTACCAAATCTTTGGGTTGTTTCAGTAGGATCTGCCAAATACATATATATATGTGTGTCTGTGTGTGTATATATTTAATTTTTGCTTGTGTTTGTCTTCGCACGTAAAATCCTATTTTTGTTATTGCTGTCATGCACAGAACAAGATAAACAGTAATCCTGCTTGTCCCAAGGCCCTTAGTAGAATTGCAAAATGTAATCTTTTCCTCTGACCTGATATTAGATTGAAGTATAAATTGTCCTTACAGATATACTTACTATGGTCATGCAGAGTGCTTTGTATGTACCATTGTATCAATTATTTATCAACTTATATAAGATAAAGGAACCTTATGTGATTTTATTTGGAGTCAACTTTAGGTGGCTGGTAAATTTTACTCCCAAGTCTTGCAGCAGGGGGGTGGGGAGGGGTTGTATGAGTGTAGTTCTTTTAAATATAAAGGGACATCGTGAACCTCAAACACACTATACATTATTGTAGTTGTTCAGGTGCAAGGAGGCTATGGATGCAGTACTTTTCAACAGTTTGGCAAGGTCTGGGGGATTCTCTCTTATACTCAATGCCCATCCTCCGCCTCCAATATCAAAATTAGACATTCTATGTTCATTCAGTGTGTGCTCAACCCATCCAACTATTTGCATAGATAGTGAAAACCTGAAATTATGTTAGAATCAGGATTGGGATGCTGGGGGATCTTCCAGTGTATGGCGAGCCACTTGGAAGCAGTTTGACAAAAAGAACAAAGAATCTCCACCCTCATTGAAAATAGAAAAATCCACATTCTATAGTTGGTGCTTGAGAACCTGGTTCCTTTTCATTTCAGATGCTTCCTAGACTTGCGCAGAAAAATTAGTTTCTTCTGCCGAAAAATGAAAACAGATTTGGGACGGCCAAATTTCATCCATATGACGGTACAGCTTGGACAGATTCGGTAAATGAAGAAAGATTCAGAAAATGAATCAGACGAACCAGAAGGGAAACAAAAAGGGGCCACTCAGTACACTGCAAAATAAAATATTATGTACAGTGCATATTTCCTTCCAACTGGTTCACAAATCAAGTGAGAAAAGAGAAGGGGCAAGACGAGGGGCAGTATGAAAAAAATTCATGTAGCTAAATGTATATTTTATATATTTATTAAATATATAATATGCAAATATATATTTTATGTACTGCTCCTCCTTTCCCTCTGCTGGTTACTTTCATCTCACTTAATCTTTGAATAAAATGATGTCTTCTAGCCATCAATCATTTTTGTTTCAATCAATCATCTCTTTTACGGTCACGGGTGGAATTTAGAATCACAAATCAAAAGGAAAATGTTCTGTCATCGCGTGCTTCTTCTGATTCGTGATTCTGGTACATTCTGACTCGGAGTTCGGGAATTTGAATGATGGCCGATCGGCCCAAATTTGGACGAATTGCTGTTCAGAACTAAACAAATCTCCAAGTCTAATGCTTCCTGCCAATGCTGCACAGAACTACAAGTAACTAAATCTGCCTATATGCTTTGCAACAGAACTTAGCACTTTTACCAGCAGTGGTCTTGGTGGAACTGAATCGGGCATAAATAACCATTAATGATATCTGTATTTCCTCAGGACAATTAGCTTTTTGCAGTTCTTCTGAAAACATGACTGTTGTCTTGCAGTAACTATTAGCCCAGTTGTGCCCTTAAATGGTTAACAGTTAGCTGTTACCTAAATGTTGAGTTTATTTTGATTTTCCCAATCAGTTCCAATGCAGCATAGATAATCTTGGGTCTTACTGACCTTGGCAGAACCGCCTAAATCATTGTTGATAGAAACCAGAGGACGCTTCCTTAAATCTTTATAAATTATTTTCCTTCCAATGTATTTTCGCTTTCTTCTTCAGTGATTTATGATATATATTCTGCCATTGTTTGGATTTATTTCCAAAACTATTACGTCTTTTAATTATTTATGTTAAAGTATAATGAATAATGAAATAAAATCTAACTCTGATTCAACTGAGGGAAAGAAAGAATACGTTTAAATTATATTTTTAGTTATTACGTTTATTAGCCACTTAATTTCTTTAATGTTTAGTGCAAATTGTGATTTGCTAAAATACTGCTATAATATGTATTAATTTAATTAAAAGAAATAATGATCGAGTAGTGGGAAGGGACAAAGAGAAGCACATTATTGATGCTAAAACTTGCCTTGTCCCAGCATCCCGCAATGAGTGTCTGGGGGCTCTTCAGATCTTGACCTGCTAAAATTACCACCAATCCTGTGTTGGTCAAGTGTCTAGCATGCTTCAACTTGCCCATTCCATTACCAAATACTGTTATTGATGCCGGGATATATGGTATGTCCTTGGAAATGAAGCCAGGTGTCTGTACTGCATGTCTGACGCCCTCAACTATTAAACATCGCTAGATAGATTCATTCTTCATTGCTCATGGGCTACATATATATCTCTGGTCCTTGTACTTCTTGTTATTCATGCGTCCCTGATTTCGTATTTAGTTTCCTGGCTTCCTGACCTTGACTTTGTCTATCAATCTTGAAATTGTGCTGCCTGTCCTGACCTTGGCTTTGTTTACAGACCATGTTCACAGTACTGCTTCTTTGACTTCATATCCAACCCCAAAGCCGTTATTCAACATCTTGCGATCTGTTCCACCTTCCACTGCCAGTACGCTGTCCTGCAGGTATTGAGGCGCTCTTGTCCGTGTCTGGTCTCCAAATAACATAAGCTATAATTATCCCCAGAAAATAAAGAATGATGCCAGGAAATATAACATCTTTTAAAAAAAAATTAGTGACAATACAAGTATTGTCAACAACAACATGAATTCTGGACCTTAAAAGTAAATCCGATATATATATATATATTTTCTTTCCTTCTCCCTTCTCCATGGAAACAAAGGCATTCTTCGGAGATGCACGCTGCCACAAACTCTCCTGGATACCCAGGATAGCACACTGACACCCACACCAATGCCCAGAGAGGCCAGTAGCGGGCTTAAGACACCTCACCAGACACTCCAACACAGGCCGCCAGGTGGACTCTAACTCAGACACTACAGGCCCACAAACTCGCAACACACAAACAAAAGCAAGGACGGGGTCCTACGACCTACATTGCCCACACATGGAGACTCATAACAAGAAAGTACACAAAGGGAGACTAATAGGGGTATAGAGGTGCACACATGGTAACGATGGCGAGAGCCACCCCATCGTAGACGGACTGGCCCAGACGGAATTAGCCACACTACCGACCCATGGAATATCTAAGTAGCCAGAGACCCAAAACACTGGAAAACATTTTCCTTCTTTACCACTTCTAAGTTTAAAATACCTCTGACCTACCTCTACCGAACCCAAGGGCATCGTTATCATGTTTACACCGATGTTTACGAATAAAGAGACAAGGTAAATTACCATACGGAAAGCAGCGCTATACGCCTACACCTATCAATAAAGGCTAAGCCCGAAGCTACCCTACGCACAGCAACGAGAGGGAAAATACAACCCACTCTACCAAGGCAAATGAAATGTTGTATTTGAAACTTGTAATAAGATGTGAGACATAAGATTTGTTTCGTTGACCGTTGTATAACACTACATGCATGTCACAATTAAATGCTTTAATAACTAAAAGCAAATCCGGCCCCATTGCCATTGCCCACACGGGTTACATGAGTACACTCTTAATACCAGTACTGCGTCTGCTGAGAATTCATTAGTGACGACTCAATCATATGATTTGGGGGTCAGTACACATAAGTATCCAATGTTCAGGCATTTCGTTTGCCAGCATAATTTAGGATTGTGACATGTCGCTTGGTTAATGTGCATCCAGGCATGCAGAGCTCAAAATATTTTCATACTGTTACAAGAATCAGCCTCTCATTGCTCCAGTCTTGTGTTTTTTCAACAAAATTACAAAAGGTTACTGTGGCGTTAATTAGTTACACAGTTAAGCCGCCTTCATGCTAAAAGTCAAAACAAAACCTAATTTTATTTGCTGTAAACACAGCACTAAGCTCCTTTACTACCACTAACAATATTTAGCTTAATGATAAAAGTCAAAATTACACTCTTTTATTTTTTTATTTTTCCATGGCAATTTGAAAAGGAGTAATAGTTAAAAAAAAAAAAAATGTGTATGTATCAATATGATTTTTGTTTTTTAGGTCAAAATAGTAATTTTTGTTTAGGTCAAAAAAATGCATGTATTCATGATCTAATAACATATTGTACTTTGACATGCACAAAGCATGATGTGTTCATATATAGAAATATAGAGATATTGCTTTTAATATCCATTGCGCATACTTAAAAAAGAAAGAACCTAATTTCAACTGTTGCGCTTACAATGATCAGCCACAACATCAAAAGCACTGGCAGGTGAAGTGAATAACATTGATTATGTTGTTACATTGGCACCTGTCAAAGGATAGAAACATGGAAACATAGAATGTGACAGCAGATAAGAACCATTCGGCCCATCTAGTCTGCCCAATACTTTCATTAGTCCCTGGCCTTATCTTATAGTTAAAGAAAGCCTTATGCCTATCCCACGCATGCTTAAACCCCCTCACTGTGTTAACCTCTACCACTTCAGCTGGAATCCTAATCCATGCATCCACTACCCTCTCAGTAAAGTAATACTTCCTGATATTATTTTTAAACCTTTGCCCCTCTAATTTAAGACTATGTCCTCTTGTTGTGGTAGTTTTTCTTCTTTTAAATATAGTCTCCTCCTTTACTGTGTTGATTCCCTTTATGTATTTAAATGTTTCTATCATATCCCTCCTGTCTCGTCTTTCCTCCAAGCTATACATGTTAAGATCCTTTAACCTTCCCTGGTAAGTTCTATCCTGCAATCCATGAACCAGTTTAGTAGCCCTTCTCTTAACTCTCTCTAAGGTATCAATATCCTTCTGGACATACGTTCTCCAGTACTGTGTACAATACTCCAAGTGAGGTCTCACCAGTGTTCTGTACAATGGCATGAGCACTTCCCTCTTTCTACTGCTAGTACCTCTCCCTATATAACCTATACAACCAAGCATTCTGCTAGCATTTCCTGCTGCTCTATTACATTGTCTGCCTGCCTTTAAGTCATCTGCAATAATTACCCGTAAATCCCTTTCCTCAGATGTTGAGGTTAGGACTCAAATATTCTGTATTCTTAGTTATATTATGCAGCAAGTGAACAGTTATTTCTTGAATTTTATGTGTTGGAAGCAGGACAAATGGGCAAACAAACAATCTGAGTGACTTTGACAAGGGACAAATAGTGATGGCTAAAAGACTGGGTCAGAACATTTCCACAACGGCAAGTCTTGTAGGGTGTTCCCAGTATGCAGTGGTTGTTACTTATCAGAAGTAGTGCAAGAAACAGTGTTAGGGTCATGGGCACCCAAGGCGCATTCATGCACATTGGGAGTGAAGGTTATCCCATCTGGACTGATCACAAAGGAGAAAAATACATACAATTGGTGGAACACTTTAGGCGGATCTGTAGGAGAAATACATCACATAGAGTAATATTGTAAAAGAAAATAAAATAGTTAAGAATCAAGAGTAAATACTCACAAGCATGGAGCCAAATATAATCATAAGGCTCTCATGAATAGCGCAGGAGGACTCTTTTAGGACGTCCTCAATCCTGCTTCCTGATGTATTTGGTGCAGGTGATGGATGAAAATAGACGTCTTTGCAAACAAACAATTCTTTATTGTAAAAACATGCACCTATGTATAAGTGCTGATGATGGTTAAAATAATGTATGTGGGATATCTCTGTATGGGTACTGTCTGGAATCAGATCAGACCCAATCATAAAAGTCCCAAAAAGAAAACAATTTTGTTAAAGTCCAATGTGTCATATAAAAGTCCAAATGGTACCTTTGGTAGCTTCTGTACCAGTGCCGATGCACTTATACATAGGTGCATGTTTTTACAATAAAGAATTGTTTGTTTGCAAAGACGTCTATTTTCATCCATCACCTGCACCAAATACATCAGGAAGCAGGATTGAGGACGTCCTAAAAGAGTTCTCCTGCGCTATTCATGAGAGCCTTATGATTATATTTGGCTCCATGCTTGTGAGTATTTACTCTTGATTCTTAACTATTTTATTTTCTTTTACAATATTACTCTATGTGATGTATTTCTCCTACAGATCTCCTACAGATCCGTATGTTTACATACATCACTATTAATTATAAAATTTGAGTATAAACAACTCCTCTTAGGGGTATTTCTTTTAAAACAAATAAAACATAGAGACTTAAATCATTAGAACCTGGTAGCTTTCAATTAAGAAAATAGAAATAAAAAATAGCAGAAGTATAAATAATTATATTATTATAAAGATGATGGACCAAATAGGGGTAGTAATGTATTGTATAAGAAGGAGGAATCGAATCACATAATGAAATAAAAATCTAAAGAATTTTGATCAACAAAAGCTCTATTGAAATAACTCGAGTTCCTCATTCAACCCAACAATTAGGAGTTAAGGAATCCAATTTAAAGATCCATAAGGATTCTGCTCTATTAAGATCTCTCTTTCTTATGGCTGTATCCCTTATAAAGGGAACATGATCGATCCCCATCCTGTTCCTCTTGCCTTAAGACTGACTTGGCTTGTGACCCCTGCTTCTGGATCTTCGTTATTGCCTGTTCGCTGCCTGCCCTGACCTTTGGAACTGTGTCTGACTACTCTTCTCTTTCTTTGTACCTCTTAGAGGTTTAGGTGTGGGGGTGCTCTCTATATATATTTATTAGTGGTTAGTACCTCCTGATACACCATGTTCGTGCCCATACCCCCTACTACCCCCCTTTACCACTTGTACCTGCTTACTGTTTTCATACCCGTTCTAGTATTTCTCTAGATAGGGGTATCTGTGTTATTAGAGCTTCACCTTAGGACCCCTTGATTCAAGGGATTCCTTTATTTTTGCTGTGTGTTATTTAGGGTTACCCCCTTTTCTGAAGCTCTATGTTAGGCACTCTTGAGGCCTTATCTGGTATTCCCACAGTCTATGTGGGTGTACAGACTGGCCTTCCTTCATTATCCTTATTTAGTTCTGTTACTAGTTACTGAGAGGGGTCTTTGGTTGCTGAAGTTCTGGATCTGGGGATCTTTACAGTTGGTGATCTCTAGAGTTGGTGGAGAGGGCAGGAGAATATTAGTGGTTTTTAGAAATGTTTTATTTTACATCAGACAAGTCTTAGTGCAACAACCTGATATACATGTAGTCCCTCTATTTTATTTTAGAATATGTAATTTTGTGGTTTAATTGTATGTAATCCTTCTGTTTTATATTAGTATATGTAGCTTGTTTATTTTATGTAGTCCCCCTGTTTTATATTAGTATATGTAGCTTGTTTATTTTATTGTATGTAGTCCCTCTGTTTTATGTTAGTATATGTAGTTTGTTTGTTTTATTGTATGTAGTCCCTCTGTTTTATGTTAGTATATGTAGTTTGTTTGTTTTATTGTATGTAGTCCCTCTGTTTTATATTAGTATATGTAGCTTGTTTGTTTTATTGTATGTAGTCCCTCTGTTTTATGTTAGTATATGTAGTTTGTTTGTTTTATTGTATGTAGTGTAGTCCCTCTGTTTTATTTTAGTATATGTAGTTTGTTTGTTTTATTGTATGTAGTCCCTCTATTTTATTTTAGAATATGTAATTTTGTGGTTTAATTGTATGTAATCCTTCTGTTTTATATTAGTATATGTAGCTTGTTTATTTTATGTAGTCCCCCTGTTTTATATTAGTATATGTAGCTTGTTTATTTTATTGTATGTAGTCCCTCTGTTTTATGTTAGTATATGTAGTTTGTTTGTTTTATTGTATGTAGTCCCTCTGTTTTATGTTAGTATATGTAGCTTGTTTGTTTTATTGTATGTAGTCCCTCTGTTTTATGTTAGTATATGTAGTTTGTTTGTTTTATTGTATGTAGTCCCTCTGTTTTATTTTAGTATATGTAGTTTGTTGGTTTTATTGTATGTAGTCCCTCTGTTTTATGTTAGTATATGTAGCTTGTTTGTTCTATTGTCTGTAGTCCCTCTGTTTTATTTTAGTATATGTAGTTTGTTTGTTTTATTGTATGTAGTCCCTCTATTTTATGTTAGTATATGTAGCTTGTTTGTTCTATTGTATGTAGTCCCTCTGTTTTATTTTAGTATATGTAGTTTGTTTGTTTTATTGTATGTAGTCCCTCTGTTTTATTTTAGTATATGTAGTTTGTTGGTTTTATGGTATGTAGTCCCTCTGTTTTATGTTAGTATATGTAGCTTGTTTGTTCTATTGCATGTAGTCCCTCTGTTTTATGTTAGTATATGTAGCTTGTTTGTTTTATTGTATGTAGTCCCTCTGTTTTATGTTAGTATATGTAGCTTGTTTGTTCTATTGTATGTAGTCCCTCTGATTTATGTTAGTATATGCAGCTTGTTTGCTATATTGTATGTAGTCCCTCCGTTTTATTTTAGTATATGTAGTTTATTTGTTTTATTGTATGTAGTCCCTCTGTTTTATTTTCTATATATAACTTGTTTGGTTCATTCTAGTAACCACAATCATTGTTGACAGGCTGGCTCTCTGATAATACTGAACACCTGGTTTATCAGTGCTATGCTGTGTACAGAGCTGGTTCGGAACACAAACTGCCTTGTGTCAATGCTGTAACAGAAACTTAATTTGTCTACAATACAAGACATTGTTCAGCACAGTACAAAGTCTTAATTGGATGGGCTTAGCTGTCCCTTTTCATCTCTTGTAGTGTCTAGTGAGCATATGGAAGGGTAGAGGTGGGAGGGATGCACTGCATCATAGTTTGGAGATTTTGCAACAATATAATTTTGCCTACATCACTGATGATTGTAGAAGGGGTAATGTGCTATAATTTGTGGTTTTAAACTGCAGGGTATATTTTAGGATTTATTCTGCTGGAAAACACAATTCATCTGGAATGCTTCCTCCCACCCAGCTTTCACATTTACTGGAAAACTGTCGAAGTTAGCTAGGCTTCCAGTTCATCAACCTTGGCCTTAAATTCTAAATTCACTTTGAGTTTCTTAAAATTTTAACTTCAGTAAACGACCCTGTGAGAATTATCTGCGATACAGCTGGACATATGTCAATAGCTCATTGTTGCTGCCTTAAAGTGGCACTGTCTCCATCCTGAGACTTTGCAGACGACGGTGACATTGCCACAGGGAGTTCAATGGTTAGGGGGGCAGGTAAAGGTGAGATGACGAGGGAGCAGTCATCTCTCTTTTGGCAGGTCCTCTTCAACTCAGCGCCAGAAGCCAATGTCACGGGATCCTCCATAGACCCAGCCAATACCCTGCAGCCGGGAGAGATTGACTCTTCTAGAGGGTGGCAGCTACGGCCAGAGTCTAGAAGTGGTCTAGAAATACTTTGTCTCTGTATATCTCTTAACTGGATTGGCATTTCAGTGAAAGGTGTGATTCAGAGATTTATGACAGATAACAGTGTTACAATATCTACTGTAACATCTAAATATATATATCTACCGATTGGTAGATTGAAACCAGCTGTCTGTAAAAAGTGGATTTCAGTCCTTAATAAATGTTCATTGGACTTGATGCTAGTGATCATTGAGGATGTGAAGGAAGATCTGATTCAAATCAGAAGGAAGATTACTGAGTTGGAAACAAGACAGGCATTATTGCTGGCAAGTTCAGAAGCGACCTCTACATTGCTGAAATTGGAAAATAACGTAAAGAGCTACAAGACGGATCTTATTAGATTCAAAAAGGATAAGCAAGAAAAAGTGGCAGCCGATTACAAGGAGCACAGAGTTTATAGGTGGCTTAGCGGCACCAGTGATCTACCTAGATTTGCGAGGAAAAGAAGACCCATTCGCAAACCTAGACATTATACTATTGATCAAACCTCAGGAAATTCCAGCTCGGACAGTAGGGAGAGGGGGGCCAACAACTTTCAAGCACAATCTTTTTTAGAGGTTCCGAACCCTGCCAGTCAGGGGATACAAACCAGACACCAGAGCAAAGGGATTACGTCAGAAGGAGGACAATCACCAGACGAGGTCAGAAGGGACGTACCTTCTGGGGCAAGAGGGAGACCACCACGACAGAGGAGATAATACCTATCTTCAATTTATCATCCAGAGTATTGACAGTGGCTGAAATTACTTTGCTGAGTAAGGGCTTATCTTTTGTCCCCACTGCCAAACCCAACCCACTTGACTGGGAAGTTGAATTGTATAAGTTTGGGAGATCGTTGCGACTTAAAGATTTCTTTAAAAATCAAACCACTCCCTCTGATGCAATAAGGTTTAAGAGGAAAAGTACCTTCTATCCCCTGCCGAATCAAGCCTCTATTAAAAGTTTTTTAAGATCTGTACAAAAGGAGACAACGGATCATTTAAAAGTTACTCATTCCCACAATTCAAATTGTTCTAAAATGGATCGACAGATCATTAAGTCTTTGGCTATGGACAAAGACATTGTTATTAGATCAGCGGACAAGGGCGGGGGAGTTGTTATCCAAGACTATGCTAAATATAGATTGGAAATTATCCAACAGTTATCTGATTCCCAGACTTATTTGAAATTGAAAGGCGATCCTACGCTTCAAGTTAAACTTTTAATTGACGACATTCTACTAAAGGGTCTAGAACAGAATTTTATTGATCAGGACCTCTGGGAATTTTTACATCAACTAAACCCGAGGACCCCAGTGATCTATACACTCCCCAAGGTGCATAAGAACCTTCAGGACCCTCCTGGGAGACCAATTGTGTCGGCGGTGGGAGGCATCCTAGAACCACTGGCTAAATGGCTGGATTTCTTATTTAAGGAAACGATTCAAAACCTTTCAACATACATCAAGGATACTCCAAGTTTCATTGATATGATTTCCAAGATTACCTTACCAGCTGGGCTGACATCACTAGTCACATGTGATGTGAAGAGTTTATACACTATCATACCCCACTCAGGGGGAGTCCAAGCCATGAAACGGATTCTTTCATCTTCAGACAAATACAGGGGCCCCCCAATCGAATATGTTATGCAAATTCTGGAATTGGTTCTTACTCAGAACTATTTTCGTTTTGAATTTGATTGGTTTAGGCAGTCAGCAGGAACATCCATGGGAGCGGCCATGGCTCCAATGTATGCGAATGGATTCATGTTCGAATTTGAAACTCAATATATATTGGAGCCATTTAAAGATATTATTTTATTATACGGCCGCTACATCGATGACATTTTTATGATCATCAAGGGAGATAATAGCACTGCAGAATCCATGGTCCAATACATCAATTCATGTACACCGAATGTAGAACTCACTATGACGGCAGACCCGCTTTCAGTGGATTTTCTGGATGTACGAATCATTACTAAGTTGGCATATACACTCTACTCCAAGACTACGGACCGCAACACTTTGCTTCAGGCGAATAGTTTCCACCCCAATGCCCTCAAACGATCCTTACCATATTCACAATTTTTGAGGGTGGTGAGGAACAACTCAGATCCCAGTAAAGCTGAGGAACAATTGAAATTAATGTGGGATAAGTTCCACCAACGGGGTTACAGTGAACAGACACTCCATAAAGCCTTAGATAGGTGCTATTCAACACAAGTAGAGCCGAACACTGTATCAACAAGGAGATTGGTTTTTCCAACCACGTACACTACAGCATCTCCAAAATTCAAACGGATGATTGATAAAAATTGGAGAATTTTGAGGAACGACACGTCTTTACCAGAACCATTTCGCCAACCACCTATGATGTGTTATAGGAGAAATCGAAATCTGAAAGACCTGTTAGTTAAGACGGATCCTATACACTGTTACGAGCAGAAACAAGGCTCTATAAATCTGGGCTGTTATAAGTGCTTAGGTTGTGTCACTTGCGGACACATGTTATCCGGAAAATTCTTTTCCCATCCTCATACAGGGAAAAAGTACATCATTAGGCATCGGCTAACCTGCACCACTGATTATGTAATATATAGGCTTACTTGTCCCTGTGGGCTTACTTATATTGGCAAGACGGACCTGCCCCTGCGCGAACGGATTCGCAATCATAGATCCAGCATACGAGTGGCGTATAGGGATCAGAAATCAGACTTACCGGTGGCCAAACATTTCTTGGAGAAAGGCCACACTCTACCGACTCTGAAACTCATGGCAATCGACCATGTACCTCCACCCAGGAGGGGAGGGGACCGCAAGAAAATGTTACTACAACGTGAACTATATTGGATTAGAACTCTGAGAACAGTATACCCTGGGGGTCTGAATGAGAAATATACATTGACTGCATTTTTATAATTTTTCTTTTTCTTTTTCTGTGCCATTCAATGAACCTTTTTTAGAGATGGGGTATGTGATGCCCACCCTGAGGGATAGGCATACATACCTATGTTTCTCTCATAACCATGTCAATCCTGGAATATGTCACGATCATGGGGCGGGATGTGGATGCCCACCCTGGGGGATAGGCAATCCTCCCTTTGACTCATGGTGGCACTGGCACATTCATTATTTTGAAAACCTCAATAGTTTCCATGTGCCTCAGAATTGTAACTCATCATGATGATGATACAGAGGTTTGTAATGCATGGGTGTTTACTATGTGAGACAGTCGCAGCTCTGTTTATTATTTCATCTAAGTAAGATCGAGTTTATTTCTAGTAACTACACAAGTCAGTATTAGTTTAATTGGGTAGTCTAGTTGGAACCGTTTAGGTTATCCACCCCTATCTTATACAACTGGGATTTAGTTAACTCTGAGGATATATGTGCTCATGCGTTTAGGTGTTATCCTTTTGTTAAATAATCTTGTTATCTCGTATGGGCTTTTTTAGAGTCCGTTGTATATACTAAGAAATTGAATATAGTGCATCAGTCACAGCTCTATGTGGCCAGTGTGATTAATTTTGAGATCATTAGTAGTTATTTTGATCTAGTAACTGGCCAATCTCCAGTGAGTTTAATTGTGGAGTCTATTTTTGTAATCAGTTAGGCGATCTACCCCTATCCTAGCGATCTTGTGTGGAGTGAATTCCAGTGGGACATTTGCCTTTATAATGATGTTTAAAGATGCTTTTGATTGGTTTTGTCTGAACTCTTTCAGAGTCACGAGCATTCCTGTTGATTTTCAGCCCTGCTTTCTATGAGTCCAGTTTACACATTAGCAAAGATATTCATTGCAGTAATTACTATTCTATGCGGCCAGTGTGACTAATGTTTAAGTAATTGATTCCCCTAGCGTAAAATAGTTGATTTGAATTCTTTTAATTGCACGATCTATGTGTAAGGTTGTTTTTTTATAATTGTTGATACATGTCACATTCACAAGTGTGGTGAGTTATCATTATCTGTATGGTATATATGTGGGTTTATTTGTCTGCACAGTATGTCCTGACGAAAGCTTGAGGGGATCAAGCTGAAACGTTGACACCTTTGATGTTTTAGTGAGAAAAATAAAAGTTACATTTTATTAAGTCCCTGGAGTGCTATCTTTGAATTGTTCGTTATATATATATATATATATATATATATATATATATATATATATATATATATATTGAAACAGCATTTTCCTATTTGTACGTATAGCCCTATAACTTGAAAAAAAAAAGCATGTAAACACTGGGGGTTTTTAAACTCAGGACAAAATTTTGAATCTATTTAGCACTTTTTTTTATTAGCTTTTGTAGATATGTAAAAAGAAATTCAAGTAAAAGTCAAAAAACATTATTATTTTGGTTAAAGTAAATTATATGACATGATACAAATAATGGTATGTAAAGAAAGCCCTTTTTGTCCTGAAAAAACAATATATAACTTGTATGGGAACAGTAAATGAGAGAGGTGAAAATTACAGCTAAACACAAACAACACAAACGTGTTAAAACAGCCCTGGTCCTTAACGTACAACATGGCCAAAACAGTCCAGTCCTGAAGGGGTTAAATATTATAGACTGTTAAAACATTGACAAAAATGTACAATTGTTATCTTTATTATTATTAGTGAAAACAATAAAAAAACATTTGTAAAGATACTTTGCTTACATTCAAACACTCAAACAGTGCTCGGTGCTGGCAAAGCATTGTGAGAGTTGTACAACAGATGGGGATCTACCTTTTGGCCATTCTTGTGATAAGCTGAGAGGGGGAGGGGCAATAAAATTATTTCACCAGGGTCCTCCCTACCTTAGTTCTCCCACTGACCTGCCTGTATCTTACAACCATGAGGACAGAAGGAGAGACCAATATCATGGCTAATGGATAACTTCAGAGGATGCCTGCCTCTACGCTATAGTCCCATTGACACATGCATTGATATTCTAGCATTGAAATAAATGGCAGTGACTGAACCCTGAGAGGCCTGTACATTATCAGTTCACAGGAATGTATTAGTCCGGTGTCTGGGAGTTGTGGTCTTTTGTTTAGAGATTACGCACTATTTCAAGTTCTGATTAACCCCATTTACTTATTTTCATTCTTTGGGTCTGGACTGAGGGCTCTGCTGCTTATTCTCATGTATTTTATTTGAAAGAACCCAGATACAGATTTGAATATTCTAATGACTATTTAATGACTATTTAATGAGATCTAGGGAGCTTGAAATACTGTCGCACTGGTTAATGAGATCTGCAAAGCTTGATATCCTGTTATACTTTATTTTCATATTCTGTATTTGCGCTTTGTTGAGTTTTTCAGAATATCATATATATCCTGTGTGTCTTATTAACCCTGCCCCATTTGTCTTATTCCCCAAGCCCCCATTTGTCTTTTTCCCTCTGACGCATCATGTGTCTCATTCCTCCTGCCCCCATGTGTATCATTCCCCCAGCCCTCATGTGTCTCATTCCCCCAGCCCACATTAGTCTCATTCCCCCTGACCCCCTATATGTCTCATTCCCTCTGAGCTCCATATGTCTCATTTCCCCTGCTTACCCATGTGTCTCATTTCCCCACACCCCATGTTTCCTGTCCTGCCCTTTTAGGCGGGATCAATCTGGCATGCAAATGGCCTGGTTCTTTTTGTAATGGCACAAGTTGAGATCAAACTAGCTTGAGATCTGAGCGGAGACCCACCGAGGGGCAGGCTCATTGAGCTGTTGTCCCTTCTCGCGACTTGTTTTTTTGCCCTCGAGCCCCCATTTGTCTCATTCCCCCTTTCACAATGTGTCTCATTCCCACAGCTAACCCCCATGTACCTCCTCACCTCCCTTCTACGTATAGCATGGCTGAGCCACTGACCAGGGGAGAGGAGCTTGAGTAACCTTGCCTTGGTCTGACAGAAGCAGTTTGGCACTCCCTGTGTGCACTCTGTGCAGTGCTCTCCCCTCCTGCCCGCTTGCAGGATCTTGCACACCCCCAGGGCCGGTGTCCACCTGTGGCAGTGCTGGCCCTCACCTCAAGTTACAATGACAATTGAACTTTTCATTTTTGCTGCTTGCAGAGCCGGTGCAAGGATTTTTGCTTACACAGGTGAAGATGCATTTTGTTGCCCCTCCCTCCCCTGTTCCACCTCAAAAATTGCATTTTCAGCTGTGTGTCCTTTAATCACCTGCTTGAATTTCATAGCCCCGTTTGTTTATTTCTTCTCACATTGTCCATCCTCTCTATCTCTGTTTATCCCCATAGCCCACTTCCCCAGCACCTCATCTCTTTCTCCCCACAGCCCTCTGTGTCTTAGTGCCCCAGGGGCCCCAATGTCTGTCTCTTTTACCACTTCTCTAGTTCCAGTCTGTCTCTTTTGCCACTTCCCAGTCCCTCTGTGTCTTTTTGTACCCCCCAGTCCCTCTGTGTGTCTCTTTCTCTCCTCAGTCTCTTTTGCGTGTCTCTTTTCCCACTTCTCAGCACCTCTATTCACCCAACCCCCATGTGTCTCATTCTCCCTGCCCCATGTGTCTCATTCTCCCTGCCCCATGTGTCTCATTCCCCCAGCCCCTCATGTGTCTCATTCCCCCTGCCCAATTTGTCTAATTCCCCTAGCCCCCTCAATGTGTCTCATACACCCAGCTCCCCCCATGTGTCTTCGCACCTCCCTCCTACCTATAATATGACTGAGCCTCGGACCGGGAGAGAGGAGGTTCAGTAACCTCTTCCTGGTTTGACAGCAAGCAGTTCAGCTTTCCCAGCGCACACTTCCTGTCAGACCAGGGTAAAGGTTACTGAAGCTCCTCTCCCCAGTTCTGTGGCTTGGCCACACTACACATGAGTGAGTGGCTGGAGAAGAGCACTGTGCAGTGTGCTCCCATCCTGCCAATCAGCAGGATCTTGCACCCTTAGGACCGGTGCACCCTAAGACAGCTGCCTGTGACACCTTATGGTATCACCAGCCATGGCTGATTGTACCCTGGTTTTGTTGCTTTTGAATAGTGTGGGTAATAAAGCTATTGTTGCATCCAGTGGTAGGAGAAACATCTCCAAGTCTTCCTTTACAGTTGTGCCTTGTAGTTGTGTCCGGTCTAAATTCAGAAGAGGTGTGTGGTTAGCTGTATATGTCTGCAGAAATAGCACTAGCCATCCCTATTGTACATTGTGGCGAAACCAACCTCGCCACTATGAACTGGAGAAGCCTGGTTGCCCGCCTGCTGCCTTTGGACTATGGCCCTGGGAGATTGGGCCCTTTAAAAAACGTTTTCGGCCCTAACAGAGTGAATGTCACTCATTCTGGCCCTTTAAATACAGTGGGGTCTTTCGGTGCTTGCCCTGTGTGAGCGGTGATACCCAAGATAGCTATGCCATGGAGCCTATTCATATAATGAAAGACTATGGGATAGACTTTAGCTCCATGGCAATTGAACTGTGTGAATAGGATCTGAGCGCTATTCGGTAGTTTTGTGCGCTCAGATCCCAGCTATCTGGGGATATGTGAAATGTCTGTGTGTTATGTGTAAAAGGTGACTTTATGTATTTTAAACTGTTTTACTGTCTTTGTGTCCCCATGTGCATAATGGAGTCTTGTCTGTGTCCTGGGAGGTAATTGGATTACTTCTCCATTGTCTCCAGGAGAGAGGGCTCTGTAAAACCGGTCTGAGCCGGAAAAAGCCATACTGGCAGGGGTTTTTAAAAGATACTTTACTAACTTTTGAACCCCTGGTCTGATTCCTGCCATTTTTTTTATGTTGTTCCTGAATGGATTGATTGTGGATATGTATTTGTATGTGAATGTGATGTATGGTTTTAGAGTTATGAAAGTTGGGTAGAAAGTATGTTTTAACTGTATGTGTAATTGAGTTTCCTCTCAGGATAAGGGGAGGGAATATGTGGGATGTAACTGTGATGTGATTGGTTGTTTTATACCTCCCTGTGGGCGGACCTGTATGGCAACAACTGTAATAAAAACCAGGCTGGGTGTGCCAGCACCTCAGATTCTGCTTGACCCTCAAAACGAAGTGTCGTCTCGTTATTGGGGGAATTGGATTGTATGCTGACTGCCAGGAGTGTAAGCGGATTGTATGCTTTTCCTGTTCAGCTATTCCAGGGTTCGTGTGTTTCCAGTTCGGGAGTTGGAAGATTCGTACAGTTTGCAGTTCGGGAGATTGGTGCTTGCAGTAGCTGCTTGTCTATCTGGAAGGGGATTATCGCCTAAACGGTTTTTATCCTCTTGTGGGCGAAACGGTCCGTTACATACATCATGTGTCCTGAGCAAAATATATGAACAAAATTGATAAAGTAACCCAGAACCTGAACGTGTTCTAGCTGAATGATTGACAGTCCTCCTGGGCTGTCTCATAGTGGTAGTTACTATGATTATGCAGCCACTATAAACAAATCTCAGAAATGAGTGGACTCAGGGTGCTCTGAGCACCATATACGTTACAGCAATGTAAAGTGGTTATGGTGCTTAGACTGACCCTTTCATATGTTTCTGCATGGAAACATGAGTGTTATTTTGTTTCTCTGAATCTCAGACTATGATCTATGATCTATGGTGAACATTTTTGTGTCTCTTAATACAATGCACGAGTTTACATCACATCCTATTCCTTTTGCTCTCATAACCCCAGTAATATTATGTAACTCTAACCCAACCATTTGTAAACCAGAATATGTCTATTGGTTGCATCATATTACTATTGAAACATGTTGCTGTGTTGTGATTCACACAGACATGTGGAGGCCAGGTGACTAAATATAATGAAATTCGCAGGAATTGAGAGATAAAGTAACTGAGAGATAAAGTAACATTAATGTCATATGACTGTGCTACGTATTCATCTAGCAAACTGTGAACAGAATAAAAAATGTATATCCTGCATTAGATGCAAATCCAATCCTGCATTGAGATTCGTTTTGGAGCAGACAGCAATTTGTCCGAATTTGGGCTGAACGGGTGTTACGACAACTTTCCAAATTTCAAACTAAACTGTACGCGAATTATGGACTAACCTCAACATGCAATGCTGAACATGTTTAGGGAGTCTGTATTCTAAATTCTGCCCATAGCTCCAAAATACAAAGGATTATTGATGGCTAGGGGACAGACATGTTTATTCACAGATCAAGTGGGCAATATATCGACAACCAGAAGAAGCAGTAAAAAATATCTACATTTATATATTTAATAAATATGTATATGGATTATGTAATTCTTTTTTATTTATTCATTTTTACTCCTCCTGTTTTTTTGCTCTGTTGGTTAATTTTTCTCAATTGCTCTGTGAACCAAATGGCCGAAAATCTTTCCTATCAATGTACTGCAACATATACGAATAAGGTGTATATATTTTGTAGAACACTGTTTGGTTCATTTTTGCATTTTCTTGTTTTCTTTTCCTGGATCGGTTCCAGAATCGGCATTCGACCCAGCCAGCCTGACATCTAGCTGAATTTCAGGTTTCCTGAAAAATGTTCTATCTTTCGCAAACAAATAATTTGGCAGAACCAAAATTTCTCGTCGCACACAAGTCTAGTTGACTCACATTTTTGCCATCCTGCACCCCTCCTCCATTTTATTACCCACATCTTTCCAATTTGTTAAAGTGAGAACAATTTAGCTGGGTGAGGGGAATGTTTGCATTAAATATAAATAAAAAATCTCACATATGGTTAAGAGGAAGCTAAAAAGGGGAGTGAAAAAAATTGTGATGAAGCAATAAAATAAGAAAAAGCTACAAAATAGTTCAATTTTAATAATGGATGCAAATTACTTTACAGCAGAGAGTTTAAGACAATTTCAAAATGGAGATTTGTGTTTTAAGATTATACTTCAATCCAGTTAATCAGTTTAGGGACCCACTTAGAGATGTGATATATGTGGGGATTTCAGCAGGGGTTTACATACAGAGAGAGAGACAGAGAATGTAATTGTTGAACATGCTATTGCCTCAATATCTTATCTGCCTAAACTGTGGATTGTAAATCCAGTTACTGGGTCTGTAATGTGGCTGTTTAAATGAACCCTTAACTGAACTAATAGATATCATTCGTCAATCATTAGTACCAATACTGTCGGCCTATCATATGAACATTTGTTATGTGTAGAGTGTAATAAAAAATAACAATGTTTATTAAATTCCTGTATACCCTAGTCCAGGGGTTCCCAATTCATTTTTCACATCGAACCCTTTGACATAGTGTACCAACCAACAGTTTATTTTAAAGCAAATTCGTTTTTTTTTTTGCTATACATACACTAATTTCTACAGATAGTGAACAGATTATAGTACACAGGAGCAGGTGTGCGTCTTTGTGTAAAATTGGTGTTTGTATGTAAGTTTAGCTTTTTAATACAGGGGTGTGTTTGTATGCAATGTTGGTTTTCAAATGTGGATGTACATTTGTGTGTAGTGTTGGTGTTTGAGTGTTTATATATAAATCTGAAGTTTGAATTCAGGGGTGTTTTTGTGTTTAATGTTTATGTTTGCATGGGGTGTGTTTGCGTGTTGTGTTAGTGTTTGATTGCTGGGATGTATGCACATGCACTGCTACATACATTGCTACATACATTCTTACACAGATATACATACACATTAACACACAGATACACACATATAAACACATTGACACATACACACTGACACATACACACGGACACAAATATACACACACATACACACACACCTTGACACACACACACTGGCACACACACACCTTGACACACATATTCAAACACTGACACACAGATACAAACAGTGGCACATACACACACACACTGATACGCATATACAAACACTGACAGTTACACACATTGATACACAAATACAAACATTGGCACATACACACACACTCATATGCACACACTGACACACAGATGCACACACTGGCACATTCACACACTCAGATACACACTGACACACAGATACACACACTGACACATACACATTGACACACAGATACACACACCTTGACACACACACTGCTACACAGATACAAACACTAGCACATACAAACATTGATACATAGATACAAACACTGGCACATACACACACACTCACTCAGATGCACACACTGACACACAGATACACACACTGGCACATACACACACTCATATACACACTGACACACATATACACACACTGGCACATACACATTGACACACAGATACACACACACACTTTGACACACACACTGGCATGCACACACCTTGTCACACATATTCAAACACTGACACACAGATACGAACACTGACACATACACACACACGGATACATAGATACAAACACTGGCACATAGACACACACTCAGAGGCACACACTGAAATACAGATACACACACTGACACACACACAGACACAGATACACACTGACACACAGATACATACACTGGCACATACACGCTGACACACACACTGATGCACAGACACACACAGATATACACACTCACACTGATACACAGATACAAACAGAGGCACATACACACCCACTAAGATACCCACACTGATACACAGAACAAACACTGGCACGTACACACAGATACACATACTGACACACACACATGGACACACATATACACACACACACAGATACACACACTGGCACATACACACACACACAATCTGACATACATAAACACATACATGTTAAAATATTTACAGCCACCCTCCTGATAGCTTACCTTGGTGTCCAGGAGGGTGGCTTGCTTGGAGGTCTGGTCCTGTCTGAGGCTGATGGGAGTGAGCATGCTTCAGCAATTCACTCCAGCCTCTCCTCTGCCTCCATGCCTCAAGCCTGGAGGAGACATAGATCAGATCCCTTAATGCATTCCTTCCGCGCATCTTTCTCTCTCTACTGAAGCTGGGAGGAAGTACTGTCACTACCTTCCAGTCCGCTGATAGTGCAGGGCCCGGTCAGGCTCTTAAAGAGCTGCAACACTTGTTCAGCGAGAATACCCATCAGGTGGCCCTGCATGGGCCAAATGCATGGGCCACCCGATGGTCAAATCACAGCGGAACCCCAATTCTTGTGGAACACAATTGAGTTCCGTGGAACACCTATTGGGAAACGCTGCCCTAGTCATAGTGTTGAATGCCACAGTTGAATGATGGTGTCTGTCAGAAAAAGTGTGTGTGTTTGTAAGTGAGTGTGTTTATGTATGTCTGAGAGAGAGTGTGTGTGGGTGAGTGAGGGTGTCTCTCAGAAAGTGTGTGTATGTCAGAGAGAGTGTGTGTGTGTGGGGGGGGGGGAGAGTGAGGGTGTCTGTCACAAAGTGTGAGTGTGTGTGTCAGTGATTGTGTTTATGTATGTCTGAGAGAGTGTATGTATATGTGGGTGAGTGAGGGTGTCTGTCAGAAAGTGTGTGTGTGTGTGTGTGTGCATGTTTGTGTCAGGGTGTATATATAACTCCAAATGTTTTTCTTATAAAATGTAGTAATTCATACTCATTGCAGGGTTAATTATTAAATTGTAGACAATACAAATCCAAATGTCAAATTTAGGCCATCAGAGCTGTTTGGAAAGTTTCTAATACAGTAATGGTCAAAGAAACGGCTGTTTTTAATCTAAATTTTACAATGTGGATTTTCATTTGCTAATATTAGTAGTTTAGGTTAATTTCCTTTACTGTCTCCCAGTTTATTTATGCAACTGATCATCTGTCTGAGATAAAACAATTCTTGGTCTATTTTGATGTCTTTATGTGGGAGAAATAATGTTCATTTTTACTTTCTTTGCCTTCCTTCATATCTGCGCACTAAACTGATTCAATGGGTGATGGAGCCTCCACGAAGGGCCCTGCTCATTACTGATGATAAATAAACAAAGGATGAGAATAAACTAATTATCCCATAAACGGGTGCTATGGTAGCTGTAAAAATGTCATTCGGGTTTATTGTGTAACAGGCAGCTGAAATATAATATACAGAGAAACAATGAGAAAACTATGAGCATATCAGTGGCATGATAAAAAAAATAAATAGACATTCTGTGCTGACAGACATTTTCTAATTTACAGTAATAGTAACTGGACATATTTCAGTGTATACATTATGTGAGGGGATATGTTCACGTCTTAAAATAGGAGACATAGATCCGATTCTGAAAATGGATTTTATTTTTGAGTTTAAATATGTTTTTTTTTTGTTTAGATTTTAGTTGCATATATGCACTTCAAGAAATAGTAGAGACACCCACATCTCAAAAATCTTCATAGCGCCCCTCCTTGAACACACCCCTTCATCCAACACCTCCCGCAATTTAACAAAGTGAGAATTGCTGGGAATTTAAAGTGAATTCCAAATACAAAGTAGTAAAATTGGCCATTTCCCGTGTCCCCGCCATCTTGCACAATGTTTAACTACTCTCTTTTTTTGTACTTTGTTTGCGCACATACATGTATGGTAGTGGTGTGACTCCTGGTGGCTTCACCTACAAGGAGTTATAGATGGAGGAGCTGATTGTTTCTTCCAGGAGAGTGACTGTTCCTTATTACCTCTTGGCAGTAAACACTATTGCAGGGATTAAGGAGAGAGCGCAGGTAACTTGTCTTTCTTTGGTTTTTACTATATATTGGGGCTGATGTGTACTGTAGTCATTGAAGCCGCCCAGTGATGGGAGTGAGCGCAGGACTTATCTTTCTGCATTTGTATCCATTTTTTGTATCACTCAGCCCTGTTACAATGCAGCCGCCCATCCCATGTGTTCCTTATTAAGGGTTAATAATGTATAGGGGTGTATATAAAAAATACCCCTTTCTGTCTCAGTAGAGATTTTTGCCAGAGGCTCAAGGAAGAGTTAGGACCCACCTAGGGGGGTCTGCCTTGACATTGGCAGGTGGGCTCATCCTCTCATTGCCATTGGAGGTAACCTCCATTTGTTTAAAAATACATAGGCATTAAGGAGAGAGCGCAGGTAACTTGTTTTTCTTTGTTTTTTACCATTGCAACATTTGCTGGGGAGAATAATGCAAGTAAAATAACACTGTGGAAGAATACACACACACAGTCTGCTGAATACATACACACAAACACACACACAGACTGCTGAATACACACAACAAAAACAGAATACCCTGCACTCAGGTCCTGCACATATCCTCCACCAAGGGGGCGCTCTGTGTGTAGGATGGACACCACTGAATCCACCAATGTAGAATCAAAGAAGAGAAACACAGGCAGCACTCCAGGATATAGAAGGTGAATTTATTCGTGGGTTCACCACCTCACCACCCACAAATAAATTCACCTTCTATATCCTGGAGTACTGCCTGTGTGTCTCTTCTTTGATGCTGAATACACACACTGTCTGCTGAATACACACACATACAGACTGATAAATACACACACACACATATACTCACACGCATACTGCATTGAGGGGTGCAGTGTATATGTGGAGTGTTTTGTGTGAGGGGGTCAGGGGGACTGTATGTGTGTGTGAGTGGTGTGCTGTGTGTGTGTGTGTGAGGAGTGTTCTGTATGTGTGTGGGGGGGGGGGTGGTGTGCCTGTGAGGAGTGCTGTGTGTGGAGGGGGTGCTTGTGTGTGCATGTGAGAGGTGCTGTGTGTGTGGGGGGGTCGCTGCTCTGTGTCTATGAAGAGTGCTGTGTGTGCATATTGCAGAGCTTGAGGGGCGCAGGTAGCAATTTTTTTTTTTTTTATAATCCTATATTTTAATAAGTTTTTATCCCCACCTCCCTTCTTCTTACCTTTGGTGAAGGAGGGGGGACACAGCCAGCCCTGGTGGTCTGGTGGTCCAGTGGTGGTAACTTCTATGTAGCTGGCAGCTCTTCTGGGAGGACAGGAGAGCCTGCGCGGTGATCTCCACTCGTATGTCCAAGCTACCCCAAAGGAAAGCACTGAGTTATTGCTTTCCTTTGGGCGCTTCCGCATCACATGAACAACTTTTACGTAACCCTCAACTAGAGAAAGGAATAAAATAAAAGCTTCCAAAGTTGAACGTTTCTCTACGCTAGAGCGAAAAAGATGTTTGTATCTTTAGTTGGAAGTTGATTTAGAAGCAAATTATAATTCCAAAGGAAACAAAGTATATCAAATAATTCTTGTGTCACTATGTGTGACTGAAATGTCTCAATTTCACTGTTTGAGATTCTATACATTCTAAAACCTCTCTCTCTCTCTATTTGTACCGTATTCTCCATCAATATTTACTGACCTCTTCTTATTTCCTGTCTTTCCTTTTATATACTGCAAGTGGTCAGGAGTCCGCAATATACACAGGACTGAAACTCATATACCGGTTTAGTGAGTTGATTACACTCTGGATTTTAAACATTGATTTAACATTGTTACAGGCAGCCATTAGATTGTGCTTCAGACACAGATAGCTCAGTTGAATAATATTGAGGTTGAAGTTATGAAATATGTTTTTAGATTATTTTATATACTTGGTTTCCTTTTGAATTATAATTTGTGTCTGATGCAACTTCCAACTAAAAATACTCTGTTATTCCTTTCTAACTGATGATTAATATTCTTTTACTAGTGCCAGTTCTGATACACTGAGCAGCGTGCCCTAGTATCAGTAACTATATACATGGATTTAAACCTGCAACGGGTTAAATGGTCAGTACCACTGCACCCAGACCACTTCATTGAGATGGGTGGTCTGGGTAAATTTAGGGGTCCTAAAGTTAAAATTATTACTGATTATTATTGATTAATTATTGTTTATTATTTATCTGATGAATAAAACGGGACACAAACTAACACAAGGTGCCTCTAGCTCACATTACTCTTAACCTGTATACCCCAAATCAGGGGTGCCCAAAAGATAGATCCCCAACTGTTGGAGAACTATAACTCCCATGATGCTGTGCATGCCTTTAAAATGACAAAGCATCATGGAAGTTGTAGTTTTAAAACATCTATTTTTGAGCACCCTTACCCTAAAAGTTAGATCCCAGCAAGTGAATCAAAGTCCCAAGTGTCCTTCTGTCCCTTATACCTATCCTAATGTCCCACATTTTCAAAAGTGTATGAGTTTAGCACAGATGCAATGTAACCTGCAGTAATGTGTCTTTTAATACATTCAATGTGCTTAGAAATTAGCCTGTGTAAATACAATACTTTGGTCTTGCTACAAATTGCATAAATGTTTATCAGTAGTTCATGACTCCTCCACAAATCCCTCTGTATGCACCTTCATCCACACCCCGTGATATAGGTGTGCCTTTGGCCATATGACGGGTACTGTGCTCATATTTCATATGACCGTCTGCACTGCTCAAAACAAGGTATTGCACTGAATGACACAATTTATAGGTAATTTTCCATTTTTAACCAGACTAAGGTGGTTCGACAAGTTGTCTGCTATCCAACGTATCATTTATATTTTTCCATCTATTGGTGCATTATTACATCATTATATGGAGCTTTTAGAATTTGTAATTTATTACGTTTAAGAAAATGAACCATAAAGTAAATTCCTTTAACAATCCCTGGAAGGTCCAGATATATCTGCTCAAACGAAGAGTTTCCTTTGCTTGACCTTAGCAAACTTTCACCAACTTTCACCCACCGCACCCCATCTGATATTGACTTTACATACAGTTAATGGAGAAGATAACTCCGAGCTTTCTTAGCCTCAGGAACCACGGCTCAGTGACTGGGGTCAATATACTTTATTGACTTTATAATATACTTTACTGCTGTTTTGTAAAAGATAAAAGTACTGTATTTAACAACAAAGTCATCGGTTTTCTTCTGTAGTTTTTATTTTTGACATAAATGTTTTTAGTATGATTTATTTTTTATTTTGACTTTATAAATGTTTTAGGCAACGCACCAAAAATAAATAATGTTGTAATTAAAAGAAAAAGCACATGGCCAATGCATATTAAAAATACATAAGATGTTTGCCACATGGTAAAATAACAAGAAAATGCATACATCAAGTAAGTTATGGTGGGGAAAAAGTGATTGAAAACCCTTTCCACCTGAATACAGTGCATAGTCAATACATTGTTAAACACAGATCTGCACACCAGTCAAGCCATAAGACTTTGCAGTGATGTTACTACCGCAAAGGATTTTGGGTGGGCATATGCAAATGAGTTCAACAAAGAATCACATTTTTGCCTCATTCCAATTTTAAACATGGATTCCTTTGAGTCTGTGTTTGCTGGATACAACAGCTTTTAAACACAGCTCAGGAAAAGATGTGAAGCCAGTGAACCACTCATGGACAGCTGTTTCGTTGTTAAATCAACTCACCAGCATGAGGTTGGTTACTGGTTTGCTTATTGAGGCTTAACGTTACTTGCGGAGCACAAAGTAAGAAAGCTATGGTGGGGAAAAAGCTGATTAAAACCCCTTTCTCCCGAAGCCACTGGATACTCAATACATTGTTAAAAACAGATCTGCACATCAGTCAAGTCATAAGACTTGCATTTCCAACAGACATCTCAAATTTGCAGTGATGTCACTACTGCAAGGGATTCTGGGTGAGCGTATTCAAATAAGTTTAACAAAGAGTCATCTTTTTGCCTCATTATTCCATTTTAAACATGGATTCCTTGGAGATTCTGCTTGCTGTATCCAACAGCTTTGAAACACAATTCAGGAAGAGGCGCAAAGCCAACCAAAGAGCATTACTGACAAGAACCTGGCAAAATCTTGTTGTGTCGCTAGTAATCTATAAAGAAAAAAGAGTTGGGAAGTTGGGTTAAAGACACCCAATAGGTGCCCCAACTGTTATACAACCCCCTCCAACAGCTCCAATTAAACATTAACTATTTAACCCCTTAAGGACACATGACATGTGTGACATGTCATGATTCCCTTTTATTCCAGAAGCTTGGTCCTTAAGGGGTTAATCGGAAATCGCCTCATATATTAACATTTAGTCATAGTAATATAAACTGAGTAAGCTATGCAGAGGTCTCAGTATTTGTTACCTCTATTTTTCAATATTGTAATCATCAATCAAGTGTACGTAAAAAAAAACAAAAAAAAAACCTCATCCCTTTCTTTAGTATATGACAAGATCCTTTAGTTCCATATACATACACTCACCTTAGGTCGGCCAGTGTTTGAAAAGACAATTAGTCTCTATGATCTTCTCTGCTTCACTCACCGCACAAGCAGGAAAGACCATAGAGACTATATATCAGTTTTCAAACACGGTAGGGATAAATTTTTCTTTTTTTCCCCCCACATACTTCATTAAAAAAAATTACTCTTCTTTCAAAACTTGATGAAAGGATTATCATATTAAATATTTTTTGAATGACAGTTGACCTTTAATTACAGATATTATATTTTTATAGGAATACAGTGTTAGAAATAATACACACACACAAGATTTACATTTTGGTAAAATGTAAGCAAAAATACCCAAGCTGTGAAAATGGTTAATCAGACCGCTAAATAACTTCAGTTTGCTGACATACTTTATGTGTGAAAAGGGTGTCATCTTTTTCATTTGACAAAAAGTATAGATTTCAATAAAAATGTTAACTTTTATAAATTAACCTGGTTACACCCCCTTGGCTGTCAATCAGACTACAGGCCCTGTAACTTCCTGGTTTGCTTAGCTCTCGCACTTCCCCCATAGGAAAGCATTGGTGACATTGGATGTCCTTGTGCACTCTGCTTACTACAACACCCGGAACACCACATTCTGAATTCTACACTACATTTAACACTCCCTGCATTGTGTACATCAGCGTTCTAGCTTCTGCATTCTTTAATGTTCTTCCTGAGCTCTACATTCTTTTCCACATTCTAAACTATATAACATGTTCTGAACTCTGTAATTCTCTGTTTGCAATTAAACCTCTCTACTTTATATTAAACCGATATTATATTAATAGTGATGTCCCGAACAGTTCGCCAGGAACCGTTCGCCGGCGAACATAGCGTGTTCGCGGTCACGAACACGCGCAATGTTCGGTCCGCCCCCTATTCATCATCATTGAGTAAACTTTGACCCTGTACCTCACAGTCAGCAGACACATTCCAGTCAATCAGCAGCAGACCCTCCCTCCCAAACCCTCCCACCTCCATGCTGAATAGGGGGCGGACCGACATTGCGCGTGTTCATTATGTTCGCCAGCGAACGGTTCCTGGCGAACTGTTCGGGACATCACTATATATTAATACACAACTTTCTGCATTCTGGGATAGTTTGCATTTTAGGCTATTTTTAAGCTGTAGCACTAAATTGTATATTATCTGCATATTTATATCTATATTGTATATTATATTATCTATACAACCCTGCATTCTACACTACACACTCTGTATTTTGTCCTATATTTACTCTAATCTGCATTCTACACTCCACTTTCTGCATTCTACTAACTAATTTCTGCATTCTAAATAGTGGCTAATAATAAAGTGGGCTACCTAGTCCATCCTTCTGGCTGGTGATTGCAATAAGAAAGAGACGAAGAAAGGAAAAGGAGAAAAAAAGGGAAGGGAAGAATTTTTTAAAATAAATAAATATATAAAATAGAAAAAAATATAGAAAAGGAGAACCTTTTTTTATGTTGACAGGTAATAAAAATGGCAACAAATATAGAACCTATGTCTCAAAAAAAAAAGTCCATATTTAAAAAACAAACAAACCTCTTTTCTAGAAACCAAATTTTTACTTGCGCTACAAAATTGAGTTAATACGGCACCAGTGGCCGATAAGGGAATCAAAAAAGATACATACGTGGGTGGAAGGTATTGAAAGGTTGACTATCCCAGGTCTAGCCGATCTACAGTAAACATTATCTCATCATCCAGAGGGTCACTGCTTCAAGATATGTTGGTGCCTCAAATGATTCTGATCGTACTAATATAACAATATGACCACAGACAGTTCAGTACATTTCCACTCTAACACCTGCCTACCCTGATTGTTAAAATGGAATATCACCTTTTCCCCATTATTAGTCAGAAGTGTATTGTTTAATTGCAGTTTGATTATGTTTTATAGGTAGCAAGGAAACTAGCGGGGTCTCCAGGAAGAGAGGATTAAGGTAGAACATATTGTAGTTGGCAGTTTAGAGTGAAGTTGACGAATCGTTGAACTATTGAACTGCTTTTAGACAACTTTGGCAAATTCACTAAACATTCCGGAGCTGTAGGGCTCCTCTTGGTCCGCTGAACCTTATTAGAGCAGAATCATTACCAACTCTTATCTGTTTGCTTTTGGGTGAAACAATGTCCTAATAAGTCATTAACTTATTTCAGGAAATGGTACTGGTCAATGATGAAAAGGAAAAACACATTTTGATTATAGCCACTAAAACGAAATATTGTAGTTTGTTTGACCTATTAAAATATAAATATCTTAAAATGATTAGATTTATATTTTTACACTTGTAATGTAGCGCAATAACATGTGGCAACTATTTTTAGAATATAAATGTTAATGATAAAGTACTGATATATGATTATTAGAGATTAGTGTTTTTTTGTTTGTTTATTTGTTTTAAAAATGATCAATATCCACTTGCGGAACTAGTTACAAAATGGCATAATAAAAACAAAGAGAACGTTACCTGCGCCCTGGCCTAAATCCCCATGTACATTTAAACAAAATTGAGGCTCTTTAGTTTTATTCCAATGGAATAAACTCCTATTCTAGCCATTAGAGTTGCTCATATCAGCCAATAATCTCCAATGAGACAGGAAGGGGTATTTTATAAACCCCTACATACCCTGAATAGGGCTATAACATACAAATCACCTTGCAGCTAAAAGGCAAATTTCTCTGTTGAGACAGGAAGGGGTGCTGCCCCTACATACTTATAAACTCTTAATAAGAGCTTATATATTCTAATGGCCATTGGAATAAAACTAAAGAGCCTCCATTTTGTTTCAATGTACATAGCGATATGGTCCAGAGCGCAGGTAACGTTCTCTTTGTTTTTAATATGTATTTTAAGCTGTTGGATACTAAGCTACTGCTGCTGTAAGCGCGGTGCTTTATCTTTGTGTTTGTACAAAATGGCATAACACTATTTGAGAAAAAAAATATGCGATGTTCGGTCCGCCCCCTATTCGTCATGGAGGTGGGAGGTTCTGGGAGGGAGGGTCTGCTGCTGATTGGCTGGAATGTGTCTGCTGACTGTGAGGTACAGGGTCAAAGATTACTCAATGACGACGAATAGGGGGCGGACCGAACATTGCATATGTTCGCCCGCCGTGGCGACCGCGAACAAGCTATGTTCGCTGGCGAATAGTTCCCGACGAACTGTTCGGGACATCTCTATTAGCCAGCAACAAAAAATAAAACAGAAAAATAGAATACAGCAGGGGTCACTTTTTAATTCCTCTTTATTCTCTCCTTCTCCTTCCTTTACTTCTTTTCCTTTTCCTTCTTTATTTTATGTTAAGTAGTAAACAGAAAATAACAGATCTTAGCTCACAAAAGGAAAATAACAGAACTAGTTCAATATCAGCCACTCTCAAAGTCACGCTTCTTCCTGTCCCTGGTTTCACATTGAGTGCATCAGCTCCCCTCCTCTTCCGGTGTGTTACATCATCACGCTTCCACCCGTCCCGAACAGGAGAGCAGCTGTGTGCCTCCTTTCGGCCATCTAAAGAGATTTAGCAAACAGAGGCATTCGCGCTATGCGTGTTGGGCATTTTTTGTGAGGTCTCGCCCAGGGAGTCGCACCCAGACCTGTGGTTGTCCCGGAAAACCGAGCGCGGCGGATGAAAAACTCACCACCGCCCACCATGAAAGCTCAAATCACCCACTAGTAACAATTGCTTTAAGGTTTTGTTTTGTTTCTCTACTTGTGCCATGTAGACTATATGTACCAGCATGCAGCTGACAGCCTATGGTATTTGTTTATATCTGGTGCAGATATGATTGTAAATAGTTTGAAACTGGGGACCCAGAGCCCCGAGACTTTGCACCTTAGCCACAACAATAAGCCATACCAGGTAATGGTTATACTTCTTCAATCATGCTTGGAGCTATTCAGCAAGTAGGCCCAATAATCCTGGCTGAACAGGAAATTAGTTTTTTGAAAGTTTATTAGTGTCATCAGATCTGACTTAATAGCCGTAGAGAACAACTTTATCCTTACTCACTAGACCGGGTTCTCAAAAACTCAAGAACAGGAAACGAAACAGCTCGGCTGAACATTGTCCATGATTTGTATTTTTTATGTTTCCTTTGTTTTGTTCTTAAAGTGAAGTCACGTAACTTTTTACAGAAATCCTACATTTCTTGCCAGGAATAGTCCTTCATTCCAGTGTAAACAGCAGAATATTTTCTCTAGTGTTAAGCCTGGAACTTTGGCAGGAGCTGACCCAAGAGGGTCTAAAAGTTCATCATGAGTGATAGTCATAAAATGACTCTCATATGTTTTTGAATAGAAACAATAGCTCATCCTTGCTTAACTCTGATTATTCATAACTCCCAACAGTCCTAGATGTTGTAGAACAGTCCCTGATTTAAACTAAAGTGATAAATATCCAGTGACTATCTCCACCCATGTCTCCACCCCAGCTTGTGCAGGCTTAAAATGGTGCTGTTGAAATTCCGTTAAATTTTTATTGCCAACGGCCATTATAGCATCACTAAATTGTCACTCTATTGAATATATACTCGGGGTGGTGAGAAAATCTGTTTCCGCTGAACCTTTTTTTCAGAAAAAAAAAAAATGTAAGGGATGGACAATTTTTGGCCAAGTCGATTCGGCATTCCAGAATTCATACGAAAAACTTGATTCAGGAAATCCACCATTTGGTTCACACATATTTCCCCTTCAATCACCTCTTTTTGGCGCCAAGGGTGGGATACAAAATTAGAAATCAAGACAAACATGATTGGCCTTGATTATGGTTGGTTTGTGATTTGGCTACATTTTTGCTTGAAGTTCGGGAAGTCAAACATCACCTGAAAGTCCCAAATTCGGATGAATTGCAACTTGGAAAATAACCTAATCTCTAAGTGTAACTGATAACAATGCAGCATCATTACAATATACTTCTAGGGCAAAGCAAGAGTTAAGGGAAAGTTAGAGTATGGTTTAGTCGGTGGTTGGGACTACAATGTATTTAGTGGTAGAAGTATTTAGAAATGGATAAAAACAGGGGGTACCTACAGCGCTTCTGTAATCCTTGACAAGGTATATGTGGAAAGAACCAGAGAAGAAATAATAGTGTAGTATTTTTAAACTGTAGTTGTGATAGGTAAGATGAAAGACGTGCACTTCAATACAGCTCCAGTGTATGCGTTAAGTGTATTGTTTATAACTTTTTTTTATCACTATTTTATCTTATTATATACTGTATTACTTTTATTATTTTTTTAATATTAAAGTACTTTTTTAATTAGACCTAACTTTGCTGCTGTTGGATTGTTTGGAGCTATATCCCTGGCGGGGATTATACCACCCAAGTGCTTTGGATTGAGCAAGCCAGAATTTGCTCTTTAGCATGTGAGTAGATTTAACTTATTTATTTATTTTTACCCTCCTTTTTACGGTGTACACTATTGTGGCTCTGTTTGTTTATCAACACATATGTGAGTTCCCAATTCTCATACCCTAGCATACCATGATATCACATGTGCATGCGCAATGCCATCACAATATACCAAAAATAATCATTGCATGCAATGACTTTCTAGGCAGAATCTTATTCCCATTGCAGCGAGCGCAGTGCATGGGCCTACAGTCCCCTATGATCCTCTATGACGAGCATTGAATTGGACCATCATCCCGGAGACACACCTCATGTGTGGAGGAGGCCGCAGTGGAGGAGAGGAAGACTCGGCACTGGAGCAAAGGTGAGTAAATTAAGTGTTTTCATTTTGTTTCATTTTTAGCATGCATGGATGGAGGGGGGTTTCTGACACTAACCAGCGTTAGGGATACAGATATGTGTTCCTAATGCTGCAGTGCCCATTTAAGCCGGCTATGCAGTGTATATTGTGGTGCCATTATTAACATCTCTGTAATAGTTCTGCTGTCTTATTAAAAGTGGCAACATTCTATTATTTACCATAATGATGAGATAGCATTTTACTGTCAATATTTATAAGCTGCCATTTGTAAAGTTAACCTCACCGGCTGACTGCAGGTACAGAGCCTGATTTGGAAGTTTATTCAGTAGATATCCTGTCATTTAGAAATATATATATAAAAAAAAAGTAATAAGTAAAGAGAAAGTATCTCACTCTGGGGAGCAGCTGACACACTCCTGTAAACCAGCGCAAGGCCAGTACGTTTCCCAGTTCTAAGTATTTTTTTTTTACTTTTTTTTACTTTTATTTCTATGAGACAAGGAAATAGGGGGGCAGTGTGTGGGGGGCAGTGTGTGGGGAGCAGTGCGTAGGGGGCAGTGTGTAGGGTGCTGTGCATGGTGAGGCAGTGCATGGGTGGGCAGTGTGTGGAGGGGGAAGTGCGTGGGGGGCAGTCTGTATGAGGGGGCAGTCTGTGTGTGTGTGTGTGAGGGGACAGTCTGTGTGTGTGTGATGGGGCAGTGTTTGTGTGATGGGGCAGTGCGTGTTTGTGAGAGGGCAGTGTGTGTGTGTGTATGAGGGGTGCAGTGTGTGCACGATGGGGCAGTCTGTGTGTGTGTGAGGGGGCAGTGTATGTGTGTGTGAGGGGTAGTGTGTGTGAGGGGTGTAGTGTGTGTTTGTGTGTGAAGGGTGCATAAGGTCTATGTTGTGAGATTTGAAAATCTACCTTAATGTCTTCCCCTCCCTTCTTCTTACCTTTTGCCAGGGAGGAGGTACATAATGCTGCAAGACCTGGTGGTCCAGTGGTGGCATGTTCACTTCAGCCTGCGACTCCTCCGGCTGCAGTCTGACTCTCCTATCCTCCTCCTGCTTTGACCAGTCTGCTCGCGGGGAACACATAGCCTCCTAGGCACTTCCCTCCCTCTGCTGGAGCGCCAGCGGGCCAATGAGGGAGATCTATGATCTCCTCACCAGCCCGAGAGGACTCACAGCAAGGCTGGATCTGCATGGACCGACAGGGGAGATGAAATCCAAAGACATATGGGGTGTGAGGTATACGTATGGGGGCCCCAGGGCAATTTTCGAACTGGGGCCCCGTTGTTTCTAGTTACGCTTCTGGCTGTGTATGTTGCCGTATTTTGTGTGTGTTATTTATGGGTGCTGCAGTTGCTTTGTAACATTGTATGTGTGCGTATGTGGGTTGTTATATTGTACATGTCCATGAGTAGTTTGTGGTATTGTGTAAGATACCTATAAATGTCATCTGTGTATGGGGGCTGCTTGTGAATTTGTGTATGTGGATGATATGTCACAGTGTGTGATTGGTGGTGTGTGTATTTGTGGGACTGCTTGTGAGATTGTGTGCTTGTATGTGGGTTGTCAGTGGTGTTGTGTTTGTAAGGACTGTGTGTGTTTGTGTGTAAGCTGTTTGTATTATTTGTATGAGGGAGAGGTTTCTTCTGCAGCTCTGCGTATATCTAGCAGTGGTTTCCCGGGGGTCCAGTGGTGACCGGGCTGGCCAGGTGCATATTAAGGGCAGGAGCCTCGATAGCTGCTATGCGGATTCACGTTCACAAGTGCTCTGAGATCACTTCCTCTAAGTGATGCAATGTTTAAATTGAGGATTGTCCCTCACCATCTGCAATCACCAATCGGTTTGCACTAGCAGATGTCTTAAGACCTACTGGAACTCCTTATACCAGAGCCTGTTTGGGCTCTGGCTGCCTTGAGTGCCATGCAAAGGCACATCGAGTAACATGCATGGCCCACGTGCCCTAGGATGCTGACCCCTGGTTTAGGCCACAAGAAATTATATGCATATCAGTTGTCTGGATGCCTAGGCTGTCCATTTAAAGGCAGTACCCATGTATATAGGTGCATTCAATAGTATTTTTAACAATGCCAAACAAATTGAAATTTTTGTGCAAAAATAAAATATAATTTTTGATTCCTTTCGTGACTGTCCTTTTACTGACAGCTACTCCATTCCCTCTGTCTGACTGTTATGTATTGATTCTCTGTGAGTCTTGACAAGTCCTGCACGATGTCACAAGAATACAAACAGGTCCAGTTACTCTCTGACCTGACACAGCAAAATGTTCTAACACTGTAACGCTTTGCTTTAGAAATATTCACGTAAAGGCATTAGCGCAACTTAAATATTGTCTTAACATGACATCAATGTGTGCAAGAATACCACACATTGAAGTGCTCTGGGTGCTGCGTCCCTATCGCACTTAGTGCTGCGATGTAAAACAGTGCAGTTCCAGAGAATAGCAATGTTTTCATTGCAGCTCTAAGGCTGCCTCCAGTGGCTGTCTCACAGACAGTCACTAGATGCGATTTCTGACTGCTAACAGACTTTTGGTCCGGTATCTGACGCTGGACGTTGCATGAGGACATCCAGCGTCATGCATTTGATTCAAAGCTTTCCTATGGGGAGGTCTAATACGCAAATGCACATTAGCGCCCGCTCGTCACGGGACATCAATGGAGGCGGAGCCACGACGCAGTGCTGAGGGACATCGGCGCTGGGATCAGGTAAATAGATAAAGGGTTTATTCCTGGCACTTATAGTAACCCTTTAAGTGAAATTACGTTTCATAAATGATAACTGAAAAAAAATGGTCTGGAAGCTCAGAGCATTATGGGAAAGCAAACTCTACCCTTAGAAATAGAACGAAACATTTGCTGTTCTTTACAGGACACAAACACACTACCTCGTTATGTTTTAAATGATTTCATGGGACAGATCAAAGCATACGGAGGAAGGACTGGGCCCTCAGGCTGTACGTGAACAAATGTCCAATAAAGAGAATGTTTGAAGCTGTGATGTGTAGAAAGTTTATTAATTAATCCTACAAACACCATTAAAGGGACACACTAGGCCACAAAAACCCTTTAGCTCACTGAAGTGCTTCATGTTTGAAGAATGTGTCCTCTTGTTTTCATTTTGCGAAAAATTCAGATTTCAAGAGAAATTAGAAGGGTTGGGCTTGCAAAGGCTTCGGAAAAGACATTCTTCTCTGCAAGCTGTTTTCAGACATACCTGTAATGGAAATAATGAATAAATAAATGCATGTTTTTATTAAAGTATATCTGTATATCTACTAAATTATATATATTTATTTAATCAATATTTGGGCAGTGGAGTGTCCCTTTAAAATCAGCACAACGCTCACTGCAGGTCTAAACAGTGAGTTGTGGATTTATTGGCTACATTTGAATCACTCATAATTCAGTTAAATGTCACATTTCCTGTTTATCAAACTGCATTCACCGAAATATTATGAAATTTGTTTTTGCAGATCGCAATAACCAGCTGTTTATTGGGTAAACCCCTAAATATTGTTTTACATTACTAAGGGTGATTACAGAGTAACTATTTTACATGATTTCAACCAGAAGTGACTGCTTTTAAAGTACAGGAAATAGAAAACGAAACTCGTCGATAAATACTAAAACAAAAGACAGATGGTCTTCATTGTATCATAGGAAAGAAAAATAAGGTCACACAGAGCCCCAAAGCAAAGCCAGACCGGAAACGGCTCTTCAATATTAGTTTTATACCAGTATGGACCACAAATACAGTCCACGTCCACTGCTGGGTGGATGTCTGGTAGGAGATCAGCTGCTAGAATACACAAAACATTAACAGGATTATTGATTAAAGTCCAAATGTCACTGGTGCAGAATATTAAAAATAATCCGGTACCATCTGTCAATTGGATCGATTGGACTACAAAATCTGGACATTGTTCTCAAACTGTATCAGTGTCTAGATTTTACAATGCAGCTTTATGTCTGTGTGTCCAGATGGAACCGAAACTGCTTAAATCTAAAAATCAAATGATAGACTTACAGAAGGAATTGGCTAGATTCAGCAGAGTAGGCCACGGTTTGCCTGCAATAATTTACAATTCAGATATAAACTAATAAATTACAAAAACCTGTCCTTGGCATCATAACTAAGTTCTAGGGAGACCGGGTTAACACATGAGAGGCCTACATTATTCCGCTATAAATATGATTCTTCTTTCAAAGATATGATTTTAATCTATTTTATTTTTGTAATATATTTTAAGCCCTTGATGTTGGCTGCTTGTGAGAATATGGGTCAAATTCTGTGTTTGATAAATATGGGAATTCTATATTGTAGTCACATTTGAAATGACTGATTTTAAAACAGACTAAAATTAGATGATTTATATAAAATAAGCAAATTGCAATAACATTTGCCTTTGGTAAATATGAGAATTGCAAATTTGGTTGCAATTCCATTATTTCAACAGATTTTGTTTCTGATCTGGTCAATAACCAATTTTGTTTTTTAGCAAGGCTATGGCAAATCATACTAGGCTATGTCTAGAATTTCTTTACCAGCAAATACATTGATGATCTATTTACTTTATTATTATTATTAACAAGAAAAATAAATATATCAATAAATGATTGTTTTTACTATAATTCTGCCTCTTCTGCAGAAGGCAGCAATTGGCTGATATTGTAATCTATTGGAAGTTTGGAAGCATGTGTGAGGCTGCTGTACAAGCTCTCTCATATAAATTTATATCAGAGACCAAATAACTTATTCTACATGTGTTCTATACAATAAATTGTATTGTCATTGGAACAACACTGGTTCAGCAGGTGATCTCACACAGTGGAGGCTTACCTTAAAAGATACCCTGTATCCCCCCTCTCACACTACAATGGATTTGAAAGATATCTTGTATTCCCTCCCTCCCCTCACTCTAAAATGGATATGGTTTGAAAGATACAACATTTCCCATAGCGGGCTCTATAATAAATACACTTTGGAATATCCACTAATTATATTCAGAATTTTTTTACATTCCATATTTTCCAACTCCCTTAAATCAGTTATATTTTCTATAGCACCAGCATAGTCCACAGTGCAGTACAGCCTGATAAAACATTCACCACACTGTGTTTTTGTAACTCTGCCTTTAGACTTTATCATTACATTTTTCTATAGCACCAGCATAGTCCGCAGTGCAGTACAGCCTAATAAAACATTCAATCATATAATGTTACAGAACTAGATGACACAAAGAAATTCAGGGGGGGGGGGGGGGGTGCATGGGGGGTGAGGGGCTGTGTTAATAAATCTATAGTTTTCTCTCCTGTTGTATTGTTTATTATCAAGTTTTTTTTTTTTGCAGAGATTAAATATCTGCTGTGATCAGTTTGGTGAGTGACAAGGCCTGGAGGTGTTTATGGAACTTTGTGTCACTTGCAAAAAGTATGTGGTTTATTTACAAAATGCAGGTGGCTGACACTGAGCAGGTATGTGTTGCTATAATCGGTACAAGTGAATCTTGTGGGTAAAACATTCCATTATACAGTCAGTTATATAATGGAGGCAGCAAGCAACACATTTGTCACAGAGGCTATCCTATAATTTCAGCTGGATATATATAGTTTTAAGAAATACAGTTTTATGATGATAATGAGATGGGATGGGTGTGATGGGAGTCACAGTACAGTGCATCGTCTAGCATGCTGAGCATAACAAGAGTCGTATTGGGACCGTGTTCTTCAAACGTGCTCTAGGTCAGGGTCAAACAGGTGAGCATGTCTCAGCAGTGACATCATTCAATTTCTACCTATTGGGATTTATAAAGCACCGACATATGCCATAGCGTTGTACAATGACTGGGACATTGTTACTGATGCCCTTGTGCCCAAGTTGAGATATAATCCCATCATGGGCTGTTGCTGGGTCCTAGCACAGGTTTAACACTGAAGTTCCAGCTGGCTGTGAATGATGGGTGTTATGTCGTTCCTTTGATGGGAGTATCAATCCAGAGCTCCCGAGTAGCCTGCAGTTGCCTCTGTTTGTTGTGATTAATGATTAAGTGCAAGCAGTGCCTTGAGTCACTTGTACAGAGAATCTTCTCCTAGCTGTGTTTACAATAAACCAGCAGCCTGTGGCAGGAGGGGAGGGGGGGGTGGGTCTGGGTGGCTCCTATCTGGGCCAGTCTCTGCCCACTCACCATCCCTTCCACTCTACTAGCCGGGGGGAAGAGCACTGGGCGGGTCATTGGGATCCCATATAACCCCCCACACAGAGCCATCCGGATTAGTGGAAATAAAAAAATAAAAAACCCTTCACAGACTTTTATTCAGAGAAGGCAGAGCAGCTGACCCCCTACCGCCCCCCAAAACATCTGGATTGTGGAAGGTAAGCTAAATGACCTGAGGACTACTCTGGGCTCTCACAGATCTGGGATATTAACTAGCCTTGCTGACTCTAGTGACAGTTATTAGAGCCTCTTGGATCTGTGGACTCCATCTCCCACCAGGAGTTATATGGAATACCTGCTGGGCACTCTCAGCCCAGAGTGTTAGATGCTATCTACCCCACTAACTAAGTGACAGCTTCAAAGAATTGAGGGATACATTGCACATCACGTTCTATGACCTGATGTAACAGAGAATGTTTGGGATTGTTTGTGCTACATCCACTGGCATTGGTCTTGGTGGGTACAGCTGGCATTTCTGTGACTGTTTACTTTTAGAAAGTTTGTATTTTTAATGAAAGCCATGGGGGATCAGTGTGAAGGTTTTTTGCAAATGTCTGACAGCTCTAAATCAGCTCATTAACACATGCAGGATTAATAGCATGCATTAAAAAGAAACCTCATCTGTCTCAGAACCTCTTGGAAGCTGACATAACCATAAGATCTCTGCTTCTAGAATGTAAATTGTTTTAAAAGATAAATCCTGTTACATATGTGGCTCTAGAGGGATAGGCAACCTTCGGCACTCCAGATGTTGTGGACTACACCCCCCATAATGCTCTTACACCCATAATGCTGGCAAAGCATTATGGGAGGTGTAGTCCAAAACATCTGGAGTGCCGAAGGTTGCCTATGTCTGCTTCTAGAATGCCTTCACCATTAAAATATACCATTTTCATTCTACTTGAAGAGTTTGGAATAAATATGGCATTGTATCTGAGGATCTAGAATGAATACAATTTAAATGATACATTGTATCCAGCTCTAGAAGACATTCAGTATTGCAGATACAGTTCTCACTGGAGAATGTAAACAGTTCCAGATACATTGTATCCCACCTCTAACTCTAAACTGAATATAGTTTAAAAGATACAAAGTATCCCATTGCTGGCTCTAGAATAAATCAAGTTTAGAATATTAATTAGATTCAGAACTTGTGTTACATTTCTTATTATTTTTCCCAACTGCCAGTTTAATGGGAATGTGTTGATAAAACATTTTATCATTAGATTTTCTATAGCACCAGCATAGTCCACAGTGCAGTACAGCCTGATAAAACATTCACCATGCTGTGTTTTTGTAACTCTGCCTTTAGATTTAATCGTTACATTTTTCTATAGCACCAACATAGTCCGCAGTGCAGTATAGCCTGATAAAACATGCACTCACATAAAGTTACATAACTAGATGACTCTAAGAAATAAGGGGGAGGAGGGGACCACTGAACGTCCTGTGTTATTGATAAATCTATAGTATACTCTCCTGTTGCATTGTTCAACACCATAATATTTATTTTAATATTTTTTTTTTGTAAACACCAGCACAATCCATTGTCCCAAAATAGAGAGACAGACTGCAGGCAGGACTTGTACACAGAATTAGTAATCTGCAGAGTTAATCCAATCCCTGATCATATCTATAATGCTTTAGGTATGAGGGAGGAGAGGGAGGGCAGTCTTTAGACTGTAAAATCCGCTTGCAAACTTAAGGATAAAGTAGCAGACTCTATCTAAGTTTTTTATTTTAGCATAAATGCAAACCGCTTCTTGAGTCTGCATTTTGTTTAATATTTCCCACAATGCATTTTATAACATTTATATTAAATCCCAGGGGCAGTTGACCTATGTTTGTGTCATAGTGCCATAACTTGGAATGTACACCCCACAAACATATTGCAGAAGGGAAGGACAAATTGCCATCCTGTCACCATGTGGGCAGCACAGATTAACCTGCTTACATAAAAAAAACAATGACATTTTTCTTCTTCAATTTCATAAATGTTAAGTTCCTTTTTGTTTTTATTTATATAACACAGACTTGTATGTCACAGCGATGAACATTAGGTAAATAATGTATACATATACAAGTTAAAACGAACATTGTGTATCAGATAGTATTATAATATCTGGAGGCTTTAACACTTCCCTGTGACCGTTGTGGAGTTTTTCTGAGTGACACCAATATTGTTTTGGCTAAGTTTAAATGACCAAGAATAGCACATTTTATTATAATGTATTTAGTGCCAATAGATTACGCAGCTCTTGGTCCACTGGGTCAACAATAACGTAATGTTAAGGACAGAAGCATAACATCACTGTAAGTGCTAGAATGTCTGGAGCCTGGCCTGTTAAGAGCCTGGCTTAAAGAACTTCCAAAAACATGTGTTTTTCTGTAGAGACTACATCTTCTTCTTCTTGCAAAACCGCCGCTAAGTTTTGCTGCAGAAGGCGGGTTGCATTCTCAAGCAGCTAGGGGCAGTGTTTTGCAGAGAAGAGGGAAACTGCATGTTCTACAGAGGTAGCCTAGAAGAATGTAAATGTATTTTGTGGTGTAAAACCAAACAACCAATCGGAATACAGCCTTTGTTTTGAATAAGTTAACTATAATTTAATTTATGTTTTTTTTTATCTTACTGTAGCTCCCATTTCCTGTAAAATGCAATGTGTCTTTCGAGGCTAAAATTACAAAACAAAAATCTACGTTAACTCTTTAAAGGAAACTTGTATCTAGTCAAACCAGTGTCATGACTGTAAAATCCTCATATTGACTTTGGGGAAAGGATGAAGACAAACCCTCCACTAAACATTCATTCCAATGTAATAAATACTCAGTATTCATGTTTATTTATTTATTATTTCACAAAAATACACAATAGAATACAGAAAATCATTATGTGACTTACATTAGCCACGATTGCATTATACGCACCAAACAAACAGATCAAAAACAGAGAAAAAAGGGAAAACCATGCTTTTTAAAATGGGGAATTATCTGAATTAATTGTCAGATGCTAATTTTTAGGCATGTTTCGTTTATCTCACGCACTCCCACTAAATATTGTATTTAAAGTAATACGAACATGTCTGCGCATCACTGACATCAATAATATTTTAGTAAATAATTTAGTTCCTTTCTTTCTGGTTGAAGAATTAAGGGGGAGGGGTTGTACGTGGATCATTCACTCTAAAACATGCGCCGATATATTGATGCAAACAGTGAATAGATTTTTTTTTTATTTTTTGATTCCAAAAATCATGTTTCCCGGGATGTAGTGAAAGGTTTGACATAGCTTTACACGGTGTAATTATACATTGCAGTATCTATAATTGATCCCATTTAATTCAGGATGAGTCTATCTTTGGTTAACCAGAAAACGTTGAATCCCGAGCAGCTGCAATATCACAAATGGCCTTAGCCCCAGATAGACCGTATTAGAATAGGAAATGTGATACAATGGAACTACAATGGAAGCGGCAAAACACAAAGAAAAAATACGACATATTCCCCTATTCCTTTACTTTGCGTGGGTTTTGTTTTTGTCTTTTTGTGCAGTTTTCACCTGAGCAGTATGACATACGTTGTATGTTTTTACATAATCACTTAGGGTTTATTATAAGCATTTGTTATTTGTTTTTTAAGTATTTACTCGTGAATTAACTATCAGTAAAGTGTTTTTTTTTCCTTCTTTTTTTCAAACCAATTTTGTTTTCCTGTGTTCAATCCCGTTTGGTCCTACTAGTTAGGATCTTTTTGGTTTTTCAACAATGGAAGTGGTTTGTCTATTTCCGAACAATGTCTGTCCTCCCGCCCACCTGTTCAGTAAATAACATTCTTGGTTCAACAAGACAATTTGTTTAACGTTTAACCATCTCATTGTCTTCTCCGAACAGAATATTACCCTTCATTGGGATGACCTACCCTGCGGCTCCCTCTAGAGGAATGTTTGGCTGCAGCAGAATGAGGCACACAATAAGCATTGATGTGGATACCTTAAACTACCTCTTGCTTCATGTGACTGTTTGCCTCATAGCCCCCCTGTATACACAAATTGATAGTTGTGCACTAGATAAAACCATTAATCTGACATTGTAAAATGGATTAAAACATAAATACATTTTAAAGCAATTTTCAAAACATTCGCTAATCATGGCATGCACAGATTTAAAATAGGGTGAAAATATTCTTTGTTTTGCTGCACTAACTTGGCTCTCACTAAGTTAAAAGGGTAATCCAGACTTGGACCTCGTGCCTAGAGAGGTAATAGCTACAGCTCGCTGATGAGGCCCAAAGTAGGCTGAAACGATTGTCCGGGGTTGATTTATCTCTCGTGCAGAGACAACTTGCTGGGATTTCAGTTGTGTACTACCCTTATTGGTGGGATCAGTCTGTCTTGGAATTGGTTCTCTCTGTAATGGCACAAGTGAGCAAATAATATTTTGAGACCTGAGCTGAGGATTTACTGAGGGCAAGCTTCTGAGTTCCTCTAAGCTTTTGTCCATTCTGAGAGTTTTCGTATTCTTTGTTTTTGAAGATATCCTTTGACCTTAGTGGTATCCCTAGAACATGGCACTTGTGAGTTGAGTGTAAACCCACTGTGATCTGTTGAGGTCAGTTGAAAATTTTATAAGTCTATGAGCAATAAAGTCACGAGGAACATAAATTGGTTACACTTTATAGTTCCCTGAGAAGTTTGGCAACTCTGTAATCTATAGGTATGTGATAATCTTCTCAGTAAAGAAAAAGAAAGGTTGCGCCAAAGAATAAATAAAACAAATGAATAAAAATAAAAGTAATAATAAAAATATATAAAAATACAAAAAAATTTAAAAATAATAATGGATAAGTTCCAATGGATATCAGGAGATAAGATAAATATAGTCACTGATTCCGCTGTGGGGGTGATTCCTCTTGTTTGTAGTAGTTCACACCGTCTCGTGATATGGAAAACAAGGACCAATCGTACGGAGTGTATACAATTTGTGTGGCAGTATTTAAAACTTATATATTGCACTCACATTTAGGTGAGCTATAGCCAGCTCAGGATTTGTAGGCATATAGCGGAATAATCCCCGCTTACAGGATATGTTGGTGCTTGTCCTTCAGGGTCCAACTCTCAGGAGAAGGGGAAGATAAAAACAGCAGATAGTGCTCTCTGATAATATATATAAGGTGATGAGTAAAATAAAATAAAATATACTCACAAGTAAAGTGCAGGTCACACTGCACTTTAGGAATAGCGTTAGTGGTATAATCCACACTTCAGGATATGTAGTATAAAATGCCAGGAAAAAAGTAAAATAGTAATAATTATAATAGTGCGCTAAAAATGATAGTGGTGCAAATTTCTAACCAAAAAATAATTTATTTTATAAATAACACAATATAAATAACCATAATGCGTTTCACCGCTGGGGCTTTATCAAAATGGTAAATCTTTATCAAAATGGAAGATTTTATAAGTCTACGAGCAATAAAGTCACGAGGAACATAAATTGGTTACACTTTATAGTTCCCTGAGAAGTTTGGCAACTCTGTAATCTAAAGGTATGTGATAATCTTCTGTAGAGTTTATTACATGTGCAGATCAGCGATAAGCTTCTTCTTACAATGATTTATTTTTCAACGTTACTTATCAAAGACAGTTTGGTTTGCTTGACTTTAAATCTTGCGTGCTTTCTATTTTGGTTGACTTTGCCTTTCCCAATTCAGAAATGGATCTTTATTGTGGAATAATGCCCATTTCATTTCTAACTCCCACATATCATGACTTTTCCCATCTCATTCCACCTACCCCTGTACTACACCAACCATTCCTTCTAACCCTATCTTGTACATTTGCCCCAACAATGGGCCTTTTTTCCTTTTGAGATACAGTTCCCTTGTATTATAAAATGTCCTTCTGGGCAGTAACATCCATTATAATGATATGCCACTCTGTACAGCTGCATTACACTTTGGACATATTGACTAAAACTGAATTGCAATGAGTTTATCGAATAAACCCCTGCATGTAATGTTAATGTGTTTGTGATTCAGTGGTTGTCACTGTCTGTTTCCACATTGTGTACAGTTTAGTATCTGTCTCTCTTTGTATATTTTAGTTACTGATAATCCTGCATTCATATTTATGAAATGCAAATACAGTAACATTTGTTTTATGCATTATCCATCTGACTGCTGGGATGATGATTCACAGTCAGGGCTTGTTACTGAAAAATACTGAGCAAACATTCTTTGGTAGGCCGGACTATTCCTTGCGAACATTACTTCACCGTACAAGCTGTCTGCAGACATCAGCAAAGGCATCTGGGTTCTTCTGTACAATGATCAGTGGTTTGGAGTGAGTCAGTTGGCGCACAAGCCCATGGAACGGAAGGAAATTATGCAATTGCATCATTTTTCAAATCACTTTCAGAGTTCTAGTATTGAGCAATGCATCTCAGAGCTGTCTACTGTTATGTTATGTTTCAAACAAAAGCTAGCGTCTTTTGCTTTTTGCAATAGGTTATAAGGACTATGCATTTATTCATAGAAACAGTTGTTCCTAGGTAATAAGATTTACCATGACATTTATTTACAGGTGAATATTAATTTGTTTACAGGTAAATATTGATTTGTTTATAGGTAAATATTAATTTGTTTACATGTACATATTGATTTGTTTATAGGTAAATATTACTTTGTTTACAGGTGAATATTAATGTGTTTATAGGTAAATATTAATTCGTTTACAGATGGATATTAATTTGTTTACAGGTGAATATTAATTTGTTTATAGGTAAATATTAATTTGTTTACAGGTGAATATAATTTGTTTACAGGTGAATATTAATTTGTTTACATGTGAATATAATTTGTTTACAGGTGAATATTTATTTGTTTATAGGTAAAAATAAATTTGTTTACAGGTGAATATTAATTTGTTTACAGGTGAATATTAAATTTATTCGTAGTTCATTTGTTGTTTGTTGCTTACAAGGTCTACAGTAGAATTTGATTGCAGCTAACAGATGGTTTCATTGGAACAGGGGTGTTCATAGATGGCAGGTTCTTCAATGAAATTTAAGAATGGCTGGGTTGTTCTTAGGTAACACAGTCCGCCCCGGTTTGTTTATAGGTGACAGAGAGTGTTATGGAAATTCTAAGTGACACGGTTGTTTATAAGTGATAGGATCTACAATAGAATTTGTTGTGGCAAAATTAATACAAAATAATGTGTTACTCAAGTATTTAGGGAGGAAATGGCTCAGTAAGGATTATATTGTGTGCCTGTAGTAATGCTATTTTAGGTTACTGTTTTATTACTGAAGTTTTTTTAAATGAGCAATAGATATTCTTACTTGGGGATTTATAGCAAAGACATAAACATCAAAAATGAACAAATCTGAATGATGCTATTAGTAAGATAATAGAAGGTATGTTGTGGCTTCATTGATGTCTGTAATGAATGAAACTACAAGCAACTACTCAGCTTGGCGTACTAAAAAAAAACCCTACTGACCAAGACAAGTCGAAAAATCCTGGTGATTTCCAGCAACCGCAATTACGCAAAATATACATTTTATTTTGCTTTTTAAGCATTTTATATAAAAAGGAATCCACAGCAACCAGGAGCGTCTTCCTACAATCGTACTACATATTCACAAATAAATGTTTTTAGCTTAGGTAGAGTGGCATATGTATTTACAAAACATTAAAGGGACATTCCACTTCCCAAAATAAATAAATAAATAAATAAATAAAATCTCTGTCTAATAGATCTACCCCCAATGAAAGCATGCAATTAATTTTGCACTTTTTTTCATTGGGGCTATAACTAAAAAGATCTCTTGTTTGCAGCCTTTGCAAGCCTTCTAACCCCTCCCAGAATTTCTGTGTCTGTCCAATCACAGACTTACCAATGTAGCTCAATGACAAGTCTTTTTAAGGCAGGTGCTCTGGGCAATTGCTGCCTCTTGAGTTAAGTTACACTGAGCAAAACAACCAGGAAGTAACCGGACTAATCGCCTGATTGACAGCCATGGGGGTGTAACCAGTATAATTTATAAAAGTGTACATTTCTATTTAAATCTACACTTTATGTGAAATGAAAAAGAGAGTGCACTCTCTTCACACATAAACACTTCAGTCAGTGGTGTGGAGTGTTCTTTTAATGCAATAGATCGCACTGATTTTGCTAGGTTTTAGTTATAGCACATTTAGGACAATAGTGGTTAATCTTGGCACTCCATCTGTTGGTGAACTGCATATCACATGGTGCATCTTGGGAAATACATTGGACAGACATGCACAATACCAGGGATTGCCATACTGCTCTCGCAGTAGCCATTTCCAGAAACAGGCATTGTCGGAGACCAAGGTCCTCATATTTGTTTTATGCACCGAACATGAAGGTGTCTGTTTAATTTTATCTAACAAGGCTTATAAACTTTATAGAAGATCTGAAAGATAGAGAACGCACATTTAAGACATTAGAACACTTTGTCAGCAGATTCTTAACCTTTGTCATGTACAATGTTTAACAGATCTTATGACATTTATTAACAGCAAACACAGCCAGTAGGATGGATGCCTGTTACACCTAATGAGTGTATCCATATCCTGGCAACGTTTCAGTCTCTGGATATCAGAATATAATACAGAAACCTTCCAACATAACCTGGAATGGCCTCTCTGTGGCTGGAGTTTATGGTTAGGGTTAGGCAGCCCATGGGATCCTTGGGGCATATAGACCATTCAGAGAAAATAAAAAATGCTAAATTTATCTGATTGAATTTATTATGAGCAGACTCGTTGGAACAATAGGTTATCTGCAGTGATAAAGTATCTAGGACAGCATTGAGTGCAGTGATGGCTGGTGCAGTTTTAAGATTGTGGGGTGCCAGACACCTCGCCCAAAACTTTACTCCTCCGTATACTTATAGAATGCAGAGATACTCACACAATACAGAGAGCTGAGCATAATACAGAGGTGCTCATACAATAAAACAAGCTGGGCACAATATGCATATATCTATAAAATACATAGAGCTGAGTACAATACAGAGATAAAAATGGCACAAACAGAGATGAGAAAAAAAATAGAGATATAATACACAGAGCAAGGCACAATACAGAGATACCTATACAATATACATAGCTGGGCACAATACAAAGATACCTATACAATACACATAGCTGGGCACAATACAGAGATACCTATACAATACACATAGCTGGGCACAATACAAAGATACCTATACAATACACATAGCTGGGCACAATACAAAGATACCTATACAATACACATAGCTGGGCACAATACAGAGATACCTATACAATACACAGAGCCGGGCACAATACAGAGATACCTATACAATACACAGAGCCGGGCACAATACAGAGATACCTATACAATACACAGAGCTGGGCACAATACAAAGATACCTATACAATACACATAGCTGGGTACAATACAAAGATACCTATACAATACACATAGCTGGGCACAATACAGAGATACCTATACAATACACATAGCTGGGCACAATACAAAGATACCTATACAATACACATAGCTGGGCACAATACAAAGATACCTATACAATACACATAGCTGGGCACAATACAAAGATACCTATACAATACACAGAGCCGGGCACAATACAGAGATACCTATACAATACACATAGCTGGGCACAATACAAAGATACCTATACAATACACATAGCTGGGCACAATACAAAGATACCTATACAATACACATAGCTGGGCACAATACAGAGATACCTATACAATACACATAGCTGGGCACAATACAAAGATACCTATACAATACACATAGCTGGGCACAATACAGAGATACCTATACAATACACAGAGCCGGGCACAATACAGAGATACCTATACAATACACAGAGCTGGGCACAATACAAAGATACCTATACAATACACATAGCTGGGTACAATACAAAGATACCTATACAATACACATAGCTGGGCACAATACAGAGATACCTATACAATACACATAGCTGGGCACAATACAAAGATACCTATACAATACACATAGCTGGGCACAATACAGAGATACCTATACAATACACATAGCTGGGCACAATACAAAGATACCTATACAATACACATAGCTGGGCACAAAACAAAGATGCCTATACAATACACATAGCTGGGCACAATACAGAGATACCTATACAATACACAGAGCTGGGCACAATACAAAGATACCTGTACAATACACAGAGCAAGGCACAATACAAAGATACCTATACAATACACAGAGCTGGGCACAATACAAAGATACCTATACAATACACAGAGCTGGGTACAATACAAAGATACCCATACAATACACAGAGCTGGGCACAATACAGAGATACCTATACAATACACAGAGCTGGGTACAATACAAAGATACATATACAATACACAGAGCTGGGCACAATACAAAGATACCTGTACAATACACAGAGCAAGGCACAATACAGAGATACCTATACAATACACAGAGCTGGGCACAATACAAAGATACCTATACAATACACAAAGCCAAGTAGAATACAGAGATACCTATACAATACACAGAGCTAGGCACAATACAGAGATACCTATACAATACACAGAGCCGGGTAGAATACAGAGATACCTATACAATACACAGAGCTAGGCACAATACAGAGATACCTATACAATACACAGAGCTGGGTACAATACAAAGATACATATATAATACACAGAGCTGGGTAGACTACAGAGATACCTATACAATACACAGAGCTGGGTAGAGTACATATATACCCATACAATAGGTAGAGGTGAGTAAAATACAGAGAAATAACTCACAGAGCTGGGCACAATAATGAGATACTGATAACTATCCCAAACAGCCAGGATCACAGTGATGGATTACACAGGGCTGCAATACAGAGGTACCCACACAGTACATGCTTCTGTATAATATTCCAGTTCTCTCGTAGCTCTCCCTTAAATGACCTCACCTTCAGTACTGGTCCTGCTATGATAACTTTAGCTTTCTATTAATTATTTCTGCTTTCATGAAACATGTGAACTACTCCATTAGCTCTCAGCACATAGTGTGCCCATGGATTAAAGGAAAACTATAGGCACCCAGACCTCTTCAGCTTAATGAAGTGGTCTGGGTGCCAGGTCCATTTAGGATTAACCCTTTCTGCTGTAAACATAGCAGTTTAAGAGAAACTGCTATGTTTACATTAGGGTTAATCCAGCCTCTAGTGGCTGTCTCACTGACAGCCGCTAGAGGTTCTCCTGCGCTTCTCACAGTGATTTTCACAGTGAGAAGATGCCAGCGTCCATAGGAAAGCATTGAGAAATGCTATCCTATGGGCTGACTGAATGCACGCCCGTCTCTTGCCGCGCATGCACATTCAGCAGATGACGTCAGAAGAGGGAGGAGAGTCCACAGCGCCGAGGGAGCTCGGTGCTGGAGAAAGGTAAGTGTTTAATCCCTTCCTCCCCCTTCAACGCTGCGGGAGGGGTACCCAGAGGGTGGGGGGGTCCCAAAGAGTTTGTTTTCCTGGCACTATAGTGGTCCTTTAAGCAGCAGGATACTTATAGACACATTTATTTTGCATCTGGCAATAATAATTAATCTGCAGTGGTAATATGGAGACAAGTAGCTTACATGGTTAACAGAAAAAAATAACCATTACAGATTGAAACAGGTTAAAAACAGAATCAGCTGAGTCCTCAGAGTCACAGCCCCAGTCCTGCAGTTTGAAGCTTCATAGCACCGGGTCTCAGCTGTAGAGTGACTAAGCCCTTTGAAGAAGATGGTGGATATGTGCAGTAAGATTTATTCTATTAGTGATAGGCAACACAGTGCTTTGTGCCAGAAATGTCCTGGTCCCCATATGACACCTGGTCTTCCCTGGCTTTATATATATTAATTATATAGTTGAGAAAATATTCTTGCTTAATCAGCCCTCAGGTAGTTACTGGGGATATTGGGGGAAAGAAAAGAATAATATTATACAATTACATTTGGCAGGGGCCAGGAGCTACTGCTGTGATCTCCTTGTGTTACTTCTAAGATGGCTTCTTGCGTTTCTCTCCTGTGGACACTGTTACCACACCCTTGCTGCTATCAGCCAATAATGGCCCCTGAACAGAGAGGCCAATAGCATGACTCATGGGCAGCTGGCTTTGCTGCACGAATGACAACTCAATGGAAATTCCTGGAATTCCTTCTTAAAAGACATTAGGCATGTGCAAAACCTTCTAAAAACATGGCAGACTTTAAAACAGACCCATTTTTTGACATGTCTAGATGCTCTTAAGTAAGCTTCTCCAAACAGCTACCAATGAGGGGTGTGGGGGATGGGGGGTGGGGGGGGGGAGGTCCTGAAGAATTGAAACCTCTCATAGAATTAAAGAGACACTCATTTTCTAACCTACTGCAAATCATTTTTCACTACATAAAAACTGGTGGGGCTCTGCCCCAAGTGCCCCTGTGGACGGCCTCTGATGTTTGAGTAAGCTGATTTTAAATCCCAACCTGGCTTCAGGCAGTCACAGAATGACAGACGAACACGCAGTGATTTATATAGCCTCTCCATCCAATGCAGGCTGCTTTGAGGTTCAGAGCGAGCAGTGCGGTCAGTGGCTCTGCTGTCACTTTTGATGTCTTTTTCTGGCATTAGGGGGATGTGGATAAGAAAGCAGGCTTTTGGTGAAGCGTTTTTCAAAACATTCATTTGTGCAAAAACTATCATTTAAGCATTTACAAATACAGCATATTAATGAGGCCATAATCTATAATGGTAATATTGATGGCTGGAGCGCTGGAATGTAGCACATTGAATGAAGCAATGACAATCCATATTAAACAGCAATTGGAAGTTTAAGATGTCTTTACTAGAACCCTTAAAGCAATATTTAAATGTATTCATTGACGTTTAGTGCAAAACAAAAAACCCCAAGCCATTGTTGAGTGAACCCACAGTTCAGGACTCACAAATTTTTATCTTGCTGAAGAATTGTGAAATTTTCTCTCTCTTTTTTTTTCTCATTCAAAACTCTTGGTAGTCCGATAAATTAAGGTTAACGTGGACATGGCTTATATGCAGTGAAGGGCAAATATAAAACATTGCTTTGTTCTAATAAATTGGTACACTTAAAACTTCCATCTTGCCTAGTGTCTGTGTGTCTGTTTATTGAGTACCCCAAGGCCTTGGGTGAAGTTTTTTAGGCTGGACAGAACCAAAGAAAGTCCATGGTATAGGGGGGCAGTTCCCTCCACATATAGTGTTCATAGGAAATGTTCTTGGCACATTGGCTAGTGCAAACAAATGGCTTTTTACACAGAAAACTCTCTCTGTGGACAGTTATATTCATGTGTCTCACATGCTGTATGGATCTGACATGGAGGTCTGTCCATGCCTTCGAGACCAAGACTCTGGTTCCCATGAATCCATTGCCAACTGGGATGACCTGTGCTGGCCTCAATACCTTCAGCACAACTTCACATAACCCCTAAGTGCTGCCTAACATGCTCGGACCTGTATTCTAAATGCTGTATTCTTTTGGGAAGCATCTCAGTGGCCTAGTCAAGGCCCCGAGGACACTTAGCCCAGGCACAAACCCACAGAGTAGTAGGCTAGCTGAGATCCTGTATAAATCCTGGCTACTGCATCACTCCTGCCATACGTTGTCACGAGGCACCCCACTGCAACTTCTGCTGCTTTTTAGTAGCAGGAAAATTGGGTGAGGCTGCAGCCCACAACCGCTGTATGCAAGGGCAATTTCCCCTCCATTGCCCTCGTTGTCAAGTGTACCATACATTATCAGCTGTGCTTCACTGTCATGAACCAAAGAGGTGGCATCACAAGCCCATGCAGGTTATAGCTTGACTGCCATTGCAGACCTTGTCAGATTATGTCTTTCTCCGTATTTCCTATATGGATGGCTTGAATACGTTTTTTTTTTCAGCATGTAGGCTATGGACAGTCAAGAGTTGCCATCCATGTTTGGATTTAGGACCCAGATGCACACATTATTTTCAACCTATGTGTTTATGAGACATAGATGAGTTGTGTTCTATTTAAAATATTTAAAGATTGTAAAGCTTATCTCAGTAACTGTAGATGTGCCTGCCGAACCATTGATCTTTGTTGACCTCTATGATACCAGGCTGGTTCTAATTCTGTAGTTATAGAATTAATTAGGATTAGCAATTAATTCTATAATTTACGTTTGCTCCCATTGTTCGTTCGTGATCGTATGCGTAATTTTGGACATACTTGGCAGTGGATAAAACACGTAACTGATACAACAGCTGCATAAAAATAAGCCCCTATGATTAAATGTGTTCACTTAAACAGGAATCTGGCGTTCTGTAAAATAATTGACCGAATCATGTGATGTTTGTGAGATGACAAAGTGAGTTTGTGTTTTGCTTGAGTAAACTTCCCTGAAGTGAGCGAATGAAAACTTTTTAAGCTTTTGCAATTTAAAAGAGTTATTACAGTTTTGAATTGGAAACACTTGGCTTAAAGGAAGGGTGTTTGACACTAAACACTTTGGGCGTTGTTATAAATACGAACTAAAGTTTTGTAAAAATCGGAAAACTTCCAGTGTTTGTTGTTTTTTTATTTCTTCTATTTCCATATTAGTTTGAAACATTGTTTTACTGCGTAATCTGTCTAGTAAAGTAACCCTTTGCTTTCCTTTACGATTAGAACACGCATAGTTCTGTACATTAAAATGTATAGTTCTGTACAATTCACACACAAGAAAAGGTGGACCTTACAGGCATCATCCTGAATATCAATGATACATGCTTATTTATTTATTAGAAGTTTCACATTTTTATTTTGTTCACTTGTTTGAAATAAAGCTAAGGTAGTCTGCATTTAATCTGGGTTAGGGGCATCACAGTATTTAAGAAACAGAAAACCTGTTTACCAAAAAAAAATAAAAAAAAATTATATATATATGGACTGGTAATAGCATTAATTTTGAGTTTTACATAAGACCACAAGTAGTATTGTGCATGGATGGTAATACCATGGATGGTAAGCTACATAAGCAATTCCAATAGTAGTATTTTAATTACCTGTGTTTAATTTGTTTCTTCTTCTTTTTCCTCGTTAGTTCAGTGAGTGTCCATGAAAGCAGTAGGGATTTACCGATACCTAAACTATAGGCATTCCTCTCCCCCAACAGGTTTCACTGACTCCCAAATGGCCATCAAAGTATTTTCTCTTATTCTGCTGAAAACCAAACCCTCTGCAGGGAAGCCACTCAACATCAAATGCCCCTTCTCACTCCCTGCACTCAATCAAACTCAACTACTATCTCCTGAATTGCTTGGGCCAACATGATCTCCTACCATCCCCAGACTTCTTTTATGCATCTAAGGTCCGTCGAGTTACACTTCACACACCCATGAGAGTCCCCTGCCAGTTATTGTATTTCACCCCAGGGTTCTCTTGACATCTGACATCTTTCAGGCTCTTTTCTCTCCGCAAGGGATCTCTTAATTCCAAGGAGCCAAATGGGATTCTCTCCACCATCAAGTTCCTATTTGACCAGAAGTCTCAGTTGACTCACGCTTTTCTGGATGCATTCTAGCTTTCACCTCAAGGTCCTCCTCCTGAACCGAACAGACTGCTAGGCTTCCCTTTCATTCTCAAGACACCACTTCCACCCTTGGTGCACTCTTTCAGTGTCCTCGGTTCCTCGGTTCCTTGGTTCCTCCCTGCCGTTTTTCGTTATTCAACATGCATCTATCTTTTTGGTAATGCAATGCTTTATTTTGTGCTTTCCTGTTTTTGTCCTGGTATATAACATGCTCAAACAGTGCTGCATCCTCTCATCTGAGATTTCAAAACACTAATTAAGGTTCGTTAAGGACAATACTGTAGTCGTGATTTGCTGCCAGATTAATTAGTACACAATAAATTAGTGAACCGGCAAATTGAAATTCATGCTGTGCATATAGTGAGGCTCACAGGTCACCTATTTGTTACAGTCAACATATATCATAAAAAAATAATTAGTTGTTACTAAGAGATCTGCATTTAGATTTAAAATGTGTATGTTGTGCTTTTTAATATGTACAAACATATATATACAGTATATATATTAATGGTTTTATGAACTGTAGGATCAGATACTATGTCGAATTTTTTACCAAACAGTTTCAGAAATGACTTTCATAATGATTATGGAATACTGTTAACTTCTGAAACTAAATCGATACCAATCCCTTATTACAATCACATCAGATGAATTTCCATAAAGAAGTTTGAGAAATTCTGAATTCGAGACTAGGACTAGACTTGGCAAAGTTATATATTTTTTTAATCATACTCAAAAATTTTCATACAAAATGTGGTAACTTTTGTGTAAAGTCAGTCCACCTTAGACTTATTAAAGGAACATTATATTATTAGGAATACAAACCTGTATTTATTGTATCTATTACAGACAGTATTTATTACAGTTTAGGTGCCTGGGTCCCCCTTGTCTTAAGTAAAAAGGCCGTGTTCCCTGTCACACTTCTCTCCTCGCTGCCGGTCCCCTTCCTTGTCTAAGATTCTAGCAATGTTTTACATTGCAGGGTTAAAACTTCAGAGACACTTGACATGTAGTGGTCTGGTAGCTTTTGTGGTCCGTTAAATGAAACCTATTGAAATACTCTAGAATGTTAGAACCCAGAAGTAACAGCTCAATGTATCTAGCGAGATATACTGATGCCTAGAGAGGCTGGAACTATTATTAAGGGTTGGTTAGTTTCTCATGCAGAACAGTCCTACATGCTTGTTTATGTACGAGACTGTCTCAATGGGTCGCTCTAATGGGCTAATGATACAGGTTTCTTTATTTAGGAACCCCTGTGAACCGTACCACCACAGGTAAATCCTGCTCATACAAATAATAATTTTAGATATAAAGAGGGAGCCTCCCTTGGTTATCTTATTGCCAGAGGGACAGCACCCATAGCCGGCTCTTCCATAGCGAAACCATAACCACTACAACTTAGTGGTACAGAAAGCTGAAGTGCTTGTAGTGCTTTTATTGTCCTTTTAAGCATTTTTACAGGTTCTGTGTAAGTCTCTTTCACTTAATTTCTGGCTTTCTGCCTCTTGGCATGCTTATCCACTCTAGCTGAACTATATTCTGTTAGGAAGATGTACTGTCGCTTTAACTTAACAGAATGATTCATTTTCCGCAGAGGAACAAGAAGACGACGCACGTATGAAAAATAAAATCTATTTTTGTAATATTTCCTATGGTTTTTCTGGGTTTGTGGATGCCATTTCCTCACTGAAGCACTATTCATTGTTACAAGTTAAACCTGATGATGTGCATATAGATTTGTTAAATCGCAACTGTCATCAAGTTTTCATTTCTTTTTGTTTTCTTATAAATGTTTATTATATTAAATTAACCCTAAAGATTAGTTTTTTAACCCGTTCCAGCCCTTAGAACTTGTATTTACGTCCCGGATGGCATGGAGTTTAACAACGTTAAAGAGTAATGGCACGTCCTAATGTCTGTGCCCTTGCAGCCCCACCAATTCATACTCACCTTGCCGGATCCCATCGGAAGTCACCCAGCAGCCAATCTAGCTGATCCAAGTGGTGATTGCGGTGACACCAATATCACATGACTCCAATTGGCAGGATTGGCTGTAGTGGGACTGTCTGGGTTGTCAGGCAAACCCCCCAATATATATAACACACAAATAAAATATTAGAATTATATATATATAAAAATAACATATATTATACACTTACAATAAAAAGTAAAACAAATGAAAATTAAACATTCATTCATTCTAAGTGTATTTATATATTATTTTAATACTTATATGCTGGGGGACCTGCCTGACTACCCAGGCAGAAATGGCATATCATTTCATTCCATGTGCAAGCTCTACATTGCTGAACACATATATGAGTGTTTTAGAGCAGTAAAATGTATAATGACAATATCATCAGTGAAAGTGCTTTTTGTGTGAAAACACCATTTCTTAACTAATGACATTTATTTTATTTTTTATTTCATTCATGTTAAATTGGGCTCCATATATAAATATTTGATGTGAAATGAAAACCCTGGTTTATGATATATAATAAGTGTGGGTGCATTTAATGTGAAAGAGGTAAATTATGGTTGAACAGACATATAGTTCCAATTCCAGGTTTTGCTTTGGTTAAGAACTTGGACAATTGCCTCTGTTCTCAAGGTGTTAAAATGATGTGTATTAATTCAAGGATTTTACAATTATCATGACGGAAAGTCATGATTTTATTAAAGACCCGGAGGCTCCTATTATGCCTCTCTTTCTTTGCTGCTTTCCCTCAGATAAGTACAACTCTCTCAGCTTCTGGCTGTGGGAATCTGTATTTGTTTATGATTACATGCTAATTATATATATTGAATGCTACTCATACATATTGATCGCTAGTTATACATGCTAAAAAAAAAATATTTTATCTGTGACTAATTATTCATGTTCATATAAATGTTTTGCCTTAATTGAATTGTGCTATGATAGGCACATATGACTTTAGGTTTTCAGACATTATTCTGTCCCCAATTCTGAATGTGCCCACAATTCCTTTTGTATTTGTTACTCCCTATGATTCAACAAATCCTAGGGAGGTTTTCTGTGAAACCGCCACGGCTCCCGGCGCTACCTTGATCAGCCGCGCATGCGCATCACGTCAGGGACGCCTCCGGCGGCCATCTTGCGGCTCGGCTGCTGTGTCCGCGCTCGGGATTTCGTTAATCGGCGGCCATTTTAAGCGGCGCTTTCGCGCCCTTTTCCTCCGTGACACGCCCACTCCATCCCTTGAATCGGAGTTGGTGTCCAGTGTTGTGGCGGACGGTCCCCCCTTTCTACCTGCTCCCATAACTTAAGGGGGGACCGTCCGCCACAACATGAAATTCTGGCTGAATTGAAGCGAGGCGGCAGAAGAATATGTGGACTCAGCTAGTGAGTCGGTATGCCGTTGGTTGCGGCTGTTTACCGCGTTCGGTTAACGAAATACCGAGCGCGGACACAGCAGCCGAGCCGCAAGATGGCCGCCGGAGGCGTCCCTGACGTGATGCGCATGCGCGGCTGATCAAGGTAGCACCAGGGAGCTGCGGCGGTTTCACAGAAAACCTCCCTAGGATTTGTTGAATCCTAGGGAGTAACAAATACAAAAGGAATTGTGGGCAAATTCTGAATTGGGGATAGAATAATGTCTGAAAACCTAAAGTCATATGTGCCTATCATAGCACAATTCAATTAAGGCAAAACAATTATATGAACATGAATAATTAGTCACAGATAAAATATTTTTTTTTTAGCATGTATAACTAGCGATCAATATGTATGAGTAGCATTCAATACATATATAATTAGCATGTAATCATAAACAAATACAGATTCCCACAGCCAGAAGCTGAGAGAGTTGTACTTATCTGAGGGAAAGCAGCAAAGAAAGAGAGGCATAATAGGAGCCTCCGGGTCTTTAATAAAATTATTTATTTATTTTGTATAATTTTTTCTTTTTTTTTAGCAGGCTGAGCAGCCAGTTAAACTCAACCGTCAACTGACCAACTGCTGCTCAATCTAACGTGCAGCATGTTCACACAGACCAATCACAGCAGCAGCAAGTACGGTCAAGCAGCAGTTGGTCAGGTAACAGTAGTGTCTGACCCAACATGGATGTTAAACGAGATGTGAAAAGAAAAAGTGAAAAAAAAAGTTTAGCCATCCCATCTCTGAAATGTACATCTTCCACAAACCTTTCTAACTAAAGAGGAATTTCAAATTTTCTGGAACTTGGATACAACATTGAAATTACTTATAACTTGTGTTAACCTTTTTTTTTTCTTACCTTGGGATGATCCGTTTTGTTCAAATTGATATGAAAAGGACGTCACAATTCAGTTCAGTTCAGGCACAGTCAGGGCACAAATTGCAAATAGGGAGAAGATATAGAAACATTGTGTAATTCCTCCCCCCCTTCCCCCCCTCCCGTTCTCTGTGTGCTTTCTCTAGACTGACTGTCAGGTGCCGAGAACCGATTTTATAAAAATGAATGACAGAGCTAAGATGGCAGCACCCACTTGTAGGTCCTAGAGTTGGGAATTTCTGCGTTCAATTATATGTTTTTTCACACCTCATAAGTACATATTTGATTTTGAAAGATTTCCCAATGTGTTTACTGGCAGTTAGGTACGTGTCTGATATCACTTTGTTAGCAGAGTTAATAAATAATATTGCTAATAAACGTGTTATCTTGTATTGTTTTGTAAATTATGTGCCGAAACATTTGACCAAGGTCATGTTCTTACGACGGCTTTCCTTTCTCTTTGCAGGTGGCCAACATGTCGACACAGCTTCAAGACTTCAATTTTTCAGAGGGCAAACCTCTTCTAGTGGAGAAGGAAGAGGTATGTTCTATCTCCTTATATCCATATGTTAATGCTAAGATATTTACTGAGTATCGATGTTTTTTGTTGCATGGGTAGTGCCGTATTGTTCCAACCTGTCTGTAAGTACTAGAAACTCCACCGATTTGAAAAGTGAGACCTTATCCTGATAATTTCCCCATTTTAGACTTTTTTTTTTCTTTCATCAAAATGTGAGATCTGAAATGTTCACAAGTAAAAATTCTATTTTTTTCTTGTGGTGGAAATAAAATTTAGCTATACCTATTCCTAGGAGATTACCAGATTTGGCATTGTATACAGCGGACAGGTCATCTCGGAGGGGATAATGATGCTTAACGTGCAGGGCTGGTGCAAGGATTTTTGCCGCCCTAGGCTAAAAATGTTTTGCTGTCCCATTCACTCCACAGTGGTCCTTTAGGTTTAATCCCACAAGATAAAACATTGCCTTACCTTGAAGGGTTACTCAAGCCTCTAGTAGCTGTCACAGTCACAGCCACTAGAGGCGCCTCCGCTACAATGCCATGGTTAACTATGCGCATCAAGTCCCCAATGCTCCTGTATGAGGAACATTAGATTGGACCAGCATTGCCCCATTCGTGAAATTGAGCAAAGTAAGGGGAAAAGCAGTGCAAAGGGAGTATTTGTGCTTGATAAATGTAAGTACCCCCCCCCCCCTTTTAAAAAAAATATTTTTATGGTGGGGGGGCTTTTAATCTATGTAGGGACAGAGACACTATAGTATTCAGAATACAGGTTTATATTCCTAATACTATAGTGTTCCGTTAAAAGTATTGATTTATTTCTTTTTTTTTATTAAAATGGTCCTTATTCCCCAAATACAATCACTGATACTACATACATACACACATACACACACACACACACACATTTACACTCAATGGTCCACACAAACACAATCCGTGACCAATGCACACACAAATTCAATGACTCACGGCTCACGCAGAGTGAGACACACACATTGACTCAAGCAGACATACACTGACTCATGCAGACTGACACACACAAACAGATCCAAGCAGGCAAACACATGCAGACCCAAGCAGGCACACACAGATCCAAGCAAATACACACACTAATCCAAGCACACACACTGATCCAGACACACACACACTGACCCAAGCAGACACACACTGATCCAGACACACACACACTGACCCAAGCAGACACACACTGATCCAGACACACACACACACTGACCCAAGCAGACACACACACACACACACACTGATCCAAGAAGACACACACATACAGACTAAAGTAGACACACACACTGACCCAAGCAGACACACACAGACAGACTCAAGCAGACATACACACCGACCCAAGCAGACACACACTGATCCAGACACACACACTGACCCAAGCAGACACACACTGATCCAGACACACACACCCACTGACCCAAGCAGACACACACAAAATACTGACCCAGACACACACACACAGATCTAAGCAGACACACACACTGACCCAAGCACATGTAGATCCAGGTAGACACACACTGATCCAGACACACACAGATCCAAGCAGACACAAACACTGTCCCAAGCAGGTACACACACACCCTGACCCAAGCACACACACACAAAATACTGATCCAGACACACACAAAATACTGATACAGACACACACACTAACCCAAGCAGACACACAAACAGACCCAAGCACACACACACACTGACCCAAGAAGACACACACACATAAAAAACTGAGCCACACAAACACACTGACTTAAGTAGGCGCACACAGACAGACCCAAGCACACACAAACATACGGACTGAAACAGGCTAACACAAGCACAAACACACACACCATGAAGTTCCCCACTTGCCTTCCATTCAAATAGTTTTGCCATGGGTCCCAGTCCAGGCCTGGCTGCTTGACTCTTTTAGCTCCGCCCCTGCTATGCTACTGCCCACTTGATCCCAAGTGCAGGGCGGGAGCACCCGTGCAATGCTGGCATGACAGGTGTGCAGGGGGAACGGATCTCTGATCTTTTTGGGCTAAGGTTGAAGACACCGAGCGCTAGTCTGCAGCCATGTAAGTGCTTCCAAGCGCCCGCTGCCATCACCTGCAGCACACACACAAAATGCTTCTTATTGCCCTCAACCCTTAAGAAGCGCCCTAGGCGGCTGCCTAATCGGCTATAGGACGCGCCGGCCCTGTTAACGTCCCTACTCCCAATCCTTTTCCTATGTCAAAACACCATGACCTGACCCAATACTGAGGTAGCCATGTCTCTTCAAAGGTTGTCACCCAATTCTGGGTAGGTCATGCCTCTTTTACTTCTGGTTGAGGCTGCCTTCTTTTTCTTAAGATTGCCCAGTTTCTGTGTGATTTTTTGACAAGCAGCTCTCTAAAGTACCCCGGCATGGGTATGATTTAAATCTGGAGTATCTACCAGCTGGAATAAAACTGTGAGTTAATATAGTCCACTAACAATTAGAGGGCCAAAGCTGGACACATGCTTATATGTTTTCACAAAGTTTTGCAAACTAATCTCCTGGCTCAGTTTAATTGATAGTAATGAAGGAAATTCGTTACATTAATATAGTTACAGCAGTTGTTTGCGAAGAATGTAGTATGAGCAAGCTTTATGGAATCTCTTAGTGCCCCCGGCCTAAATGTCTGCATGTTACAGGAATTATCAAATTAAATGTAGGCAGAGAACCGGCGGTGATCACTCTATGCCATCATACTAACGGGTGGCAACTCACAGTCTTCACAGTCATACACAGTCATAGAGGGCAGACCTGCAGGAAAAACAATAGTGAGAGGGGAGATGGAGATCCCATGGAGATCCCAGAACACTGATGTTTTAGGCTGGATTTTTAAGCTAAGAAAACGTAACCAAGTAAACATTAACATCCAGCGATCTATCACAATTAAAGTATATAATTGCTGCAATGAAGAAGTAATGTCTATATATAAGGTTAGAATTTACACATTCGATTTTACACATTTGTGTCATTCTAACCCTTGCAACGATAGACTTCTATCGAATTTGTTAAAATGAAAATGCAAATATATATACGTTTTACATAGATCTATTGAAGTCGATGTTGCAAACAAGCTGATTTCTTTTTTAAAAACACACACAAAAAAAAAGATTATGTTTTTAAACTGCGTACAAACAGCGGGAAACACATGTCCTATCCTATGACAGATTATTACCGAGCACGTATCACATCGATTACGGCATGTTGTCACTATGTAGGGAATAGAATTTCATCTAATATTTTGTGATAGGCCACAGGTGTAAAGTTATTTCCTCTCTTATTGTGTGAGTTCATTATTTGTCAGAAATATTGGGTATGGAGTCCACAGGTGACAGTACGCATAAATGGCGCGTGATGACATCCCACAATGCATTGCTTGTACCCACTTGCTAGGAATTCTGGGATGTCACATTTTGTTTGGCTGGAAGACAGCTGTGCGCACCTCTGGCTACAGAATCCATATTTGTAGAAAAATCTTTTTTCTTCTCCCCTTGGGTCTTCCCCCCTTAAAGACCAATGACATGCCAAACATGCTATGATATCATAAACATTACGTGTTCCTAACAAATGTTTAAAAATCCTGACTCTCCTTCTGTCTCTCAATCCCCTATTCACAAATATTATATATTACATTTCCTCCAGGAAAAGGCTGAAAACATTGTAATAATTTTCTCTTGTTTGTCTGTTTTCTCTTTTAGGGGATCACGGTGTTATTACAGGAATACGAGATTAAGGTAAGTTCACGAACTGCTTTCTTTATACTGATCAGTCTGATTCCCGATCTATTTATCAGATATCACAATGCTCAGACAATAATTACAGTTACCTCCAATCACATTTTAACCCATCCAGCGAAGGTGCCAAACTTTTAAAAAGTAATGTTTTAACGCGTGTTTGTGAACTTATCTATATTAATAACGATTGTTGGTTTTCTTGTGAATTACATTTTTTTATTTTCTGCCCTTCACTGTTTTCACTGTGAATTGTAGCCATCCTGCATTTGGCTATTGCGCAAAAGTAAATTGGTTGAAAACTTACCTATGTCACCCTGTCCAGGTAGGTTATAAAGCTAGAGAAATAGCCAACTGGACATTACACGTACCTTAAAATGCGTTGACTGCCTAATAAGGGGTTGTCTTCAAATCCTGAAGCTGAGCTTACTTGTTACAGCAGACTGAAACAAAAAAATTATTAAAAAATATATTTAACCATGTAAGAAACAGCAGAGACAGTCAAATCATTGTGTCTTGGGGTTAATACTGAACAATGAATCAATAATACCCCCTGTTTTGTACCCCTGTCCATGAACTGTAGATGGGTGGGGATCTCCTGCCATAAACACACTATTTCCACCCCCGATGTTTAAATTACAACAGAGGCTGGAACAGCTACCCTAGAGCTTGGTGGGGAACTTAAATAACGAGTCTGGGGTCTTTGAACCAAAGTGGGCATTTATTTTCTTGATCTGAGCTCTTGACGCTGATTGGTAGATAGTGCTTAACAAATATAAAGAATAACTTCAAGCAACTTAAAAATAAAAAATAAAAATGTGGACATTATTGGATAGACCCCCATCACCCATCATGCTTACCCAGCCGTAGCTTGTCAACCTCTGTGAATGAATTGTCTCTAAGAAATCTTTCTTAATGTTGAGAAAAGCAGATTTCGATTTTTCTTGCAGTTTTAATTCTTTCTGGGTTATGAATAAAGTGTAACGAGTGACAAGAAATGCTCATACCTGACTCTTCAGATTGGGATTGGTTGCGTTTGGCACTGCAGATGGTGGCAAATTACCTTTCCCACGATGATTAGCCCACGGCTGGATTTCTCGATTGCCTGCCCAGCTACTACTACAAAGTCATCTTCAGCTACACTATTTACCAGTTTACAGTTAGGGGACGTGCTATAAAAAGCGTATGTTAAGTAGCAGGCAGATGTTAATCCGTTTAACCACCCCTCTGTCTGTCAAGCTACAAATCCGTGGTACTTTGAGATCTTCTTAAGAGTGTTAATAATGTAAACAGGTATAAGCAGCACGTACAAAAAAACAGGTTTAAAACCGACCAATGTGGGATTAGACAGATTGAAACAGTAAACATTTTTCTAAATACTAAAAATATTTTTTTTTAAAAAAGGATGAAAAAACTTTGTGCTGTAAAACAGTGATCGTGTCCCGGCAATCTTTTGTGAAAAACATTTCCGATGATTTGCGGCAAGGCTGTCTGAGTATCATGTCAAACACAGTCTACCGAACAGTGCCATGAGGATACAAGGCTGTTCCTTGACGGCCAGGTTCCTCCTAGAAACCACTTTCACCCAAACACTAATTCCTTAACTTTGTGTTTCAAAAAAAGAAATAAACTAGCTTGCAAGGAAATTGGACATTTCATGCTAAAATGGCATAGGATAAGAATTATCGAGTCAAAGATTTTTTCAATTATAGCTAGAATTTCTTTTTACGCTTTCTTCTCCACAGATCACGTTTCAGACTAGGATAGCCAAACTGAAAACAGATACTGGCTTACTTGGAGAAATTTAGTTTGAATTCCTGGCAATTAACACTTTAGTAATTAACTATTTTGAGAAGTATTCACACTTTTATGATTCCCCTAGTGGCATCAATAAATTCCCGAAGCTGTATTAGAAACGGGCATAATTACAGTTGGAAATAGTTGATAACACAGTCTATATCAGACTTGTGGGGTACAATTTAAATGTATAATTGTGATTATTTATGATGATTTCCCAGCATCAAAGTGCCTAAAGATGTCACAGAATATGTGCAATATGAAAAATAGATTGTGAACTGCAGGTTGATTCAAAAATATAGAGCAACATATTGACATTTTTATGCCCTCTGAACTCACATGGTCTGTGTTAATTTATTAAAGGGACACTATAGTCACCTGAACAACTTTAGCTTAATGAAGCAGTTTTGGTGTATAGAACATGCCCCTGCAGCCTCACTGCTCAATCCTCTGCCATTTAAGAGTTACATCCCTTTGTTTATGAACCCTAGTCACACCTCCCTGCATGTGACTTGCACAGCCTTCCATAAACACTTCCTGTAAAGAGAGCCCTATTTAGGCTTTCTTTATTGCAAGTTCTGTTTAATTAAGACTTTCTTATCCCCTGCTATGTTAATAGCTTGCTAGACCCTGCAAGAGCCTCATGTATGTGATTAAAGTTCAATTTAGAGATTGAGATACAATTATTTAAGGTAAATTGCATCTGTTTGAAAGTGAAACCAGTTTTTTTTTTTTTTTTTCATGCAGGCTCTGTCAATCATAGCCAGGGGAGGTGTGACTAGGGCTGCATAAACAGAAACAAAGTGATTTAACTCCTAAATGACAGTGAATTGAGCAGTTAAATTGCAGGGGAATGATCTATACACTAAAACTGCTTTATTTAGTTAAAGTAATTTAGGTGACTATAGTTTTCCTTTAATCTCTGTACTGTGCCAAGGGAAGGTTATATGTTACAATAAGTATGTTATCTTATTCTCAATTAGGTATTATAATAAGGTATAGTTTATTTTCTAGTGTTTTATCTGAATCTTTATGCAGGCTATGCCTTTCTACAATCACTATAGATTATTTTGTCCTAATAAAAGAATATTCATTAGATACTGTGGTAAGATAGTATCGTGCGAGGATTGCTGTGCCATCTAGTGGTCAGATGCTGAAATTCTACGACTGGGAAGTTAAAAGGACCAGCTTTGTGAATGACTAGGGAAAACCAGTACATAGTAGTGTCAAAGTCTTTCGGGAAGTCCCTGTTATTGTAACTGTGATTGGAATGTAGTTAATGAGTCTAAAATTATTGAAATTAATACTTCCATAGTGTTTTTTTTTTTTAAACCAACTCAAATGGCTTAACATGCTGATATAATTCCAGGTTCCAATAGTACATGTTTGTTGCCTAGAGCTCAATGAAAAGCAGTCTCTGTGTTTATTCTATTATAGAATGGTATACAATTGTCAATGTGTCGCTAATCGCATTTCGATCCACAATTTCTTTCCACGTCAGAGTATTCTGATGCTCTGCTTTGATATTCAACTTTCCACCCTGCAGATATTTATTGTCATTTTTATAATTTTTTTTATACATTTTGAAACAGAGAATTTTACATACTTACAAAGTTATATGAAAAGAGACTTGCGTCCATCAAGTTCATCCTTCCTCACATATGTTTTTGCTGTTGATCCAAAAGAAGGCAAAAAAACCCAGTCTAAAGCGCGTCCAATTTTGCAACAAACTAGGAAAATATTCCTTTCTGATCCTAAAATGGCAGTCAGATTACTCCTTGGATCAAGCAGCTATTACCCCACTAACTAGAAATTATATCCCTGTCTGTTATGTTTTTGCAAGTATTTATCCATTTGCTGTTTAAACATCTGTATGGACTCTGATAAAACCACCTCTTCAGGCAGAGAATTCCACATCCTTATAGTTCTTACTGTAAAAAAACCTTTTCTTTGCCTTAGATGAAATCTCCTTTCTTCCAGCCTAAATGTGTGACCTCGTGTCCTATGTATAGCCCTGTTTATGAATAGATTTCCAGATAATGGTTTATACTGGCCCCGAACATATATGTATATAATAGTTATCATATCCCCTCTAAGGCGCCGTTTTACCAAACTAAAGAGATTTCATTTTTTTTAACCTTTTTTAAATAGAGAGTAAATCAAGTAGAAGGTTTGGGTTATTCAGTCCTACATTTTTGTCAACGAATTCATTAGTTAAATAACTGAGACAAATATCTCTAATGTCAACGTAATGATCACAGTTATGGTTTTTCAACATTCAGAGCACCTACTGATAATGGAATAGAACCAGTTCCTGCTTGAAGGAAAACTTATAAAGTTTCCCAAAGTTTGCCCAAAATGAGAACCATTGACATTAGTGTAGCTGCTGAGATGCTCAATCCAGATAACCCACATTAGTTTGCTCCTAATTTCTTTGGAGCTTTAATTCTTTAATTTGGTTTTAGGAGACCTTTTAAGGAGGTAAGCTGCACCTTATAACCATTACACATATTGGGAAACTTTCTAGAACGATCTATTCTCTGAAGCTCAACTTTTGCAGTTTCTTTGGTTCATTTATATGCATACAACTCCATACAAATATCCCCACCATCACGTGGTTTCTAAGGTCCTCTGATTATAATGCTTGATTCCTTATGGCAACTCGGAAAGGACAAGATGGGATTAATCAATCATTGGTTCAACTGTGCATTTCTGAAATGGGAATATACTGAGACAAGAGACAGTCAAGACAAGAGACACTATAGTAACCAAAACAACTTTAGCTTAATGAAGCAGTTTGGGTGTATAGAACATGCCCCTGCAGCCTCACTGCTCAATCCTCTGCCATTTAGGAGATAAATCACATTGTTTATGATCTCTAGTCACACCTTCCTGCATGTGAGTTGCACAGCCTTCCATAAACACTTCCCGTAAAGAGTCATCTAAAGTTTATCCTTCCTTTATTGCAAGTTTTATTTAATTTAGATTTTCTTATCCCCTGCAATGTTAATAGCTTGCTAGACCCTGCAAGAGTCTCCTGTATGCGATTAAAGTTCAATTTAGAGAAAGAGATACAATTATTTAAGGTAAATTACATCTGATTGAAAGTGAAATCAGTTTTTTTTTCATGCAGGCTCTGTCAATCATAGCCAGGGGAGGTGTGACAAGGGCTGCATAAACAGAAGGTGATTTAACTCCAAAATGGCCGAAAATTGAGCAGTGAAACCTGAGAGGCACAATCTATACACTAAAACTGCTTTATTGAGCTACAGTTGTTTAGTTGACTATATTGTAATGGCCAGTAACTTGACAAAGAATTGAATGAATCTCAGAAACGAGCAGTGTAATAGTACACCTCACTTGTATTTTATTTATCTATACATAACAATGTTTAGCTGGTCGATTCTCTACTGAGACCATCTAGAAATGCAGGTTATTCCGACCTCTCAATGTGTTTCCCTTCCTTGGGAATGTCTGGCATTCTGATTAAAACAATGCTACTGAGGATAAAGGTTAGTCTCGTCTAGCAGATGGCATGTCATCCCCCCTTCAGATTACCGAGCCAGACTCTTTCCTGAAATGGTGTTTTAATGCAAATCGGTGGTTAAAGACCCTGTTTCACTAATAACCCTGACATATCCTTGTTACGTGAAGCCATCTGTTTGCTGCTCCTTTACGGGTTATTGTATTCTTCATTTCCCCAACAGTTTCTCATAAAAGGGCCAAACCTTACCCTATGTCTGCATTAAAACCGTCCAGTGTCGTGGCTCATAATTCAAATTCAGTATTAGCATATTGTGCCAAAATCTCCCAGAGTCTCTAGTCTCTAATCTCGAGGATCTTTGATATATCAAATCATAAAACAATAAGAGCTAATGGAATGAGTGTCGTTTACCAGGAAAGTTGCATTGAGATTTTCTCTCACCTCAACGTGTTCTTCAGTGTATAATATACATTACCATTGACCAAGTGTTACTGATGCACTGCAGTGTATACTCACCAGAGTACCTTCAATGTTTCCGGTTGGTAATTGGTCACAGCTGTGTGTGTTGTGATCCAGCATAATTTGTCTAACCTGGCCTTAGCATTTCTTGGTTTCCGCTGTCTGGTACCTGTGCTGACTCTCTGATTGGTGTGTGTCTATATTGCTCTCCTATGCCAGACTTTTTCTGACTACACTGTTGGTGTCACATGTAGACCCTGTGGATTATCCATGAATTTGGGGAACTATAGGCCCCTACAGCTTGCTGAAATACGTTATGTGTGAAGAGTGTGTCTTTTTTTTTTTTTCATTTAACAAAATGTGCAGATTTCAATAGAAATTAACACTGTTATAAAATTACCCTCTTAAATCCCCCTGGCTGTCAATCAGAACACATGCACTGTTACTTCCTGTTTTGTTCAGCTCAGTGCAGGTAAACTAAAGAGGCAGCAATTGCCCAGAGCACCTGCCTCGCAAAGACTTCTCATTGATCTGCATTGGGAAGCCTGTGATTGGACAGCCACAGAAAGTCTGGGCGGGGTTAGCAGGAGAGTGCTTGCAATGGCTGCAGACAAGAGGACTTTTTACTTGTACCCCGAATGAAAAAAAAAATCATAAATAAATGCATGTGTGCTTTCATTGGAGTTATTTCTGTTAAACATTGATTTATTTTTGTACTTGAGCAGTGGAGTGGCCTGTAAGTCTTGTTTTTCGACCACTAATGAAATATTACAAAGAGGCTCCACCATAAACATTCATTTTAAGAAGAAAAACAAATTCTGACTTCGGTCACATAAATAAATAATAGGGAAATTAGATAATAAAAGTTTTTTTTGCACCATTAAACTAAACTAAATGTGAATGAGTCATTCAGAACACTATCTACAGTGTATATGAGTTCATCAAGACGCATATAAAATTATAAATACAAAGTTTGACTCTAAAATGGATGGTTAGGTTTCCAACATAATATATAGCCTTTTTGCTCATTATTGCTAATCTGCATGATTTTAATATTTGGTGAATCGGTTCTTGCCGGAGGTGCAGTGTGTTAGTAGCAGCAGATACATACGGTATACATTTTTATCATAGTTGCATTGTTACAGTGTATTCTGCTAGACCTTAGTTTGCTTCAGAGAACAGTTTAGAAAACGAAGCCCATCGCCTCTGGCACTGATGTCTGCATTCCTCTCACTTAATGAATCGATGTGGCAACAAATCCCATTAGCTAGTTACTTTATAACCTCAGCGGTATGTTATGTAATTCATGAAATACATTGCAAAGCAACAAAGAGCACCGCGTCTGCTTGTTTATTGGTTTATACTGTTTGACATGTTCCGAGCTTGGAAGTTGGCATATAGGAATGTTCAAATTACAATAAGCAAGATACAATATGCATTTATTTGTTTTTCAAAATTATTTTGCTGAGTCTCTAAAATACTTTTTCGGCGAATCTGCAGCTAAACTGAACCGTGCACTGTATGTGTGTGTGTGTGTGTGTATGTGTGTGTGTGTGTGTGTTTGTGTGTGTATGTGTGTGTGTGTGTGTGTGTGTGTTTGTGACAATAATATACAACATTATATAGCAGTATTTAATAATTGAATATTGGATATTTTGCAAATTATAGCAATATGATAAAATCCTCACGTTTTGCTGGAAAAAGTCCCAAAATGTGCTACTTTGATTATGCAGACTCATCTACAGGTTTCAGAAAATGTTTGTTTCTTTTCTTAAAGGTTTCAATTTGAATTTTTCTATTTTACTTTATCTAGTCTCATATGGGTGTCTGCTTTGCACCTACAGGTAATGAACAGAGCACATAATGTCTTCTAAATTAAACACACTCTGCTAAGATAGGTTTGTAAATACTTTTTGTGTTCCTAATGTTCCTTTATTGTTCAGCAGGCTATAAACAATCTATCAAACACAATGAATAATATCTATGATTTCCCACTTAGTACTCGTGATGTCAGATAAAAGCCAACTGCCCTCAATCCCTGTCTGGATCAACACGGACTTTGTCCTTGACATGTGCCTGTTTTTTGCTCTCTTGAACTCATCCACTGTTAATCTTGACCCCCTCTGCTGGAAATCTTCTCTTTAGATCCAGAAGCTCCTGTGATCTGGAATACCTCTCTTCTACAAGGGATAGAAGTATACATTGCTGGTATTCCTTAATATGGAAATATAACTTCTATTTAAATCCAAATCGTCACGTGCAGTCCTGTTAAGCTAAATGAATTAGGTTAGGATCTGTCATCATTTGGCAATGTCTGACCTTGCAAACAAGCTATTGGTACATGATACTATGTTAGATCCTTATTGTATTTTTGGTTTCTGGCATGTGCATGGGTTAATGCAGTCACGTCTCTAATTGTATTATTATTATTATTATTATTATTATTATTATTGCCATTTATATAGCGCCAACAGATTCCGTAGCGCTTTACAATATTTTGAGAGGGGGGGGGATGTAACAATAAATAAGACAATTACAAGAAAACTTACAGGAATAATAGGTTGAAGAGGACCCTGCTCAAATGAGCTTACAGTCTATAGGAGGTGGGGTATTAGAAACATTAGGATAGGAAATATCAAGTAGGAGTGAAGCAGAGCTGGAGGAGAGAGCAAAGACAAATTATATATTTCATAAAGTGCCCTGTTGGTACTCTGACAAGGTATTACAACACAAACAGAGAATATGAGAAGCTTAGAGAAACTCAGTCGCTTGCCCTTCGGTTAGTCCACGCTCAGGTCTCAAAAATGGCTTTTCTCACTTGTGCCATTATATTGTGAGCCATTACCATTTGCGTCTAACTGGATACGATGCAATTAAATCCAGAATCCACCCATATATATCTATATCCATTTTGTCAATAGATAATATAATATGTAGATATGAGGTTACCTCCACCATTGTCATCCTGTGGACGCCATTGATGAGATATTTGCAGCCATTGGTTCTAGCTGTATTCAGACATGATTTTGACTGTTGGCCGGCATACGACGTGGCAGCTATTTTGCACACAGATTACATTTGTTTTGCAGTATCCACCTCAGGAGCTCCTCAAATTCCCAGCTTATGGTAACGTTCATTTACGTTATTCCGAGTCGCTGGGATGGATTAATACTTTTGGAGAGCTGCCAACGCAGTTGGCACACATCGGTTTCTTGTCTTGACCTTGTTTATTGTCTGAGCTGGATTTGAAAAGCATTTGTCATAACATGAACCTTTGACACAGATCCTGTTTAAGAACATCCCAACTTAGCTTGTTGCGTTTGAATTGCATTCTGGGAGTATCAGTACTTATGCAGAATAGCATCTGGTCTATAAAACCCTGTTACGTTTTCACCTCGCAATGAGTTGTGGACGGTACGGGAAATATTTAGCTAATCTCTTATGTACACAATGGTCCTGGATATGGACAATTCGGTTTTCTACACAAGCAGTGAGGTAATTATAATTAAATTATATGTCTATCTATCTGTCTGTCTTTATGTCTGTCTATCTATCTATCTATCTATCTTGTAGGACTTAGAAAATCTTTGCAATATTTGTGATGATTATCATAGCATTTTACATGCTGACAGTACAGCTGACTTTGCGGTAAAGCAGGGATGTGCACAACATAGATCTCTGTGTGTTGCAAAACTACACCTCCCATGATGCCTTGCCAGCTGGGGATCTACTTTTTGTCCTGTACTGCAATTGTGTTGCAAAAGTTTTGATTGATATTTTGTGACCGTAATAATGAGATGAATGTCCTATAAACACAGCAATGACACATTGAATTTCTGCATAAAAAGTGTGTGTGTGTGTGTGTGTGTGTGTATATATACACTTTTTATGCAGAATTCCAATATATATATATCCTGATATATATATATCCTGATATATATATATATATATATATATATATATATATATATATATATATATATATATATATATATATATATATATATATATATATAGATATAGGAAACATGGGGGGATGGTTGCACTCACCTAAACATGCTTAAATGGGGTGCTGCTGGGGGCCATATTATACAATAAATACACAAGATCCAGCGCACTCTCCTATCTACTAAACAGCAACTTCAATGTTGACAGATTTTATTAGTTTGTAAAAGTTTTTTTTAAAAACACCTAATCTAGGCAAAAAAATGGGGATTTAGTTACATTATATGATCATACATTGCATAAGCCTGCCACAACGTCAATGTACCCCATCTTTGGCAGGTCCTACTCTCACAGTCTAATGTCTGCTCTTATGAGATTAACCACTTACTTGGGAAAAAATTCCATCTGAGGCTCTCTGCAGTACAAGGCTAAATAGGGACCTGAGATGAGGCACCTGTAACAGGGAGGGGTGCAGAACCAAGGAGTTGGCTAGACTCCCAAATATATATAGGAAACATGGGGGGATGGTTGCACTCACCTAAACATGCTTAAATGGGGTGCTGCTGGGGGCCATATTATACAATAAATACACAAGATCCAGCGCACTCTCCTATCTACTAAACAGCAACTTCAATGTTGACAGATTTTATTAGTTTGTAAAAGTTTTTTTTAAAAACACCTAATCTAGGCAAAAAAATGGGGATTTAGTTACATTATATGATCATACATTGCATAAGCCTGCCACAACGTCAATGTACCCCATCTTTGGCAGGTCCTACTCTCACAGTCTAATGTCTGCTCTTATGAGATTAACCACTTACTTGGGAAAAAATTCCATCTGAGGCTCTCTGCAGTACAAGGCTAAATAGGGACCTGAGATGAGGCACCTGTAACAGGGAGGGGTGCAGAACCAAGGAGTTGGCTAGACTCCCAAATATATATAGGAAACATGGGGGGATGGTTGCACTCACCTAAACATGCTTAAATGGGGTGCTGCTGGGGGCCATATTATACAATAAATACACAAGATCCAGCGCACTCTCCTATCTACTAAACAGCAACTTCAATGTTGACAGATTTTATTAGTTTGTAAAAGTTTTTTTTAAAAACACCTAATCTAGGCAAAAAAATGGGGATTTAGTTACATTATATGATCATACATTGCATAAGCCTGCCACAACGTCAATGTACCCCATCTTTGGCAGGTCCTACTCTCACAGTCTAATGTCTGCTCTTATGAGATTAACCACTTACTTGGGAAAAAATTCCATCTGAGGCTCTCTGCAGTACAAGGCTAAATAGGGACCTGAGATGAGGCACCTGTAACAGGGAGGGGTGCAGAACCAAGGAGTTGGCTAGACTCCCAAATATATATAGGAAACATGGGGGGATGGTTGCACTCACCTAAACATGCTTAAATGGGGTGCTGCTGGGGGCCATATTATACAATAAATACACAAGATCCAGCGCACTCTCCTATCTACTAAACAGCAACTTCAATGTTGACAGATTTTATTAGTTTGTAAAAGTTTTTTTTAAAAACACCTAATCTAGGCAAAAAAATGGGGATTTAGTTACATTATATGATCATACATTGCATAAGCCTGCCACAACGTCAATGTACCCCATCTTTGGCAGGTCCTACTCTCACAGTCTAATGTCTGCTCTTATGAGATTAACCACTTACTTGGGAAAAAATTCCATCTGAGGCTCTCTGCAGTACAAGGCTAAATAGGGACCTGAGATGAGGCACCTGTAACAGGGAGGGGTGCAGAACCAAGGAGTTGGCTAGACTCCCAAATATATATAGGAAACATGGGGGGATGGTTGCACTCACCTAAACATGCTTAAATGGGGTGCTGCTGGGGGCCATATTATACAATAAATACACAAGATCCAGCGCACTCTCCTATCTACTAAACAGCAACTTCAATGTTGACAGATTTTATTAGTTTGTAAAAGTTTTTTTTAAAAACACCTAATCTAGGCAAAAAAATGGGGATTTAGTTACATTATATGATCATACATTGCATAAGCCTGCCACAACGTCAATGTACCCCATCTTTGGCAGGTCCTACTCTCACAGTCTAATGTCTGCTCTTATGAGATTAACCACTTACTTGGGAAAAAATTCCATCTGAGGCTCTCTGCAGTACAAGGCTAAATAGGGACCTGAGATGAGGCACCTGTAACAGGGAGGGGTGCAGAACCAAGGAGTTGGCTAGACTCCCAAATATATATAGGAAACATGGGGGGATGGTTGCACTCACCTAAACATGCTTAAATGGGGTGCTGCTGGGGGCCATATTATACAATAAATACACAAGATCCAGCGCACTCTCCTATCTACTAAACAGCAACTTCAATGTTGACAGATTTTATTAGTTTGTAAAAGTTTTTTTTAAAAACACCTAATCTAGGCAAAAAAATGGGGATTTAGTTACATTATATGATCATACATTGCATAAGCCTGCCAGTACAGTTTATCCTCCCAGTTGTTGTCCCAGTTACTGCAAATTTTGCAGGATTTAAAGATTTGTTCCAAGTCAATAACTAATACCATACAATTGTTCAACAGTCGCTCTGCACGCTGGATGCGAAATTGGAACCAGCGTCGCAGAAGCGCCTCTAGCGGCTGTCAGGAAGACAGCCACTAGAGGTTGGATTAACCCCTAATGTAAACATAGCAGTTTCTCTGAAACTGCTATGTTTGCATCTGAAGGGTTAAAACCTGGGGGACCTGGCACCAGGGGCGTACCTAGAGCATTTGGCACCCGGGGCGGACCCTGAGTGTGCCCCCCCCCCCATAATAAAAATGTAAGAAAACACCCACATCTTTTTTCAATGTTTTCAATAATATTTATTGCACAAATTTGTAAACTGCTTGTAAAATTTGTAAAATGCGCCAGTTTTGTAGAAGGGGGAAGACCAGTGCTTTTGTAGAAAGGGGCTGGTGAGAACCTTCTAGAAAACTCCTGCCCTGCCCCTTTCTACAAAGTCCCTTGTCTCGCCCTTCATATAAAAACCCTGCACCCCGATCACATAAATTTCATACAATCCCTACACATAAAAATCCTGCACATCCCCTTAATAAAAAACAAAAACGTGCACAACCCCTCTTAATAACAAAAAACCTGCACACCCCCCTTATAAAAACCCTGCACACCCCTTAACAAAAAACAAAAATCTGCAGTGCACATCCTCCCTTAATAAATAGAATACTGCAACCCCCTTAATAAAAAAAAACCCTGCACCCCCATTATTTAAACCTCCCCCTTTAATTCTTTAATCCACAGCCCCCTTTAATTAATCCACACCCCTCTTAATTAATACACCCCCCTTAATAAATCCTCACCCCCTTAATTAATACACCCCCCTTAATTAATCCTCACTCCCCCTTAATTAATACACCCCCTTAATTAATCAACACACCCCTTAATTAATACACCCCCTTAATTAATCCACACACCCCTAATTAATACACCCCCTTAATTAATCCACACACCCCTTAATTAATACACCCCCTTAATTAATCCTCACTCCCCCTTAATACACCCCCATTAATTACTCCACCCCCCTTAATTAATCCACACCCCCTTAATTAATACACCCCCCTTAATTATAATACACCCCTTAATTAATCCTCACTCCCCCTTAATACACCCCCCTTAATTAATCCACACCCCCCTTAATTAATCCACACCCCCTTAATTAATACATCCCCCTTAATTAATCCACTCACCCCTTAATTAATCCACTCACCCCTTAATTAATCCTCACTCCCCCTTAATACACCCCCTTAATTAATAGACCCCCCTTAAATAACTCACACCCCCATTAATACACCCCCCTTAATTAATCCTCACTCCCCCTTAATTAATACATCCCCCTTAATTAATCCACTCACCCCTTAATTAATCCACTCCCCCCTTAATTAATCCTCACTCCCCCTTAATACACCACCCTTAATTAATACTCACTCCCCCCTTAATTAATATCCCCCCTTAATTAATCCACACACCCCTTAATTAATACACCCCCCTTAATTAACCCACACCCCCTTAATACACCCCCCTTAATTAATACTCACTGCCCCCTTAATTAATACTCCCCCCTTAATTAATCAATACACCCCCTTAATTAATACACCCCCCTTAATTAATACTCACTCCCCCCTTAATTAATACACCCCCCTTAATTAATACACCCCCTTAATTAATACACCCCCTTAATTAATACTCACTCCCCCCTTAATTAATACACCCCCTTAATTAATACACCCCCTTAATTAATACTCACTCCCCCCTTAATTAATACACCCCCTTAATTAATACACCCCCCTTAATTAATACTCACTCCCCCCTTAATTAATACATCCCCCTTAATTAATACACCCCCCTTAATTAATACACCCCCTTAATTAATACACCCCCTTAATTAACACACCCCCCTTAATTAATACTCACTCCCCCTTAATTAATGCATCCCCCTTAATTAATACACCCCCCTTAATTAATACACCCCCCTTAATTAATACTCACTCCCCCCTTAATTAATACACCCCCCTTAAGTAATACACCCCCCTTAATTAATACACCCCCCTTAATTAATACACACCCCCCTTAATTAAACCTCCCTCCCCTTTAATTCTTTAATTAATCCATTATCCACCCCCCCCCTTTAATTAATTTAGCCCCATCACATAAAATGACTACTTACATTGTATTGATGCCTTGACCGACTGGGTGCCTCACCGCCCCGGATCCTTCCGCTGAAGATCCGTGAAGGCGGGCTGACGGCGCTGCGCACGACGTCATCACGTTGCGCGACGCCGCGGCCCGCAACACTCCTCCCCTCATCCATGTAGTAAGTCCTGCCGGGCCGCAAAGGTGCTGCGGCTGTGCACAGCGTAATGATGGGGGCCGGGGGGTGACACATGACACCGGACGTCATGGCACCCCCCTAGTCAGTGGCACCCGGGGCGGGCCGCCCCCCCCCCCGCCCTTCCTTAGTACGCCACTGCCTGGCACCCAGACCACTTCATTGAGCTGAAGTGGTCTGGGTGACTATAGTGTCCCTTTAAGACAATTCCACAGGCCTGCAGCATGTATATTTTACAAGTGGCCAACATTTAAAATGGTTCTCTCACTTGGAGGCCATGATTCTAAAGATTGGGCCACACTCCACTCTCACCTTCAGTTCTGCTACTTTCGCTTGTCGCCTGGTTGCACCTTGTCGCTTGGTTGCTATCCCCTCAATGTCCTTCCTATTGTGTTTTCGTACCCCACCTCCTCCAGACTGTAAGGTCCTCATCAACCTATTGTTCCTGTAACATTTTGTAATTATCTAATTTATTGTTTCATTTTCCCCCTTTTGTAATATTGTAAAGCGCTACGGAATAAGTTCGTGCTAAATAAATGCCAACAATAATTATAATAATAATAGTTTCCTTTCGATACGCATAAAAGCTGCCAGCATGGATAGATCAGGGTTTTTTTCTAAACTGGCAGTTGTCCGGAACTAACCGACAATTTTATGCTAAGATAGTCAGTTGGAAAAACAATATTTTATTCCGTTCTACCAGATTGTCTCTTAAGCGCACACGCCTTCTGTCCTGCATGGAAGAGTCTGTTCATCAAACAGGAAGTTGTGGTGAGCTGATAAATGACTTGCAAATGTTGTCAATTTCCTAGCTTTTTCTACATTTTGCGATTTACTTTGCTTCTCATAACGCGGTGCTTAATGACGAGACCCTTTATAAGAGAGTTATAGCCAGCTCGTCCACATTCCATAATCCTTTTTACATGAAATATTCTCTACTCACAATTACATAGATCTATTTACTAACGTGATAATTCATAGTTAGCTAGGCTTTCAGTTTGGCTGTTTTGGATTTAAATTTGAAATTCACTTTGAATTCTTGCCTTAGTGAAAAACCCTGACAGAATTATGTATGGTTCCTTGAAGATAAATGTAAATATGTTAAAATTAAAAAGAGGTGGTTATACTGTTATGTATTATTTTTGGAGCCTGACAATATATATTTTTATAAAACGTAACAGGAACATGACATCGAAACAGCCCACGGAGTTGTCCACGTCACGATGTGTGGGACTCCGAGACAGAACAGACCAGTGATTTTAACTTACCATGACATCGGATTAAACTGTAAGTTTAATGTTCTAACTTGGTTATGTGGCATTCACGTAGGCCTTTTGGTCACATTGATTCGGAACTAATTTATGGTTAAAAATAATGCATGAATGGCTCTGCATGTGATGGATGATGTAGACAGTTAAATAACTCTTTTAGCTCATTTTAACCCCACATGGTGATCGTACAAAATGGCGCGCTGATTAAATGTTTAATAATAAGGAGTTTGCCACAAGTGGAAAAACTCTCCAGGTAACATATATTATTAATTAATAATGGTTATGGTGCCACTCCTGATTGTGAGCCAAGCTCTTTTTGAGCATTCGGTATGGACTGGTCTCTCACTGTTCATATTGCTAATGTGATATGTCCTGGTCTGCCCCAGGATGATGGGAGTCACATGCCAGAAACTAATGAAACTCAGAAATTCTAGAACGTACACTAACATATACTTTGTATTATAGTCTGATGCAGTACAGGATTTGAAAACATGTGCTGTCTGTCCATTATTTCATGGTGATGACATCATCTGTGTGCTATTCTCTGTAAAGCACTCTTTAGTTGACATTGTACAGCGCATGTCCCAGTCTGCCTGAGATTAGTGGGAGTTACACTACTGAAAAGCAGTTGCTACCTGCAGCTGCTGGCCTTTATAATCCACTCCTCTCCAATGATATTATGAGAGAAAAAACAAGGGGAAATCAGTGTTAAATGAATGAATACAAAAACTCCAGCTTCATTTTAAAAACAACCTGAATGGGCCATCATTTAAAAAATAAAAATAGATTTTGAAATAAAATGGTTACTTATTTATTATGTCCTTAGGGTAAAAGCTGAGGAGACAGTTCTGTTTCTTCAGCTCCTCTGCCAGCACTGTATCTGTTAATGTTTTGGATATTACTGATACATTTCACTATTTGTTTTAATGAGATTCTTTAATTAATTTCTCTTTGTTACACAGACAAAACCTGCTTCAATTCCCTCTTTAACTTCGAGGACATGCACGAAATTACCCAGCATTTCTCGGTGTGTCACGTTGATGCCCCCGGTCAGCAGGAGGGAGCGGCTTCGTTTCCAGCTGGGTGAGATACTAATGTATTTACTTCGTATGGTGACTTTCTAGGTTAAGGATCCCTTTATCCCTTTAGCCTGGATGGGAATTATCGGGCATTATGGTTTAGGACTGCTTAGTGACTACACAAATTAGCCGACAGTAACGTCAATGGCTGAAAGAGAAAAATAAATGTATATTATTAGTTACAGATGTAAAACCTACAGTTTCATACTCTCGAGTTCCAATCTTTAGGCAGTACAATTTTATAAAATTAAAGAGACAACTGAAAAACTCTCTAAATGGTATGTCTTACGTGTGCAAAGAATTGTAGATATCCCTGATGTTTTGCTTCGTGGATACCATTGCGGAATTAATTGTAGACCTGCATGTCATCTTGGTACCAGTTATATTTTGTACATGGCCTGCCAACTCTGCTGCGTTAACAGTATGGAAGCCATGTTTGGATTCTGTAATGGGTTTCTCAATTGTTTTTGTCACCTGACTTGGACGTTTCTTTATACAGTTACGTGTATCCTTCAATGGATCAACTGGCTGAAATGCTGCCTGGCGTTGTCCAACAACTTGGGTAAGAAAAATGTATATTTTGTTCCATTTATGACAATTATTTATTTAATGTACATTGTAATTCCGTCAAATAAATAGAGTAAAATGACAAGAATGTGTTAAATAATGAATGTGATCTATCCACTATGTGCCACAACAGTAATCTTATCCTGTAATCTGACTGGCGTTAGCATTGTCATAGCTTCCCACTCTGTATAGGGTGATACACCTTAAACAGGGGCATCAAGCTGTGCTCCTCCATAGCAATTATTAGACTACAGATTCCATGATTGCTCCCAGCCAATGGAAGACTAAGAATTATGTGAACTTTGTGGAAATTTAAATCAGTTCCAAGATGCAAGCTCAGTAGCTGTTGCAAAACAGTTAGTGATATCCTGTTAATCGTAATTTAATAAACGCTGCATAGTTAATGTAGACACACCTGCTGATTTGTAGAAGGAGCAATGGGCCTGGTACGGCCACACCAGCTCGCAATGTAAATGTTCCATCAGTCCACACTTATATGTAAAGTGATAATTTATTTGTGTTTAAAGGAACACTATAGTGTTAGAAATACAAAGCTATATTCCTAGCACTGTAGGAACCCTTTGCCCCCTCCCTCGTGACCCCTTGCCACTGGTGATGTAAAGGGTTAAAAATTAACTTTTGTCACTTTCTTGATTCCCTCGGAGCTGGGTCGGGTTCCTCTTCCTCCGCAGACGTCAGTCGATGGGGGGGACTAATGCGCATTTGCAGCGCTCCTTAGGCCTTCCCTATAGGAAAGCATTGATTCATATGTGGTTTTTCAGCCCACTGGACACCTATAGGCACTCTGGGTGCCTATAGGGTCCCTTTAACTAATACAATGTATCAACCAATACCATCCTTGTCAAAGAAGAACAAGAGATTTGTGCAGCCTTGAAGTAGAGTTTTGGGCCTGCGTTTTCATGGACCAAGCGATGCTAAAAAGAATCAGGACATTTTCTAAAATAATTTCTGTTTAGATCATTTAAAAAAGGAGAGTTTTTTCAAATTTTCACTAAACACATCACATTTTATATTTTGCAGGTTGAAGTCAATACTTGGAATGGGAATCGGAGCTGGAGCTTATGTTCTCACCAGATTTGCAGTAAGTGTCTAACGTCTTTGTTTATTTGTAGGAAGTATTTTCAAATGTACCTTCCAGGTAATAACCATCAGTGAAAAAAACTTTAGAATCGTAATGTCAGATATTTACCAAGTTACACACTAAAACAGGTGGAACACGACCGCTAATAATCCCGTAATGGAATCGTGCCATGTTTAGCATGTCGCAAACATTGATACTTACAGCAAAAAGTTTATAGTTGATTAAGACAGATTCACAAAGTAAAGACTACCCGTTATCAGCTGTACTTATAGTCTGCAACAGAGGCGTAACTAGAAATCACAGGGCCCCAGTACAAATATTGCCCTGCCTGCCCCCCCCACCCCATACGTCTCTGCTCCCCCATACATCTACCCCTCACCCCATATGTCCCCGTCCCCCACATCCCTGCCCCCCCACACATGTAGACAAACAGATACACATGCAGACACACACACAGACACACATACATGTAGACACACACATACACACACACACACATACATACAGACACACATACACACAGACACATACATATAAACACACAAACACACACACACACAAACACATACACTCAGACACCCATACATACAGACACACACACAGAGACACATACATACAGACAGACACACATACACATGTAGGCACACACACACACACATATAGACACACACACACAGACACATACACATGTAGGCACACACACACACATATAGACACACACACAGACACATACACACACACACAGACATGCAAACACATACATATAAACACACATACATACAGACACACACATTCACACAGAGACACAGACATACAAACACACACACACACACACACACACAGACATACAGGCACACACACAGACAGACACATACACACACAGACATACCGACAGGTACACACAGACATACAGACACACACTCAGACAGACACACACACACACACACACAGATATACTGATACAGACATTCTTTATCTCTCTCACACACACACACACACACACACACAAACTGTTAAAACAAATTTAGTGACTTACCTGGGGTCCAGTGGCTGCCTCATGCGGATGGGAGTCAAAGCTCCCACTCTGACTCCCGCCTCTCCTCCTGCGTGGCTCTGTGACGGCTTCCTCCCAGCTCTGACTGGGGCCCAGTCACGCTCTTAAAGTGTTGCAGCGCTGCAGTGCTGAATGGGCTCCAGGAAATGCATTGCCATTGGGTGGCCCCAAGAGTTTTTCCGTGCGGTCGTGGCCACACCAAAATGCTGGCAGGCCATCCTGGTCACAGGGGTCGACAGGGCGGCTGGGCCCCCTGGAATGACGGGCCCAGTCGCAGTTGCGACCCGTGTGACCGAGGTAGTTCCGCCAGTGGTCTGCAAGAGAATGCTTTTTGTACTTTAACGACACAATGGTCCCACAGTGGTCCTCACTTCATTAGAAATATAATTTACTATTTTCTGTAGTAACTGCTCCAATGTAAACCGTAGCTTAACATTCCATGCCACTGCAGAGGGCAAACAGAAAAGAGTTCTGTGACAATATTTAGTGTTCTTCACCACTTCCAATTCATACTCAAAGTAAAGAAGAAATAAAACCAGCTGATGACTTAGAGGGTCTTCATGATCTTTACTCATTCTGTTTGTACCAGAAACCTCTTCTCTGGGTTTCTTGGATATCCTTTTTGGTTTTCTTGTTTAACTCTCTCTTTGTTTGATTAATGTATCATTTACCTGTAACAGTAGTTTTTACGTGGGAATCAATATTAAAATAGCCAGTCAATATTTTGCCTGGTACATTATCACTAGTGTTGTGTCTTTTATTCAAGACCTTTTGTTTTATTGTAGACATTACATATTAATAGAGGATACATATTGGTGAACTGTGCATTATGGGTAAATAATGCCATTGAGCATAAAACCATAATTCTGAAGGTTGGGTAAAATCCCTCGGTGACATTATTTTCATTACGTATCTTTTATATTACATTATATTTTAGAATAGGGTTATTGTGTAAACTGGGCCAGCCTCATACATGTGAGACCTCAAACATAGCATATACAGAGAGGGGGCTCTGCTGCACTACCTGACACAAATTAAGGTCTCCTAACTTCATGGAAGTGATTAATGCCTCTCGTTTATTATGGGAATTAATAACACTTCAGGCACCATAACAATTTAATTGGAACTAATCTGGTGCCAGGTACTTCCTCGCAACATAACAACTTCATCACAATGAAGTGGTCCTCGTTTTCACAACAAAGTTGTTATGGTGCCTGGAGGTTCCCTTTAATAAAATAGGTTTACATGACACTCCATATAGTTTCTAAGGTCTTGAAATCCACACAAAAAAATACCAAATATTTGTTGTTTGGACTGAAATAGCATCATGTAATTTATTTTATCAGTACATATTTTTTAAACACATGTATTTTTGTGTCCCAGCTGAATCACCCTAGCATGGTAGAAGGACTGGTGCTGATTAACATTAACCCCTGTGCTGAAGGCTGGATGGACTGGGCTGCAACCAAGGTAAATTGAGGTTCTGCACCTCGCATTTGGCTAGTGAACTATTTGTGTGTGGGGCTTTAAGAAAGATAAAGTATAATTCCACTGCGCCCGATACATAGATTTGGGTCCCAGTTGTCTCTCAAACAGATCACAAATAATATGATTTCCTCAAAAAAATGGATTTAAGGTTATGGTGATTAGCTTATGGTCGGGTGGTTATGCTTAGAAGCATAGAATAACTTCATATTGTCTTAGTTTAGTGATCTGATCAGTAAAAGTAAATATGTGTCTCCAGTAATCGTTGCCTACGTGTGTATATATAAATCAGAGTAACTTACAGCTTTTGAATGATATCATTAATTTTATTTTATTTTTAGATTTCTGGATGGGCCCACGCCTTGCCTGACATGGTGATATCTCATCTTTTTTCAAAGGTAACAATTTCTGAAATATTCTTATAACACCTTCGATAACAGAACACTTCTCGGCTCATTTTATTCACCTTTGCTATAATAGCAATACACTATGTACAAAATGCTATGATTGCATTACAATGATAAAATGACAAAAGGAATGAGGACAAAATTACACTATTATGTAAGTTAGACTCCTTTCTCAACACAAAATATGACCAAAAGATTCAAGCTCTTTGTTGGAAATCGTCAATTATGCAAAATTCGCAGTTTTTGGAGTTGATTTATTCATTAATTTTGGTCCAATGAAGAGTTACAACATAATACACAATATTAAATTAAACAATACATAGTTATTTCTCTGGCACATATAGTTTTCAGTCGGATACGTACAGTGAGGGGAAAAAGTATTTGATCCCCTGCTGATTTTGAACGTTTGAACACTGACAAAGAAACGATCAGTCTATAATTTTAAAGGTAGGTGTATTTATTTATTTATTTTAATTCTTTATTTTATTTGTGTATAGGTTAAACAGGCAGGTTTGCACTGCCACAACAGCTGGCGCAAACAGATAATAAAACATTATATAACAGTTGTGTGGCATCGATAACATTACACGTTTTTGTTTTTTTTAAATGTATGAGCAATAGAGGCTACTGCATAATCATACATTGTCATTTGCACAATTTATAAGGTACATTAAACTAGAGTGTCAGGCTATCCAGACATGTCTGTTAGGTTAGAGGTAAACGTATCGTAAGTATGCAGGATTATGTAGACGTGGAGGGAAGTGAGGCATAATATAAACCATGCTTATAAAACAATATGAAAATAAAAGAAAGACACAAGAATCTCTGCATTGTAAGCTAGCACGAGGTTGTATTAAGAAAAGTGAGAACCATTAAAAGAGCGGTAAGTGAAACAGCCTGTGTCATGGATCATATGACAGAAGTCCCTGCATTACTGATAAGGCTTTTTCTAAGGGTGTAATAGTTTTTTTTAGCCAGGAGTGGGGACCATGGTCAGCTGCATTTCGGTCATTGCTGATGGGATGTTGGGAGTGGTCATCTCCTGGGCGCCATAATAAGGCGCTGGCTGGGAAGACTTCCCAGTAACACAATTATTGTAATACTCAAACAATCTTAAACCTTTATGATCAACTTCTTCTTCGACCCATCCCTCTTGCTGAATAGCTCTTGCTACTCAGTACCAAAGATGATGTGTGCAAATCTGGTGGCCAACTGCAAGAAACATCTGACCTCTGTGATTGCCAACAAGGATTTTTCCACCAAGTACTAAGTCGAAGGGGTCAAATACTTATTTCACTCATTGACATGCAAATCAATTTATAACTTTTTTGACATGGGTTTTTCTGGATTTTTTTTTTTTTGGTTATTCTGTCTCTCAAAATACACCTACCATTAAAATTATAGACTGGTCATTTCTTTGTCAGTGGGCAAACGTTCAAAATCAAATACTTGTTTCCCTCACTGTATTATTGGAGCTGTTATAAGTAAAATGATTGTGTTATCTCTGTAGCCAAGCAGATTGTATATTGACCTACTTTCAGATATCCATAACTGCATTTGGCAGACAGAGTAACTCTGTATTCGTATATGCACTGTAATCGTTCAAGCTAAAACTCTCTCTTTCTTCCAATTTAGGATGAGATTCACGATAACCACGACTTGGTTCACACCTACAGACAGCACATTATTAACGATATCAACCAGAATAACTTACAGCTCTTTGTCAAATCTTACATCAGGTAATACTGACAATATTGTGATCAATTATTGACTCAGTGGGAAATGTGAAACATGTATACAGTCTGTTACCAAATTCCATACTTTGACCTTTTACTCTATTGCCCTCTGGAGTCCAAGTGATCACGGACTTTCTGATGTGTATATTTATTTCAAAATCAGACACATTCACACTAGACGTGCAAAACATTGTAGATATTATAAAAACAGCATCAAAACTACTTACAAAAATTACTTCTAAATAGCCCAGATTCTGAGAATGTTTGTGAATCTGTTCGGTGTTTGCGCAATTAATAAACCTGACACGTCAAATATAGCCATGGTAAGTCTAGTCCTCTCACCAAGAGTTCCTTATCTTATTCAGTCATATCCCAAGCTTTCCATCAGGCGACGTTGCAAGATAAAGATACAGATCCCTAAATATATGTGTTTGCTTCGTGTTTTACAGCCGAAGAGATCTGGAGATTGAAAGACCTATTCCTGGGACCAATGCTGTCACTTTGAAGTACGTCACATATTTTTCTACTTAATTTTTGTATCATGCATGACATGGGAAAAATGTTAGTTGAAAAACATTTAAAATAATAATAAAAATTGTAATAGTAACAATAATGTGGCCATAAAAAAATAAAACACACCTTTTGGCAACAGATGTAAGGAAACTTACTCTGTGGCCATGCCAATGTATGAAAGACAGTTTTTTTTTGTGTGGAAAAAGCCAATTTTAGCCTTTCCACTGATTAAGACCCCTTCATCTCATATATGCGTCACCCTATATTCATTTGGTGGAAGCCGTACTGCCCCCCTACAATTTGTGGTGAATGCTGCTGCCAGGCTGGTCTTTATCTCCTTTCGCTCCTCTCACACCTCACCCCACTGTCAATCCTTACACTGGCATCCTGTACCCTACAGGTGTCAATTTAAAATACTAACCCTTACCTATAAAGCTCTAATTAACTCTAGCGCCTCTTACATTTTTTCACTGATTCATAGGTATGCCCCCTCTCGGTCTCTCCACCTTACTGTTGACTTTCTCCTGTCTTCTGCTCGCACCCTTACTGCAAATTCTAGCCTGCAAGACTTCTCACGGGCATCTCCTTTCCTTTGGAACAGCCTGCCTACCCCTGTCCTACTCTTCCCTAGTCTTCGAACCTTTAAGAAGTCCCTCAAAACCCATCTTTTCAGGAATGCTTATTGCCTAAAAGAGTAAATTCTATCTCTCAAACTTTCCTCTTACTCTCTCCTATAGGGCCACACTCCACTCTCACCTCCAGTTCTGCTACTTTCCCACCATGTCTATTTGCTGTCTCTCTCAATACACCTCCTCTAGACTGTAAGCTTGTTTGAGCAGGGTCCTCAACTACCTATTGTCCCTGTTATATTTTGTTATTGTCTCATTTGGTCAATTTCCCTTTTATTGTAAAGCGCTGTGGAATAAGCTTGCGCTATATACATACCAATAATAATAATAATAATAATAATAATCCATGGACCAGTTAAGCCCAGTTGTTTAATTCTGACAACATGGCGGTTACGGTATTTATTTATAAATAACCCTCACTAAGTAGATATAGGTTAAGTGCAGATAGTCATGTGAAAATACAAACAATACATTGCAATAATCTCAGTGTCCTTCAGGAAATGACAAAAATAATGTCTAGTAGAAATGGGGACATAGGTCTAGGTTATGGGAGATGTTTTAATAGTTCCTCCTCTTGTGTTCCAGGTGTCCTGCCCTGCTGGTGGTAGGCGATAGTTCACCTGCCGTCGATGCTGTGGTAAGCTGAATTATGAGTCTTCATGGAAAATGGCAATTGTTGCTATAAATTAATATAATCAACTGTGCCCTTTATACTAGTTGGCATTGATTGTCATATGCTTGTTATCATATCTGTGAAAAAAAATACCCCGGAGAATATACTTTGGAATAAAACTAAACAGAATTTTCTTCTAACTGTGTAGGTGGAATGTAATTCAAAACTGGACCCAACCAAGACTACATTGCTGAAGGTAACACTCACTGAATCTTCTTCTGTCTGTTTGTTGACGTACCGTGCTTAGTTCACTGTCAAACAGAAATTCCCCCATTGGATTTTCTTTTTAAATACCCAACACCTTGCTTACACATCTACATTTTAAATGATAATGCATATGAAGATTTGAGGATTTACATATTAAAAAAAAAAATTTAAGTGTTAAGTATGGGGTCAAAAATACTTTGCAAACAGGATATTGTTCTGTTACGATGAGCTGCGAGGATATAGATAATATTACTAATGACTTATATTTGTCTTCTCAGATGTCAGACTGCGGTGGATTCCCTCAAGTTATCCAGGTAGAGGCTGATACATTTTTGTGTATTTTGTGTATTTTGGTTTTATTTTTGTCATTTTATCTCTTGTGTTTGTCACTGGACTAGACATTGTAGCTTAAGCATCATCAGAGTATTTACATTTAGCCCAAGCACCCATTCTGTGCTGGCTTTGGGAAATCCCTCAGATAATATCAGGTGAATTTGGCACAATGACATGAAGAATCATAATTAGTGTATCACAACTTGTCGTTTGAAGACATCTTGAAAATCCACACTGTATATGAGCCTTGAGGAATTACATAGAGAGAAATTAGGGGCGATGCATAGTGCAGACTACTAAAAGTTAATACTTTCTTTTATATCTAACTTGGGTTTTAAAACTTTGTCTAGAACTGACTACATTAGCTGATCTCAGAGTATCACATTGAGTCATCGAAGAAGAAACGAATGGCTCTCTCCCTATTCTCTTATCCTTAAGCATTGATTATTTAGTGAAAAAACAAAATATATAAAGCGTACATACTACAGTGAGAGAATATTTTCAAAATTCAAGTTTAAAAAAGGCAGATCTAAACTCAAAATATATAAATGTCTCTTTACTTAAAGACAACTTAACAATCACTAACAAAATAATGTTTTCCATTTCAGCCTGCAAAACTAGCCGAAGCCTTTAAATACTTTGTTCAAGGAATGGGATACAGTAAGTATATACAACCAAATGCAATATTTTTCTCTTCTCTTTTAAGCTGATGAACATTATCTATAAGCTATTTAAAAGAACACTTAAAATATTTTACTGAACAGGTCAAGTCTAGTTTATCATGTGAAGAGCTCCCTCTAGCTGACATTATATTTTGTGGATTAATTTACCAAAGTTTTTCTGAATTGACAAACAAGTTTCACAATGGAGGCAAACATCATCACTTTTCTAGACTTTAAATGACTGACAACCCCTTAAAGCTGTCAATGAGGCCACACAGAACTCTCAGATCCAGGCAGCCTGTGTTAGTGTTTGTTCAAGCTGCATATTGTCAGTGTCTGGAGCTGTCCATTAATTTGGTGCGATGAGTTGAACTGCTCTTGGAGATGAACCACTTATCCCTGCTGTGTATAGGTTAATGGGACAGGAGTCTATCCAGATGTAAGAGGGATCTGCATCAAAGGGAATTTTAAAACTATGAATATTTTTTTTGTTTTTCTTTTATTCATAATTTTTCCCATTGTTTTTTAGATATTACCCAGAAGTTCACATTAAGTATTTACCAATTGTTATTAAAGTCCAGTTCAGTCCAGGTAGAGACAGGGCAGATGCCAAACCAGAGGAGATATGGAAAGCCATACGTAGTCAGAATGTCGATAACTTTATGTTTTCCTATATTGTCCATACTTTCACGTCCATATTGCTGTAAATCTGAGCTGTCATGTTTCATCCCTAGTGCCCGCTGCGAGCATGACCAGATTAATGAGATCTCGTACAGGATCTGGTGCCAGTGTCTCATCCTTAGATGGCAACAGAAGCAGGTCTCACACGAATGAGGGCTCCAGAAGCCGTTCACACACCGGAGAGGGCGCCCGGAGCAGGTCTCAGACAGGAGACGGAAATCGCAGCCGTTCCCACACTGACAACAACCCAGCCAACCCTGATCTCAACAATGCAAAATCTATGGAGGTTTCGTGCTAAGCTGGGTTACGTACCAAACAATACATGCCTGCCAACTGTACAGATAAAAAATAAAAAAAAAACAATAAAAAAAAAACAAAACAAAAAAAGTTAATTAAAAAAATGTAACCCTTTTCACTGCCAGGGCCCTTCTGTCAGCCAATGGGTTAAATGGGATGTCAGCTCTGTGAACAAGAGCTATCTTTGGACCAAAGAGAACGAGAGTTAACCATTTTAGTGCCAGTGAGGCGTGCAAACACTGCGGTGCATTTCTGGCGCTTAGAATGTCAAAACCTTGTGAGAAAGCTTTAACCATTAGTTAACCAATAGCTGCTACTAGCTCAGCTTATGGAAACAAACATGCCTGGGATGTATGTATTAAACCCAGCGCATCGACCTCTCTGTTCATGTCTAACAAGTAGGATGAGAGACAGGCCAGTGTATGAACAGTTCCAGAATACATTTTGGCTGATACCAAAGGAGGCAGAGTAGCTTGCTCATAAACCCAATGGGCATTCATGATTTAGAATGAATTGAGGAGTGGTGTGTCTAAATACCATCCTCCTCCGAGGAGGTCCGATAATGTTCTGTTAGAACCTGTGGGCATATCCCACATATTCCCAGGTATGTAAATAAATGAAAGGAGATAGTCAAAGCAAGCTATTAACAAGCAACTAAACATCTCACTGTGTCTGTTGTAGGCATCTAATGTCGTCCTCAGTCATTCTGAACTCTATCTCAGTGGCCCCACTGTTTTTTTGTGAATTTTGAACGTGTCTGTCTCATCACTAAATTTTAATATTGAAAGAAAATAAGAGGAAGCAACAAGCTGGAGCATTTTGTAAATATATAATTGAAAGAGAGAATATTTATAAATGTGTTGTGCATTAAAAAAAATATCTATTTTAATAGTTTGTATAAACTAGAGAAAATAGCTTCTTCAATGAGCTGCCGATCAGTGGCTTTCTTTTTGTACGTACAATTATATTTCTGATTTTATTAAACCCTGAAAAAAAAATATATATATATATATTATTGATAGTATTAAACTGTGATAAAGGAATGTTCAAAGTACCAAAACCTCCACATTTTATCGCAAAGGACATGGCTCAAGGAATCTACGGGTGCAGTCCTGCTAGTTATCGTCATATTACTGTTCAGGAGGATTTGACAAAGAATGGAGGTTTTCATGCACGCAGAGTCCATCCCATAGACTTCTTGCACCATCACAACTATATAAATAATAGTGGCTATGGTCCTTTGAGTGTCCCTTTAACTGTTTAGTATAAGCAAACAAAGCAATATTATTGTATTGTGGCAGGTTGTTAAAATCTGTGTGGATAATATTGTGAATATCATCAATGGGATACCACTATCTTGTTAATTGTGATCACAGAAAAAAAAAATGCGTTAACGGCAAATAAAAAGGAGGGCTATTCTTTATTTGTTAACATGGACTGAACTACCATAAAATATGTATTAATTCTTGGTGCTTATAATTAATAAATTTGTAATGAATGAAAAAAAAAATCACAAATTTTAAACATTTGAAATATAATTATTTTCTGGTTTATATTATGGGGAAAGGGTTTTGGGATCTTTGACGTGGGGAGGGTTATAGAGCGGTTATCATATCTGTGAAAGTCACTAAAAACATCTCATTTGTTCTGATGATAGAGGGTATGTACTATATTGTTTTGTTTCTATTTTTAAAGATATGTTTCATTTTATTTTGATAATATTAAACCACGTATGGCTTGATTTCAGATATGTAAGTCTTTCCTCTTTATTGGTCTACGATTTCCAGTATTCTAATTATGTTTCCAAAAAATTTTCAAGCAGAAAAACTGTGATTTGTTTAGAGTTTCATTATGTTGAAGAAGCTCATTTTATATGTCAAATGGGATCATTGTATTTATTAAAGAAAAATAAATGTGTAACTTTGCACTGTGGTGTCGTATTATTGATTTCTTAATAGTATTAAAGAAATAAAGGCTTTGATCCCCACCTTGTTGTTCAACATCAGAGGAACCATCACAATGTTAAGATTTTGTGCTATGTATTTGGAAAGCTAAGAACAACTAATGCTTGGATGAAGAAGACTAAAGGAAGGTTAAATATAATCTGGATCTTTGAAGTATGATTTAAAAAAAAAAAGATGTCCACTGGTTACATGATTTGAGCATGTTTCATTAGTTCTTCCATTGGTTTTGTTTAATTTTATTTTTTTCATGATAATTAGTCTGATATGACAACTAATGTTGAAACAAATTGACGTCTAACTCGATGGTCTTAATTTAATAAGCTTTCAAAATGTTTCTAATCCGTCGGAAAAACTTTCTGAATTATTTGGCTAAAGACATTCGCATAGACTTTATTGGTTATTTATAGATAAATCATTAGAAACATTTTCATTACAGATTGGAATAATTTTGAAAGCTTTTTAAATTGAGGCCTTTGTGAGATGTTACCAAACGTCCATTATTCCCCGGGAGACGTACTAAGCTAGCTGTGCACATAATTTGCACAAATGGTTCCAAAGAGGAAGAAATGTTTGTATCAGATTGAATTTATTATGTTGAACTTTGGTGCTCACTGAGATTATTTTATCATGGTATAGCCAACAAGACAGGTCTCCAGAACATCCATACATGATCACTGACAACAAAGCAATGGTTTATTGTTACTGTTGAAACCACCTTGACGAGATCCTAACAACGTGCATTGTTGGGTCTGGTTTGAGAAGCTTACCAAACAAACAGGGACCGCACTCTCCCATAAACGTAGCAACTGGTGTTATCCGAACAGGAGTAGTCCCCACCTCCCTCAATCACAGTAAAGTCCAAGTATATCTGGTAACACAGTCGCTGTTTATTGGAACAGAATGCACAAACAAAGAAAGAATTTTGAATGTGTCTATCTCCCTACCATATTTTAATATTTAAAGGAAATAAGGGGAAGCAAAACGCTGGAGCATTCTGTAAATATATCATTGAAAGAGAGAATATTAATGAATGTGTTGTGCATAAAAAACATATCTTTATAGTTTGTATAAACTAGAGAAAATAGCTTCTTCAATGAGCTGCCGATGAGTTTCATTCTTTTTGTACGTACAATTATATTTCTGATTTTACTAAACCCTAAACCTAAAGATATTATTGGTAGGATTAAGATGCATAGTGTGATAGAGGAATGCATCAAAGCATTAAAACCACTACAGTTTATATCAGAAGTTATGGTTAAGGGAATCTATGGGTGCACTCCTGCTAGTCTTCATCAAATCACTGTTCAGGAGGGATTTACAAAGAATGGAGGTTTTCATGCACGCAGAGTCCATCCTTTCTCTTTGGGACACGATAATGAAACAGGTTGTTCTTTTAATTAATTATTCATTCTAAATATTTGTTTGTCTAGGCAGTAGGAATCAGATAAGTTGAATCACATGTTAATATCATTCAACATTTGGAGGTCTGTAATCGAAACGTGTGTGCGGTTCTTCTATGGGGCATTACCAGTGATTCAACTTGCATCACTGGCGACACCCACAATGGGCAAGACTATCTTAGAAGTGGGCTAACCCCCACATTGAACATAAACAACGTTTAAACTGCGCCATGAGTTAGCTTGACAAAAGACCTCATGGCGAGGTTGAGACGTTATCTGTACAATTTGTTCCAATAAACACGACTGCTTTTTCAGCTGCTGTGTGCCCAGATGTACTTGGACTTCAGTTTGAGAGGTTTGTCTCATTGTTTAGTTGTATACAATACATGTTGTAAAGTTGTGTATAATATAGTTCTATGATGTTATCTCTAATTGCAAGTTGGAAGTGTTATGGAGGAATCTCAGCTTCATTATCTTATGATTGCCTTCCCATTTAATCTGTCGAGAGCAGTAGTTTGCTGCTAAACTAAGGAGGGCCGTGCCCTTGCCATATTCCTCTGCTCTGTAATTTTATACTATACCATGGGGTATAGTTGTTTACATTAAAATAAAGTATCCAATATGTGGCCAAAAAGCTAACATTGGAAATTCGGATGGCCATGTATGTTCATGGTTTTTGAGACATTATACCAGACGATGTCATGTAGTCATTTTATTATTAATATTATAGACACCAAAAACAATAAACTGATGTTGCAGAACATACATCAATATTTTAAGACAGTATCTAATTGAGCTCTGTGAGGTGCAAGTACTATAATAAATATGTATCCCTATAATCTAAATCATGTAATCTTGTGGGTCATTACTGGGTCAGTTGATCAGTTCTTGGAACATTGTTAAAGAGTTTTGAGATAAAGACTTTGGAAATAAAACACCACAAAGCACAATAAATTGTGATGCAAGTTTAATAAGCTTAATAAACTGTGTTTTCATTCATCAAAAATACAGATATTCTTCAATAGATTAGCAGATCCTTAATTTGGTCTGAAGATGACTAATTTACATGTCAAAACGTTGCTTTTATTTACTTACAAATATAACTTACAAAAATAACTCTGGGTTGTCACATAAATATATACATAGGAAATAACATTTCAAAAGATCCAATTCTGAGCAGTTCACTTAATTCTGTAAATACAAATTTCACCAAATTGTTGGGTTATTCGAAGCATTGTTTAAATAATTGTAAAGTAATGTTTACCAAATGTCCACACATGAATTTAATTGTCTAATTTTATTATTACTGGTATTTCTAAATCATCAAAATATACTGCAGCACTGAACAACTGGGGAAAATATTATATCAGAAGCCTACAGATTATGCAAATAATAACAACAATCTCTCTTTTTTATGTTTTGTGAAAGTTCTAAATAGAATTCTTTACTTCTAAACAGAACACAAGTCAAAGTCAAGCATGCAAAAAAAAAAATAAAAATACTACATTGTTGTTCAAAGTCCCGTTTAGCAGAATATTAACATTATACCATCAGCTTCCACGGAGCCCATAATAAACTTTCCCTGTCGGAAAAGTTGTAGGTGTTTATCTTCACCAGAAATAAATATTAACAGAAATGCCAGGAATTAATAACCAACTACGTACATGCAGCACATGTAGTACACGCAGAACCGTATGGAGTGAAGCCAGGGTGACACGACTGTGTCTTAGATTGCTATTATAGACATTTTAAGTGTAATGTATTTAATGCACTATAACCAATGCAATAGAAAAAATAGAAAAAAATATATATTTTCTTTTTATTATTTAATAATTTTTTTCTGTATATTTGTTACAGTAATTTTCTTCTGAAATTGATTAAGAACATACGCATCAACAATGATGGTTTTACTTCCAGTAAATGAGGGGATACGTCAAGTTAACTAAACAGTGAGTTGGGTAGGTAAGCTTGCAACCACACTTGAAAAATGTAAGCCTTAATAGCTTACGGAAAAAAAAAACTTAATTCCTGCTGAAATTTAAATATATTTTTCATGCATATTATCTTGTAAATTACTTGATAAACTAAACTGTTTAGTGGATAATCCCTGTTAGCAGGGGATCATCTACTTTTACTTTTCTCAAATGAGCACTCAGCAAACAGCAAACCTCTTCCGTTAAGAACATAATTTATTGAACTGTTGAAAAACATCTTCCTTAATGGCTCCTTTGGGATTGAATTTAGGTTGTGTTATGGAACCTCTTACGCCAGGAACCAGAAAACTTGGCCAGACATCACATACAAACTTATCCCTCGAGTAATCTTGTGAATTAGAGCTTCATTTTCTTTATCCCATTATTTGGCCGTATACATGGTATATCATTTTACTAAACACTCGTGAATTCATGGAGATTTTTCTCAGTTTAATCCATTTATTTTAATATGCTAATGTACAGGCTTTCTGATACAGAAAAGGAGTTGTTTTTCTTTTTAAATTTCACCCAGGAACAGTCTACAGATGATGTGTTCTAAGGCCCTATTTATGCTCTAAAAGAGTTTACACCAAATATCTCATGCAGATCGTTGTATTGGACAAATATTGGCCAACATTTTTGCAGACCTACTCAAAAAAAATCAAAAAAAAAATCACAGATACTTTTTCACTTTTAAGAACATGAGAATATTTTTTAAATGTTATGATGTGAAATGCAATTGTTGAATGAGTCTTGTAGGAAATGGAAGCTTTTCAGACTCGATGGTTCAACAGAATTTGATGCATAATTTATGCATACTATTCCATTTTCCTACATATTAACTCACGTAAATCCTAAAACTAGAGTCATTGCAGAATTTTGGTTGGATGTGTGTAATTGCCTAAACCCTTTTCTTGCATCATGCATTTGCTACGTGCACAGTTGTTTAAATAAAATATACTTTATTGGCATTCATTCAGATATTTACATAGAGTGGGAACATAGAAATAGCTGATTTGATAAGCACAGCAGCAGCAATGCCAAGCACCTTACAAACTGTCGCAGTAACAGTTTCCATAGCGTTAATGTGCCTTTCATCTTTCTAAGGTCAATAAAACAATTAACATTGAATTGAGTAATAAAAAAGATCTATGCTGTAAGACCTTAGGACTTAAATTGGAGGTTTAGAACATGCATTCTTTGTGTTGAACTGCAAGTTATGTCCCTGAAATATTTTAATAGTCATAATATTTTACATTTACTTTTAGCTTCACAACAGATCATACTACGGAAAGGGTTAATACAACTCAAGCAGTCCAAGATAGGTTGTTTTACCGTTAATATTTTCTTTTTTTTTTAATTATTTTTTTTAATGCTTTTATTTATTGGTATAAGACAATCCTGAGCAGAGATATTTAGGTTTATGTAAACATATGTATAATTAAAAATTGCCATGACACAAAGATGGCTGCCATTGTTAAGCCGAGTAAACTAAAAATAAATAGCGTTAATCAGTCAAAAAAATGGAAAATAAAAAATGGTCAAGCAACCTAATTTAGTTAATCTATTACACCACTTGAGATGGACGTACCCAAAAGTGATACCATTAAGGACGTAGAAGTAACTTAATAACGGAGCATATTTTGTCTTTATAGAGATAAACACCCTGAGCGGTTTGGATAAATTCCCAATTTCTGTGAATTTGGTGAGTTCCAAAATGAAACATTCTGATTGGACAACCTGTTGTTGGCTAAATTATGGTGTAGATCTTAATACTAATAGGTAAATAATCAGTCTTTAAATTAACATAAAGTAAAGAATACACTGGGGTCTTTTCTTACTCTTCAAAGAAAATTTGAAGAGACATCATGAAACAACATACAAAAACATACAATGGGTAAGATGAAGGCTTAGGAAGATAACATACACAAAGAGGAACAAAAAAATTACAAAACAAAACAGGTTTATCCAGTATGAACAGAGCCAAACACTTAACTGTTCAAAACACCGGAAATATGTACAAAGATGAGAATTTCTTTGTTTGCAAGCTCTCTTTATCTTATCAAGCCTACACAAGTATAGAGATAAATACATGGAGATACATTTTAATTTCGGCACCTGCCATTGACCGAGTCACTTTAAGATATAGCACAAAAGGAAATCCCATCTGTGGATGGTAAAGTTGAGTTGGATGTTTGGTGGAAGTTTCAGTAAATCTTATTATTTTGCCTTCGTCAGTTGCCAATTTCACTAAAGTTGTGATAACTCTCTAGATCTTGGAAAATATCGTTTGGATTCTTGCAACTTAAATTACAAAAACAAGCATTAATCCACATCACATTCCAAGAGAATCCGCTTCCATCTGGGCATTCGAACCTAACTTCAATGGTCTTTGATTTGTATGGTGCACAACATCTGTTGTCCGTACAGATCCCACAGTATTTGGGCCGGTAAGAATTCTTGCTTACACAACCAGAAATGGTGAAGTTTTTGGGTTGATCTTCTCTGTATACAGCCAAACATTTTTTACCAGGCTATATGAAATACATACAAATAAAAAGGTAGAGGATTAATGATGAACAATTAAGAAGTTACATACAATCCTGAAATATTATCACATTTGAATGCTGTGTGGATTTTACTAAGATATGCTCAGTATTTCCACTGAAACTGATGTGAGGAGCAGGACTGGCTGAGCGTTTTTAGTCCGTTCCTGGTCAAAGGATGGAAATCCTTAAGAACGTCAAATTTGTTTTGTTTTATTTATAAATTTGCTGATTTGAAACTTTTACTGAAGTTGCATAAAAACATGTGTCATACTAGTAAAAATCTGCTGCAAAGACTTTGAGCAATTTAGTCACAACATTCACACTGATTTTATCAGTATTTAGCACCAAAATATTATCTCGCAAAGCTTCCTACTTAAAACCAAGTGAATTGGCAGCAAGTCTTTCTCAAACACCTTAACACCCTAACAGCTTCACTTGTTTGTGAGTTCGGTGATTAAAAAAAGAACGGTCCAAATTTAGAAAATAAAATGATTAAAAAAAAATCAGATAATGCTGTCAAAGCAGTGCCTATAGGTTGTACACACCCTGTCTACTTACAAACTCATCAATTTCTAAAATAGGTATTTTTATATGGTTTCTTACGACTATTTTTGATATTTGTGTAGATCTGCATTTTTATTTTTTGAATACCATCATTCTCCTTTTTATCTAATGATCAAAATAATATAATAATAATATGATGCCACGTAAGGAAATCATAGACTTTGCTTAGTACATTAGATGTTGAGGTTTGATTGTTATACATGATTGCACTGGACTCACCAAACATAAACCCAACAGTAATTAGTTGTATGAAATCAGCACTGTGGATGTGATGAAGGTAGCACACAGAAGTGGGCCAATTACTTTTTTTGGATATGCAGGAGATGTTTATGAAAAAAAGGACTTAATTTCAGTACAAGTATGTCCTAGGCTTTCATGCTAACTTACAAGTCAGAAAACAACGATTAGCCTACATTGGCTTTGTGTGGTGCAAATGTGTTTACATTTTTTGAGACTTTTCCCTGCTGTTTCCTGAAATTGGACACCAGAGAAAAACATGGGACTGTAGGACAGAGGTCCCAAATCTAGACTTTGACTACATGACACAATGCTGAGTGCTTACACAGAGCAAAATTCTATAGAATAAGACTGTGTTCAAAAATGTATGTTGTGCCAACTATTCATCTAACAGGGGAAGCTCCCCCTAATGGGTATATTCCTCACATTTGTTCTACAACAACAACAACAAAAAATTCAAGAAAAAAAGACTGTTAAATAAAAAAAATGATAGTTAAGAGAGCATAGTGAGAATTCAAAGTCAATTTTAAATTTAAAATCCAAATTGACAAACTGAAAAAATTCTCTAAATCAGTTATGCTTTCAGTTCGAACTAAAATTGGAAATTCTCTATGAATTCACATTGAATTCTTACTTTAGTAGAAAACCATGTAAGAATCTGAACTGCTACAGATAGTGTGTAATTGGTGTGGTGTTGTGAGTGTTTGAGTCAAACTACTGGAGAGATATCACTTCCACATTATCTATCCAAAACTGTACATCCGGGACCGACAATGATTTGCTGCAAGACCTTTGATGATGCACCACTAGAACTTTCAACTTATCATTGCCATCAATGTTTAGATAGATTGGGGCAGAAAACATCGTAGCTCACTGAACCAGTGTAGAAGAGACAAGTTTTAGGTGCCAAGACAGTCCCGGTTTTTGTCATACAGTTTAAGCTTGAATTGACGAAAATCGGCAGAGGTAACCAAGACTCTTTTTTACTAAAACAATGACAATGAACTGTAGAAGTCATAGTGCCCCCTGAATATTTTCCAAACGTCAGATACTATAAGTTAGGACAGTGCTATATTTATAATATATATTATCATAATCGCACTTTGGAACTTGTGAAAGATACACTTACCCTAAAGTGTTTGGTAATGTCTACTTCACAAGGCCTCATGTTACACAGACGACGTTCTTTGAGGAGTTTGCACTTTTCATTGTCGTTCGATATCCGTGTAGATATTCCCATCCCACAAGTTTTAGAGCATGTGCTCCACGGTGTAGTTTGAATTACACAATTATTTTGCCACGATTCACTTTCATCACTGTATGCTAAAACAGGGGGAGAATTTGGTGATCAGCTTGTCCTTCTATTTATATCACAATTAAAAACACTTACAAAAAACGTATAACTATATTATATACAAAAATAAAAGTAAAATGAAACTCTTAGATCCTTTGGTAACTTGAGTCAAGCATTGTGACAATATGGAGACTGTGTATCTCTCAATTATACTGAGATTCGGGATCTCCTTTAAGCTTGGATCCAGATTAAGCTAAAAGTAATTAATATGAAAGTTAAGAAAAATGCAAAATGTTTTCCTTACACTAATTCTTATGAGCTAGAACTAAGCAGCTTTTGTGGTCAGGAAACCAAACGGGGCCATGCTTTTAGCCTGGCAGTGCCACATCCAATGGTCGTATATGAAGAAATGGGACTATGGCATTGTCTGTGACAATAAGATTTTTGGACAAATTAAGTTCCCTATTTCACACTTTCTCTTGAGAAAAGTCTAGTCAACCAAACAGTGCATAGGGAAATTATTCTCCAATGATACTAGGAGTTGCTATATAAATAAATCAGGATTGTCCTACAAGTATCACTTGCATCTATTTATCATGTTGGTAAATTTTCCGGGTTATTCGCTAAACTACAAACTGCATTTGAAAATCAACTTACCTAGACTATTTACTAAAATGGGAATTCAAAGTGAATTTTAAATAAAGATAAATTAGCCAAACTGAAAACATATCTGACTTGGAATTTGTCCAGGCCGGCTAATTCGGCTTTAAATTTGAAATTCACGTTGAATTACCTCTAAATTCTCACTTTTTGTGAACAACCCTTTAAATGTCAATAATTAGGCTACAATAGTCAACCTGTGACCATAGATGACTTGGAAAATGTATGTTTAGTTAAATGTTGCCATTTGGATTTAGTTTGCTACAATTTAGAATTTAATGGGACCCTCTAGGCACCCAGACCACTTCATCTCATTGAAGTGGTCTGGGTGCAGTGTCCCTGTCACTTAGCCCTGCAATGTTAAGACTGCCTCTAGGTGCTTCCTCCAGTTTCAAGGAGTTTAACTCAGTAAAATGAGCTAAAAATCTCCCATAGTAAAGCACTGAGTCATTGCGTTCCTTGGGGAAGGCCTAATGCCCTGACATCAGTGAAAGTGCCAAGGGTCCTCGGCGCTGAAAACAGGTAAATAGGCAAAGGATTTTTAGGTATTTTATTGTGGCAGGGGTGGCATGGAGGCAGAGAGACACCGTATTGTTAGGAACACAGATTTGTATTCCAAACACTATAGTGTTCCTTTAAAGAATGACCCTGTGAAAGGGCTTGCTTTGCTTTTGTTTTTTTTAGATATGCTGTATAAAATTTTCAAAATTCTGCAGTCATTTTTTTTTTTTTACAAGTTCATATTAATATCAATACCTGGGAATGCAATATGGCGGGGGGATGCTTTCCTGAATCTCCTTGAATCATCGCATATCCATTGTTCACAGCATTTTCCTGCCAGTTTAACACGTTTTGGGTTTTGACACCAAACTAGAGGTGGTCTAGAGTTTAGGCAGAGTGGGACACACGCTACGTCCCCATTCAGGCAGGTGCAGTTATATTTACAAGAGGGTTGAAAGTTCTGTCCATTCAGGTATCGAATTCCATTGAGAAGACACCCGACTCCTGTCATTTCTGAATGGTTAAAAAAAGCATACAGAACATACTGAATCGACGTTCAGAATTGGGTCAACATTCTCGAAAAACAGACAAATGTTAATGTCAGGGCCGTCTTTAATAATGGTTGGACCCTGGGCAAGCATTTGCTTGGGACCATTGGGCCCTTCCACCCACACTCTCTGACACAGCGGCGGAGCTAAAGTAGAGAGGGCTCTGGTGCAAGACTTATTTTGGGCCCTGCAATTGCAAGGGTGGCCAAAAGGTAGATCCCCATTTGTCATGCAACTCCAATAATGCTTTGACAGCTGTGGCTCTACCATTTTCCCATGCTTGCATGGTTGTATTTAGCACCTAACAGTATTTGTATGTTTAAATGTAAGCATGGTTTTGTATGGATGTAAGGGTGTGTTTGCATGTGGTGTTGGCATTTGAAAGCAAGCATACATTTATGTGTAGTGTTTGTTTCTGAATGCAGGGGTTTGTTTATATTTAATTTTGGTGTGTTTGTTTGTAGTGTTAACATTTTAATGAAGGAGTGTGTTTGTATGTAGTTTTGCAGTTTGAATGCAGGGGTGTATTTTTGTATAGTGTGGGCATTTGAATGCGGAGATGTATACACATACACTGCCACACACACACTGTGATACACTCACACACACACTGACACATATACATACACACCGCCAGGGCCGGACTGGGAAAAAAATTAGGCCCGGGCATTTTTCAATCAGAGTGGCCCCCTAAGGGGGCGGGGCCAGAGAGGGTGTGTTTTGTCATCACTAATTACAAGCACGCCCCCTCTCAAAGTGAGCATGTTGGTTCAATGCGCAGAGCCGCGCTGAAGAGCTCTGGCATTAGAAAAAGGCCCTGAATTTGTTCTGCGCAGCGCAAGCAAATTTAATAACATGCTTGCACTGTGTTTGCTTTTAAATTGTCTCTGCTGTCTCCACAAGTGGGATACCAGAGGAAAAAAGGGCCAGGAAAGTGTATGGTACATGTGTTTGGAGCCTGCTTGAGGGATTGCGTGTGTGTACAGTGTGGTGTGGTATTGTGTAAATAGGTCAATTTAATTTGTGTTTGTGGTGTAATATGTGTGGCTAGGGGCTGTAGAGAGTGTGTGTATAGAGGGCATAGTGTTATAAGGGATGTAGTGAGTGTGTGTATACGGGCTGTAGTGTGTGTGTATAGGTGACGTAGTGTGTGTAGGGGTTGTAGAGAGGGTGTGTTTAGAGAATGTTGTATGTGTTTGCTGACAAGGAATGCAGTGTGTGTGTGTGTGTGTAGGAGTTCTAGTGTGTAAAGGACCCAGAGTGTGTATAGGAGATTGTGTGTGTGTGTATAGAGGATTAAGAGTGCATATAGGGTAAGGGATCTAGCGTGTATCTGGAGCGTAATGTGTGTAGTGGTGCAGTGTGAGGGGTGCTGTAGTGTGTGTGTATATATATATATATATATATATATATATATATTTGGAGGTATTGTATGTGTGAGGGGCGCAGTGTGTGTGTATGTAAGAGGGGTGCTGTGTGTGAGGGTGTTTTTATCTGCCATCACATTCTAGGTTTCTAATTTTCTTTGTTAACTCACTGAGGGTTATTATATATATATATATATATATATATATATGTGGGAGTGTGCTGTGTGTGTGAGCGAGGGTGCTGTGTTTGAGTGTGCGCTGTGTGTGTCTGAGGGTGCTGTGTGTGTCTGGGTGCGCTGTGTGTGTCTGGGTGCTGTGTGAGTCTGGGGGTGCTGTGTGCGTCTGGGGGTGCTGTGTGCATCTGGGTGCTGTGTGCGTCTTGGTGCTGTGTGTGTGTCTGGGTGCTGTGTGTGTCTGGGGGTTGTGTGTGTGTCTGGGTGCTGTGTGTCTGGGGGTGCTGTGTGCGTCTGGGGGTGTTGTGTGCGTGTCTGGGTGCTGTGTGTGTCTGGGGGTTGTGTGTGTCTGGGAGTGCTGTGTGTGTCTGGGTGCTGTGTGTCTGTCTGGGGGTGCTGTGTGTGTCTGGGTGATGGGTGCGTCTGGGGGTGCTGGGTGCGTCTGGGGGTGCTGGGTGCGCCTGGGTGCTGTGTGTGTGTCTGGGTGCTGTGTGTGTGTCTGGGTGCTTTGTGTGTCTGAGGGTGCTGTGTGTGTCTGAGGGTGCTGTGTGTGTCTGGGGGTGTTGTGTGTGTCTGGGGGTGCTGTGTGTGTTTTGGTGCTGTGTGTGTTTGGGTGCTTTGTGTGTCTGGGGGTGCTGTGTGTGTCTGAGGGTGCTGTGTGTGTCTGGGGGTGCTGTGGGTGTTGTGTGTGTCTGGGGGTGCTGTGTGTGTCTGGGTGCTGAGTGTGTCTGAGGGTGCTGTGTGCCTCTGGGTGCTGTGTGTGTGTCTGGGGGTGCTGTGTGTGTCTGGGGGTGCTGTGTGTGTCTCGGGGTGCTGTGTGTGTCTGAGGGTGCTGTGTGTGTCTGGGGGTGCTGTGTGTGTTTGGGTGCTTTGTGTGTCTGGGGGTGCTGTGTGTGTTTGGGTGCTTTGTGTGTCTAGGGGTGCTTTGTGTGTCTGGGGGTGCTGTGTGTGTCTGGGGGTGCTGTGTATGTTTGGGTGCTGTGTGTGTTTGGGTGCTTTGTGTGTCTGGGGGTGCTGTGTGTTTCTGAGGGTGCTGTGTGTGTCTGTGTGTGCTGTGGGTGTTGTGTGTGTCTGGGGGTGCTGTGTGTGTTTGGGGGTTGTGTGTGTGTGTGAATGTATTTTGTATTTAAATTAAAATATATATTTTTTATGTAATAATAAAAAATAAAAATAAAAGTTATATCCCCCCTCCCTTCTTACCTTTAGCCTGGGAGGGGGGGAAGCCGTTCTGACATGATGGGAGCCGTTCTGCCATGAGGGGGGGGGGCATGCTTTCTTCCCTGGTGGTTCAGTGGTGAGAGTGAACTCTAGGCTAGAGTTCACTTTCGCAAGATCTGAGCGTTGCCAGACCTTGCAAGTGGACCAGGCGGAGCTTCTCGATAGAGCTCCGCCGGTCCTCTCTCCTGCCGGTGGCCGCATGTCAGTGCCTCTGGGCCGGTGAGGGAGATCTTTGATCTCCCCACGGCCCATGTAGACACACAGCAGGGATGGCACTCGGGTAGCGCTGGCCCTGCAGGGGCTGGCAGGGGAGATCCTGTGATCTCCCCTGCTGGCCTCGACCCCATGGCCATCGCGGCCCACCGGGCATTTGCCCGGTGTGCCCGATGGCCAGTCCGGGCCTGCACACCGATACACATCTTGGCACTCATGCAGATATAGACACAAAGATACAAATACTAACACACATGCAGATACACACGCTGATTACATATAAATACAAAAATACACACAATGACAACGTACAGATACACTGACACACATATAGATACACAGATACACAACTTGCCGCACATGCAGACACACAAATACACTGACACACACACTATGTAAAGACACATAGTATAGATACACAGATACACACAATGACAACATAGAGATACACATTCTGACATGCATACAGACACAGAGATACACAACATGCAGATACATAGACACACAGATACAAACACTGGCACACATGTAGATACACAGACACACAGATACACACAATGACACACATGCAGATACACAGATACACACATTGACTATATACAGATGCACAAATATACACACTGACACCTACACATACATAGATACACACACACTGACAACATACAGATACACAGACACATACTGACATATATAAACAAACATGCTGACACACAGGCACATATACAGACACACACTGACAGACATACTGACACACTAACACACACAGACACACTAACACACGTATACCAACACTGACAGACATAGTGACTGACACACAAATACACATACTGACAGGTATACTAATACACACACTCAGACACACATGCAAAATCTACACTTTGACAGCTCTACACCAGCTGGGAAGAAGTGACTGTCACTTCTTCCACATACTCCTGAAAAGCAAGGCGCCCAGTCGCGCTGTTAAAGGGCCACCGGGCCCCTGCTTACAAATGTCCATTGGGTGGCCCTAACTGCATAGGCCCCCTTAGTGTGCGGTGATCCTAAAATAAATTGTTGCGGGCAGAGGGCAAATGGAGCAGCTGCTTTGGGCCCCCAGGAGTAACTGGGCCCGGGGCAGCTGCCCCATTTTCCCAGCGTTAAAGACGGCCCTGGTTAATGTACCTCATAAAGGAGGAGAATTCTCAGCTACAGATACGTTATAAAGACAATCTATCACATTTGTTTACATTTAAGAAAATCACAGATGGTTTCCTGTGACCTTTATGTGAGAGCCTGTTTAAACTCCTGGTGCCAACCGTAGCCTAGAAGAGATTGATGGTAGTTGTAGCTAAACAAAATGTGATGTTGCCAGTTTAAACCCCTAAAATAAATAACGCATTGAAATAATATATAAAGTCAAACAAACATTAAATATGAAACTCTGACTTTCCATCCAGTTTTTTTTCCCTAAAATGGTAAAATTAGTTAGTAAGCACTCATGCATGACATCAAATACTACTTCACTACTCGAGCATTCCATTTGTATCCTTTGACAATCGTATTTGTGCAGACAATAACTTAGTCTTCCACTTGTACCACCGCTCTTATAACAGAATCAATAAACACCGCCTCGCTGCCTTTCTTACATGACCCTCATAAGCTTTTCCATAAAATAAATGATCCCCCTCACCCCCAAGCTGATCTGTTTATTTTTGTATTAAATATTTGTTTTGCTTTATTTTTTTGTATCTCGCACTTTCCACCCTTTACTCTTCATGACCAGAGCTCTCTACAAACTCACTTAACAGGGAGATCTTTACTTTTTGAAGCTCACTACTTTATTCCAACTATCCAGTCATTATAAAACGTGCTTTAAGTCACTTATTTGTTAGTTATTGACTGTCTAAGTCAAGAGTAGGCAATGTTCAAAAATGTTCAAAAATGCTGAAAAGAATAAAGATGTTTTTAAAGACACACTATACCTAGAGTGACAGGTCAGCACCATGCTGTAAGACTGAGGTAACAGATTTTAATTTCAGCATACCCAGGGTGGGTTTACTATCCCCTATAATCCTACCACCTCAAAAAAAGAAAAAGTGAATTTAACAAATTTTTTATTTGGACATTGCAAGCATAAAAAAAACACTACAAAAACATATATTACATTTTGACAACTTCATATGAATATAGGTATGTATGTATTTCTACTTACAATGTATCTGTAAGCATAAATGGTTATAATAAATGGGGTTAAATTTAGAGTGGGGTAACGCTCATTGATTACATAGGGTGTTCAGTGTCAAGATGATTCAAATCTTGAGAGGGGTTATAGCTGTGGTATAATGGGTGTGTCAAATTATTTGGTTTAGGGTAATGTTGGGGTTACATTTAGTAATAGAATGCTTATATTCTAAGCAGAGTTAAACCTAGCATTGGTAACGGATTTTGTTTCAGGTTTAGGCTTTGATTGCTTACATTTTGGATTATGGGAAAAAAGCTTGATTAGGTTTTGGAAGGAGTTAAATTAAGGGCTAGAGAAAAAAGTGTGCTTAAGGTATATATGTGGAGTTTGATGGGGTATTTGCAAACTACTCACCCTCCTATGATTGATAACAGAGCTGCAGGAGATGTTATACGGTGTGTGCCACTCAGTGTTGCAGGGCATTTCCTGTGTGAGAGGCTGTTAGTGGGCAGATAGGAAGTGATCCCTTCCACTTCCTGTCCAGCCTCACACACAGACACTGGAGGAGCTGGGACAGCACTGAGTTTTACACTCTCTATAACAATTTCTGCAGCTCTGCTTTTAAACAAAGCAGGCTAACTGGACTGCAGAGCACTTCTGATACTTATCTCCTCACCAGCCCACCTAAGCTTCAAAAAGGCACATTATAAATGCTGTAAATAGACGATCCCTACAGACAGGTGCCTACTCTGGCCTGAGCATACCATTTGTGAGCAATAAAGATGGTTTTCTGTCACGATACTTTTGAAAGACCCTTTGTTGCATTGATTACTGATAAATAATGAGGTTTCAGAAGAAAAAGAAACACTTTTTAAGCAAAACTTTTTAGAAAACATGAATCTTACTTACGTCCACATACACCAACTTCAAACCGTGGACTGTCCATGCTATAGTCACAGTAAAGTCTTTTATGAGGGTCACACATATCTGCTTCCGTACAGCTTTCACCTTTTTGTTTAGCACACACTTTGCAGCAATCACATCCATCTGTGACCACGCTGACTCCTGTTGGACATACAGGTTTTTTTCTGGGACAGTTGCAAGGCCACTTGCAATATTGTTTCCGTATATATACTTCTGTCACTGTTGTAGTGTGAGGTGGCATTGTGGTGTTTTGTGAAAATACCTACAAGAGATGAGATAACAATAAATCAAAAATTCAAAACTTCAAATTATGGGATATGCAATAAAGATAGAGCATATTTGAGAGGCAACAGGGTATAATGTTTGTACATGAAATTAATTTAAAAGCATTTAATAGTTATATTAATAGCATTGTAACAATTTAATTCCTACCATTAAGCTTCTCATATGGTGGCTGTTTATCTATAAGTAAGAAGCATGATCTCCAATCTAAGAATACATTTATACCAATTTAACTTTACCCAGTATGATCACCTAATTCCATGTGACAAAATTCTATATAGGATTTGAGAATGGAAACTGTTTCTCGCAATTGTCATCATACCCATGGGCTTAACATGGTCTACAACCACAAAATGACACCTTCTTGATGCGTCTAGGATTCCGTTAAGAACTCATGATGCAAATCACTTGCAAAAACTTCCCTATTTAGGACTCACCTAGAAGGAGCCAGTCTATTGCAGTTCGATTGCTACATATGATTTGCAGATTAATGACTATTGATGAGTATTACTATCTACAACAACAAATATACAACATCAATACTATCATTCAGAGAAGAAGAAAGCTAGTTCCCTCCTTGTAAAATACTCCCAAGACACTTCAAATAGACTGCACAGTGCTCCTCTGCCCTTTTATACAAAATTGTCATTGACTTTCATTGTTACTTATATTTATCTTCACATTTTCATGAGCAAGAAATAGTTTGACATGTGCCTAGTTCCTTGTTCTAGTTGCAGTGGAGAGCAATCTTCAAAATGCTATATTTTGATGGTGATCAAGTGAATGAGCAGGACGATGTCTCAATGCTCTTTCAAATTGTTTCCAGGTGATTGAATGAATGCAATACAAATAACGTCATATGTTTCACCTTTATCCATTGCTTCAAGGTCAGCTTTGCACTTCTGAAGTCACTCCATTGGTTCTACATATGGAGATATCTCATTGAAATTTAAAAATTGAGTCCACTCAGGGTAAATGAGTTTATGATTTGTATCATTTTGGTGGTGTCCTTAGCAGAACTCTGGGTTTTGCAACAGAACCCATTGGCTGAAAACGCCGTAGATTTAGTTTTGAAATCTAGCTTTAAAAAATACATACTTGTTCTGTTATAGTTTGGCAAAGGCATATTGATTTTGGATAAGTAAATGATATAACTGAATCAACTCTTTGCTGTTTCCAATAAAATCATTGGTCACTAGCGAGACACATTGAAAGTTATGCAAGAAGAGCAATTCTAGGGAAATCAGTAGAAGTACTCCCTATCCATATTGACAGCCCCACTTTTAGAATTTTACTCTTGAAATACATTCTACATGTGTTCTAATGAGCCCATGTAATGATATGAAGCATTCTGTATTACCAACAGATGAACCACATTGAAACAGTTGACCTCAAAATGAAGGGTTAAATGTTTTCTAATCCTTAAGCTTTTCTATTTCTACCCAGAGCTCAAAACATGTCCATAATATACACTGTGATCACAGGATAGCCTGCCACTAAGACACAGTAAGACTTTACTTTTTCTAATGTGCTAATCCTGGGCTGGAGACAGGCTTAGAGAGGAAGCATCAAATTCCAGACTTAAATGTTTTATGAAGTATTCATGTAAAAATTACTATTGATGAATGCTTTGATCCCTCCCACCCCCCATATTAACAAACAGAAACGTATATCAGAATCAGGTGTGGTCATAGTTGCAGCAATTTGAAATAGGTAGTGCACATCTTTGGATAATCTGCTTGCGTTTCCTATGATTCCTCTTACTATTGAATATGTGCTATATTTATATGAAGCCATATTTATTTCAATGGTGACCTGAGATTTGGAGAGAGAGATATCTGAGGACATAAGGCGGTAATATTGTGAATAGTGATGTCCCGAACAGTTCGCCGGGAACCGCGGTCGCGAACACGCGCGATGTTCGGTCCGCCTAAAAGTATATATTTCTAGAAACTAGACCGCCCAGGGTATTTAACTAGGGTAATTGGAACACTTTTATAATCATCTTTCTCTGCCAAAACATCCGGTGATATTTCGCTTTTGTGTATTTTTAAAACACACAAACAAAATATTGGACTGTGATGGTAACATCATATTCTGCATGTGGTGTAGCTGCAAACAAACCCTCTAATATACGTTCATCTATGACCCATGTTACACTAATACCAGTCTCTTACAATCTGTTTTTATTCAGAAATTAATTTCATCCGAATTTATGCAAATTTGTCTGAATTCGTGAATTTGGAAGAGTGTGAATTTCCGAATTGAGAGAAACCAAAACCAAAAACAAACAAATTTAAAGTGATATTAAACAAATTATTTCTGATCCGTTCATGTTGATAATTATAGCAAATTAGACAGTTAACATCTACTAAAAAGTGGAAATATCAACATTACGAAAGGACTTTTCATAATTTTGATCTTTCAGAAGTTTAGCAAATAGCTCCCTAAATTGGTATATTGTAACTGCCCCTTTATTCATTCCACATAAGGGTTAATATGTTTCCAAATTTTGAGGTTAACTGAATTTTCAGCCAAAATTCAAATTGTCAGAATTGATATTTTCCGAATTCAAAATCTGAATTTATTGAAACAAGATGCATTTTTTACCCATACACATCCCCAAACTCTGAAAGTCCGCCACCGTTAAAGTAAGACTCCAAGCTCACTTTAGTTGTTATGGTGCCAGGAATACTCTGTCTCCCCCACAAGGATTCAAACCATTTTAGAATTGTTTTTTGTCCATAGTACAATAGATTGGAGCTGTTGAGTTTTGAACTGTGAAGCGCTAAACACGCGTGCGGTGTGTTTCTCCCTTATCGTGTGCACTTGCCCGGTTATCCTACCCTTAGCATGCAGATTGCAACAAAGTGTAATGAGTTTTAGACAACTAAAACCAGAATCTTACATGAAAAAAGGGAAAGCATAATTAATAGCTACAAAATACTATTTTGTTTGACATAATAAATCTATGTTATTGTAGCTGAGGGTTATGTGAATTACAGTCTGAAAGAATACAGATAATCTTTAATCAGCTCCTGCTTTCTGAAAACGAGTGAACAGCGATCTCTAAATAAATACTATGAAACAAGAGTCGAAATTTCCTAAAGCAGAAATGTACATTCCATAGCGATGAGATCATTCAGATTTATTTTTTTAATAATACATATTCCTGGTGTCTGGTAAGCCCAAGCTGTGAAAGCCACGAGCTATCCATGAGTGCAGTGCAGTCCAGGCAGACCCTCGTCACCACGGTTAATTTGCAGATTTAGTGAAAACTGCCAAATCACAGCAGACCCAAAAACGAAACTAACAGGGAGGGCGTGAAAACAGTCACTTGGCAGCAGACTTAATAAATTGTCAAGATGTTTGGCTGGAGAATCTAATTAAAGACAACTCAACGGGACAATTGGCGCTAGCAGAAATCAGCGATATGCAGTAACCCCTTCTTTGCTGGATGGATTGCTTATCTTGATCTGACATAATATAGGGGATATATTGTATCCCGGGCTGCCTGGCAAGCTTTCAGAATAACTCAGGAACATAGGGATTTACTTATCGAGGGAAAACAGGTACTGCCACCTGCAGGTTGCTAAAGAAGGTGCAATCACCATAGAAACCAATAGAATGTCTCACAACATTTAGCCCTTTGGTAAAGAATAGAACCTGCTTTGCTGTTATAAATATCGACCACAGTGGCATCAGAACACTTCAAATACACAAACCTTGTTTGATAAGAAGACCATAAACAAGGGAAGAACCAAAGAGACAAAGTAAATGATGAAAGTGTATTTTATATTATTATTATTATGTTATTATTTATATAGCGCCAACAAATTTGCGCTTTACAGTGGGTGGACGAACAAACATGTAGTTGTAAATGAAAATAGTAAGTAGGAATGCAAAACAAGAGATGAACACTTCTAAGGTGCAAATATAAAAAATATATACAACCTTATAATAACGAAGTGGGCGATATCTATATAAGAATAAATAAATCGCACATAGTGTAATACAGAACAACAATATTAAGACACGCAGGATGATTATATGGAACTCACAGGATAACAGTGAAAATCAGGCCCATCATCCTCAGTCCGAAGGAATCTTCAGAATGTATGGAGCAAAACTCTTCTTTTGGAAAAAGGATCCAAGTAAAACAGCATGTGTGGCGAAACCAACCTCGCCACTGGGCCCTGGAGAATCCTGTTTGCTAGCCTCCTACCTGCTGACTATGGCCCCTGGGTTATTTGGGGCATATTGTACTTTATATTGCTGCTACTGGCCCTTTTAAAATCATCGATGGACATATTAGGACTTTTTGGTATACTGTACCTTTAAGACTGTGGAGCATATTACAGTATACTGCCTTTAATATTACATATGTTATAATGTGTTCAGTTAACCTGGGTTATATGTATGCAGCATTCATCTGATTGTTCGGTAGAATCACTCAATTCATTATACTGAGTGAAACTACCGAACAACCAGACCACCCAGGAATAAGTATGCCTCCAATTACCGTTTGCAACAATGTTGCAAACGGGTAATTGGCAATCAGTGTAATGTATTCTTTGTCCTCTGGGTGGCCGCCCTTCGGGAAACGAACACGTGGCGGCGGCCATCTTAAACTCCCGAACAGCGGTGTTTTGCCGTCGAATGTCTGGAACTAAAATCGGACACTCGACTAGGCAAACACCGCTGAGACCTCCATACTTCCAGAAGTTCGTATGGAAACTACCGAACGGCCCGCCGTTCGGTAGAAAGAACCCCACGAACTAGGGGATTCATTCGAATCCCCCTTAGGCTCCATAACCCAGGCAATTCGTCTGTTTTCATTCCCTTGTTTGTGACCGACCGCAGGGCCAAAATGCATGGAACTGTTTTCGGATACTTTACCCATGCGGTCGGTCAAATCTTTGGAACCCCATATCTCCCGAACCGTTTATCCGAATGAACTGATTTTTGGATATGTTTAAAGGTGTACCCCCTGTTTTTTGGGGTACATCCAGAACTTGGCTAAAAATGTGTACCGTATAATTGGGTTTACTGTTATCTGAGGGGAGGGGATGTGTGGGTTGAACCATGTATGTGATTGGTCATTTTGTGCCTCCCCCTGGGTGTGGCCTGTAAGTGTACAAGTGTAATAAAAGCCAGGCTGGATGAGCCAGTCCAGAGTTCCTGTTTAACCCTCAAAGTGAAGTGTCGTCTCATTATTGGGGGAAGGATTTATTGCATGCTGTTCCAGTTGACTGCTAGGAGAGTAAGCCTATTCATATGGTTCCTATTCAACGGTCTATAGCATTCATATGCTGCATCGGTTCGGTGATTGTGGTGTCTGCCAGAGTGCTTGGAGTCCTCAGGAAGCGCTAGGAGCATCCATTAACGGAGGTACCAATTCGGGGTGCCAGGCGATCCGTTACAGCATGTAATCCACACTAAGGTGGTATCAACACCCTGAGGAAGTCACCTAGACGAAACGCGTCAGATTACATCACTTGGGGGACTTACTTTTGATGCTGTTGATACCACCTTAGAGTGGATTACATGCTGTTTTACTTGGATCCTTTTTCCAAAAGAAGAGTTTTTCTCCATACATTCTGAAGATTCCTTCGGACTGAGGATGATGGGCCTGATTTTCACTGTTATCCTGTGAGTTCCATATAATCATCCTGCGTGTCTTAATATTGTTGTTCTGTATTACACTATGTGCGATTTATTTATTCTTATATAGATATCGCCCACTTCGTTATTATAAGGTTGTATATATTTTTTATTTTTGCACCTTAGAAGTGTTCATCTCTTGTTTTGCATTCCTACTTCCTATTTTCATTTACATTACTGTTTTGGTGTTTGCAGAGGGCACACTATTTAGTAGGTTTGCTGTTTGCTGTTTGCTGGTCTTTAGTGGTTGGGTATCTTTTTTGCCTTAAACATGTAGATGTAACCAGACAAGTTGGACACACAGGGTGACAGGAACATTGAGGGCCCTGCTCAATGAGCTTACATGCTAGAGGGAGTGGGGTAAAGTGACACAAAGGGTAAGGATAGTATTAGACTATATATCAGTGGTCATACGTGGTACTTCACGCTAAGAAGATAGGAATAAAACATCAAATGCAGAGCGTGACCTTGTGAAGTAAAATGGAAACTTAATTTACTTCACAACTGCCTTGTCTGTGTTATTTGTTAAAGCATCTCTCAGGGTAGTCCTTCCCTTGCACCTGCATCAAATCATGAGTACTTTTTCACATCCTATTTACAAAAAGGTTGAGTCACACATCTAGGGGGCACTGCAGGAGCCATGACTTCAGCCTGGGTGTGTGACTCTCATTGATATCAGACAGCCTGTGACAGATATATCGCAGTGTTGCCCTATGTAGGTAGACAGACAGATAGACAGGGGAGAGGAGAGTTTATATAACATGAGACTGAATGTCACGTCTAAAGATGCCTGTTTTCTTTCATTACAGCTATACTTCTCTATCATTCTATCTGCCTTTGAATATTACATGCACAAAATTACAGCAGGTATAGAGGAAATAGTAATAACAAAGTATTTAACCAAGAAAGGTACATTCAGATTACTCAGGTTTTCAAGTACATCCTGGGGATGTTACCTTAGTCCAACATCCAGGGGATGTTCCTATTACCCAATTTAATGGGTAATAGTTATATATGGACTTACTATCCACTTTGTGTTGTCTCACTTTAAATTAAAGTATTAACCCCTTAAGGACCAAACTTCTGGAATAAAAGGGAATCATGACATGTCACACATGTCATGTGTCCTTACGGGGTTAAAGGGACACTATAGTCATCAAAACAACTGTAGGTTATTGAAGTAGTTCTGATGTATTGATTATGCCCCTGCAGTCTCACTGCTCAGTTCTCTGCCATTTAGGAGTTAAATCACATTGTTTATACAGCCCTAGTCACACCTCCCTGCATGTGACTTGCACAGCCTTCCTAAACACTTCCTATAGAGAGATCTAATGTTTGCACTTCCTTTCTATGCCAATGTAATTTAGAATTTCGTATCTCCTGCTCTGTTAAAAGCCTCCTAGACCCTACAGGAGCCTCCTGTATGTGATTCAAGTTAAATTTACCTAGTATTAAATATAAACATCTAAAGTAAATTAACATATGATCGAAAATGAGACAATTTTTCATGTAAGCTGTGTGAGCCACAGGCAGGGGAGGTGTGGCTAGGGTAGCATGGACAGAAATAAATCGATTAACTTTAAATGACAGAGAATTGTGAGACTGCAGAGGCATGATCTTTACACTAACGTTGTTTTGATGCTTATAGTGTCCCTTTAATTATGGCCCTCTTACGACACTAAACTCCAAGAAACCGAGGTATAACGTTTACAGAAAGAGTCAATTTAAACAACAAAGTGAACTTATTAAAATTTAGTCTGCATTATATTTTTTAAACATTAGATTTGCAGTTATTCAAAAAGCAGAGAAGAATCCACATATCCTGATATACAGACATAGGTGAAGGAATTGGCATTTCAGTAACAGATTCAATGTATTAAACAGACGATGCACATTTAACTTTCATTTGCATTATTCAAACACCTAAGTTACACACGTAATTTTTTTTATTCATGCTGTTCTTCTGTGTTTCCACTTACGGCAGAAAGTTTAAAACTCAAACATTCAAAACAATAAATGTAAAAAGAAAAATGTTTAAACCTTTTTGATAACTCCTGGAATGTCCACCAAACAAAAGAAAAAATAAACCAGTAATGGTTGCCCAGTCCGCTCCAACCAAATATGGGAGATGTTCCCTGCTTCATTTTAAAAGTCCCTACTCACAACGTACCTCTCATTTTCCAAATTCTGTGAATATGATTTAAATAACAATAAGGAAGGCAAACCTCTCAGGCTACATTATGTATAGATCATAGCAAGTACTATTAATAGTAGATGGGTCACGAGATACTTAATCCTATAAACAAAAGTGACTCTTCAATAAAGTAGATGGATCTTCTCTTAAGTCAAAGTGACATTTTCATTCTCAAGTCATTCTCTAGAACTCACATTTATTTAATTGTCACTGCGATAGATTAGTTAAGCTGTTTTCTAAATTCCTCATTTCATAAATAAAATATCCTAACATCCATTCGCCATAGGATGATGATGTGGTTATCAGAGTACAAAAGCACAGGCTAAGCCTGAAGTCATCAATGCTGCAAAGTGCAACTCTAATTGAAGATTGAAGACACCTACCATTTTCAGAGATACACATTAACATAGTTCTCTACATTGCTTACACTATAACCCGCTCATAGGATTGTACAGTATGATGCTCTGCCGTTATACCTGGAGAGTAAATCTGGGCATGAGCTTCAACACAAACGCACAAACTATTTTTAAGGTTACTAGTATTTATTTTTGGCTTTGTGGTTATTTCAGTGATTTTCGACAGAGCACTGTAGAGGGATACAATGTGTCCAGTCATTCTAACGGGTTCACCACCTGTTTCTGCAGAAAGCATCATATTCTAACATTCTTTCAGCCTGATGGATCTTAGTACGTAGGCTTGTTTCCTAGGGTTTCCAAATATTATTTTGGAAGGCCTCTATTCTACCCATATTGGAGTTCAGTGGCACACGTTACGCTGCTGTGTACTTCATACTGTATCCTCTGGGTTTTTACAAATATATCCCACAAGTTTTCATTTAGTCATTGCGGGCCATCTACAAAGCACAACAACATTTGCCAAACACATTTTCATAAAAAAAAAAACCTTGATTTATATTTTAATATTATTATTATAGTATTATTATTTTTTTTAATCCTTGAAACAGAACACTAATTCCATTCGGCAGTTATATCCTAATGTGTAGAAAAAAGGTAAAGGATCACTAAAGGAACATAGACCACATCCCACCAATGAAGTGCTCTGGATTCAGCATTCCTTTAGTTTTAACCGCTTAATAAAAAACAATGCTGTTTAGTAGATACTAATTAAGATACTATATTACGGGGTTAAACACACCTTTAGCGGCTGTCCTCAGGGACTGGTAAAAAATAAAGGTAAATAATACTCATTAGTTGAGAAAGAATAGTAGAGGTAGCTGCTTTGTTCTGGGAGTCGGTCATGGAGTACCAAACATGAGACAGCACCTAGCCTCCCCTTCTACTTTCCCATTCTGTATTAGTTTGGCTTAGATTTGTATCTCTATTATATTTTAGAGGGTTCTTCTAGCATTTCCACCTTTATTCGTCCATTATCTTCATTTTTGTGCACAATGTGGTATTCGAGAGAATAGACAAGAGACTCCTTCCAAACCTTCTGGTGCAAGAAAAGCTTGCATTTATAATTCCACGAAGCAGGTGAAGTATCTTTAATACAATAGACATCGTTGCAGGCACTGGAGCTCTCCTCGCAGAGTTGACATTTTACCTGGCAACTGGATTGGTAGCGGTTTAGAACTCTCTGTGAGCCAACGGTGGTATTCCCTTGCATTATATCACCTATTTGACTAAGTAATTTAGGCAATGCTAGCTTACTGAGGACTAGATTCTATTCCAAGAGATGAGCATGACATTGATATCAATTTACCCAAAGATGCCAATGGGAGAAGTGCTGTTCTGTTACCAGAGTTATCTTTATCTATTTTAATAGGACATATCCCTAATTAATAGATAATAAGTTAAAGGGAGCTTCTAAAAAAAACATTACCATACAAGATTATCTGAACATGTCCGAGGCTTATGAGCCATGGTTACATAGGGCAATGTTCTCTAACTAATATGTGAGATTGCCACCTTGTGGACATATTTGCATACTACAATGTAGTCCTATGTGGGACACATCAAAGTTTTGTTGGTCTACTGAAAGATGTCTGGACTGCTTCCATGGTTTTCTGAATCTCAAATCAGATGTTATTTTAATCAATTTGATATTTTTAGATAAGCTTTTCAAATGATCACAATCTGTTAGAAAACAAATTCAAATGATTTATCTACAAAAAAAACTCCCATAGACCTTTATGGTAACGCCTGTAGATAAAACATTTGAAAAGTTTTTTGATCACAACAGATTGTGATCATTTGAAATGTTCATTAAAAATATTAAATTAAGGGCCAATATACAATATACATTTTTAAACAAAAAAAAAAATTATATCAGGAGTGAGTATTTCACAAAACGTTGTGTGTCCATATGCGTAGCAAAGGTTAAATAAAATGTAAAAAAATTTAAATGGCAAAAGTAACTTCCTTTACTGTAATAAAATCTCCCACATTGTGTAATTATAAAACAGAACCCAGTGTACAGTGTAAATAAGGAGTGGACTTTTATGCACAAAAACAAATATGGTTTTGACTCTCTTGTGCAAACCAACATTGTGCAGCAAAGAAAAGCACAACGAGGGGCGTGGCCTGACAGCCGATGGAGTAGGACGCAGACAGCGAGAGCTCCGCGGCCCCAACCCGCTTAAACGTTAAACACGCCGCAAAAAAGCCGGTTTTATGGGGAAAACAAAACGAGGGGCTACCCCTAGACCTCCACACACACCAGCCACACAGACTCCGGGCCCGATGGACGACTTTCTGTCCTCCCCGCACTCGTTTGGGGGCCCGCGGGACCAAAGCAAGATGGCGCCCGCATCCCCGGGATCAAGCAGCCGGGCTGACTCCATGAGGAGCTCCCAAGAGAGGATGCACTATCTCAGATGTCCGCAGACCTTGCTGCAATTTCGGCCAACATGCTTACCCGCAGTGACAAAACGGAGCTCATAGCCGAGTTCAGGTCAGTTATCAGAGAGGAAGTGGCGGCAGTGAGGAGGGACCTCGCGGTCCTGGAGACGCGGGTGGATACCCTGGAAGAACACCGCCTGAATACTGAACACCACATGCAGGCGGCCGACCTGGCAGCCTCGAGGCAAGGCAATATTCTTTTAGACCTCCGGCGGCAGTTGGAAGACCTCGATAATAGAGGACGCCGGAACAATATTCGCATACGAGGCTTCCCGGAATCAGAAGGGGAATCGCCCCGGGAACAGCTAACGGGCCTGTTCACCCACATACTCGGTGCTGACGCACCTACAGATTTCGGCCTAGAGAGAGCACACAGAGCGCTACGGTCCCCGCGCAGGGACGGCCTACCAAGGGACTTGATATGTTGCTTACAGTCGTTCCAGCTAAAGGAGTCCATTATGAGGGCAGCCAGAACGCAACGCACCATCAGATATAATGACGCCCAGATTTCCCTGTACCAGGACCTGTCTACACTTACACTAGATGCTCGGAGGGCCTTGAAACCTCTTACCAACCTCATGCGAGAGAAACGGATCCCTTACAAATGGGGGTTCCCGTTTAGCCTGCAAGCCTAGAACGGACAACCAGTGGCACGTGCTGAGATGGCCTAATGACCTCCCCCGTTTCCTGCGGGCCGTGGGCCTCCCTCCCATGACAATCTCCAACTGGATCCTGGATTGCCCTCCAGCCAGACCCACCGGCCCCACTGTCCCAGCTGAGAACCTCACAGACAACACCTCGGGCCCGAGCCAGAGGCGCGGCGGATCAGTGGGCCCCGAAGAATAAGCGACTATACCCCAAGCTATGACCCCGGGCAGCGGTTGCATGGACACCGGGCCCACGTGACATCAGCGGACTGACAACTGCCCACCTCGCCTACGGGGGGATCCGGGGGCTCCCAAGTGGTAAGAACGGCCCGATCTGGTATGTACTGCACCCCCCCCGCACACCTTACTTGAATTTTAGCCCGGGATCTACGCCTGCTTGGGTGGGTGAGGGGACCTGGGGGTGGCGGGCCCACTGTGGATACGGGACTTTGGCTTTCACCCCCGGCAACAAAATTTTTGGGGGGCACATTACGAATTTGGGTGGCGGGGCTTGGGGATGGGGTGGGGAATCCCCTCCGAGGTTGCTGGTCCCCACCAGGCCACACACTTGTCATGTCAAGGGTTCGTCCCGGAACTCCCCGCCATGGGGACTTTGAAGCTGCTAGCTAATACAGCCGAGACTTGAACGCTTATACCAAGCGGGGCCTGGGATCCCCTGGGCTCCCGTATTTAGGCTGGCCGTTGATCTGTTATCGGGGGGTCCCCTGAGTACTTGGGCTGGGCGGGAGGATGGGATTGGCAGGTCGTGGGGGCACGCCCGCCGCACCCCCGGAGCTTCGTGGGCCCCCCCCTCGCTGGCCGAGTAGTGAGCAGGGGCAGGGCCCGGGGACAGGGTCCGGCAGCCGAGCACCCCGGGTAATCGGGTTTGGGGAATGTTGAAGGTACCTTACATGTTCACAAGTTACAGTGTTTATTGACTTTACCTTTAACTTTTGCTTATTGTTATGTGTTACAGTATGTACTCTTCTGTGTATGATACGACTATACAGTCGGGGCCCACGGGCGTAACTAACTGACCCGGGGACCTGGGTAGACCTGGATAGCACGCTCACGGTCCCACCCTCAGTAGACGACGCCCTGACACACGGACACGCTTTCTGAGTACCGACTGACGGGGACCCCGGACATAGCCAGACGGACGCTGGATAGGGTGTAGCCCCTCCAGACTTATCTCATGACGCTCCCCATCCACATGGACCTACGGTCCACCCCCACATGATACCACCTTAGGCAGTTACCTAAGACCGCTAGTATCCACCACCAGCGGGTTGGGAGCCCTGAGAGACACTTGCCGACGGAAGTAATACAACCGAACGACTGACGACATCGGTTGCCTCCCTCGCACCTCAAGCAACGAACCTGTACTGTATATACCGGTCGGTGTTCGGAGGGACTACAGGATAGTACCCACCGACGACTCTCCCCGACCGAGGTTCGAAGTTGCACTTACCCCTCACACCCACCCCCTCTCCTTTCTTTTCTGCCCAACCCGCCCTATCGCTCTTGACCTATCCCTCCCTCCTGATTCACTCTGGGTCCCGGGGGGATCCCCGGTTCGCGTGGCCATGTCGGAGGTACGCCCAGCTCAGCTAAAGTTTTGGTCCAACAACACCCGCGGCCTGAACTCCCCTGAAAAACGCGCCCAACTGCTGCGTTTACTATAGGCCGAGAGAGTGTCAGTAGCATTCTTGCAGGAGACGCACTTCGTAAGCCGAACACAACCGAAACTAGAGAACAGCCGTTTCCCTCAGGGGTTCTTTGCGAACCACCCAGATGCTAAGAAAACAGGGGTGGCGATATTAATTGCACACTCGATCCCATACCAACACACAGAAACACTTGCTGATCCAAACGGGAGGTACATTTTCATCAAAGGCTCCATAGCTGACCACACATACACATTCGCTTGCATATACAGCCCAAACCTAGCGCAGCACACGTTCCTAGCCAAAACACTGTCCAAACTGGAACGCTTCAGGGACGGCCTCCTGATCCTGGCAGGGGATCTAAACCTACCATTAGACCCACACATAGAGACCTCGAAAGGGACCTGCACAATCCCACCACACTGCCTACTCACCGCCAGGAAGGCCCTACATAAGGCGGGACTGGTGGACTGTTGGAGGACGGCCCACCCAGACGACAGGGACTTTACTTGCTACTCGTCGGTACACAAACGATATAGTCGCATAGATTACATCTTCATGCCACAGGAACACCTGACGCTCCTCCGAGACGCACACATAGGGATTGTCCGCCAGTCAAATCACGCCCCGACATCAATACAGATAAACTCTGCCCTATACAAACCAGCAGAGCGCCAGTGGAAACTCAATGAATCCTTACTGACCGACCCAGTAGCCCGCACCGCAGCACAGCGCACTATCGCCCAGTACTTTGAAACAAATGAGACTCCCGACATGCCCCCCTTGACTTTATGGGAAGCTCATAAGTGTGTGATGCGTGGGCACTTTATATCAGTGTGTACGCAACGCAAGAAGGAGAAGTCCCGACACATTATGGACCTGACGAGGAGGATTGCTGACCTGGAGAGTTCCCACAAACAGACACTGGACGACAACACCTATCTTCAACTGACAGAGACTCGGAGGGAACTCAGGGAACACCTGGCTCAAGGCCACCTGCAATTGCTGCGCAAATCCACGAGGTTCTTCTACGAACACTCCAACAAGAGTGGTAAACTCCTGGCGACAATGCTCCGTTCAAAGAGACGGTCTCAACATATCCATAAGATCCAGACGCGCGCCGGCCACCACACTAATATGCCCAAGGGGATTATGGCAGCATTTGAGGCGTACTACACGGATCTCTATAATCAGAAACAGGCCACACAAGCCGCAAGAGACATGTCCCAACGCCGGAAGATCACGGACTACTTGTCACAACACGTTACACGCAAACTGTCGACGGAACACGCAGAAGACCTGGAGAGCCCCCTAACGCTCGAAGAGCTGGCCTTGGCACTAAATAACTCTAAGCCACACCGAGCACCGTGACCAGATGGACTACCGCTCACATACCTTCGCACGTTTCGAGACACGCTTATGCCAAAACTACTGGCTGGACTAAACTCCCTACGGGACGGAGGACGCTTTCCCGTGGATACACTGGCGGCGACTGTCACGGTCATCCCCAAAGAGGGCAAGGACCCGACCGTCTGTGCGAACTACAGACCCATCTCCTTACTGAACGCAGACTTGAAGCTATACACCAAAGCACTATCCCTCAGACTGACCCATATACTGCCAGACCTTGTCCACCCGGACCAAGTGGGATTTATCCCGGGTAGGGAAGCCAGGGATGATACGATACGTGCACTCAATGTTATCCATACCGCCAGATCATCTAACCGTGACACCGTACTCGTGTCGACTGATGCCGAAAAGGCGTTTGACCGGGTGGACTGGATGTTCATGGCCGAAACACTGCGACACATGGGCTTCGGACCACACATGCGCTCATGGATAGCTGCGTTATACACCACGCCGACAGCCAGGATCAGGGTCAACGGAGCCCTGACGAATGCCTTCCCAATATGCAACGGCACTCGTCAGGGATGCCCGCTTTCGCCCCTCTTGTTTGCCCTCACCCTGGAACCTTTCTTGGAGGCGGTGAGACGAGATGGGGGCATCAGGGGGGTGCGGGTGGGAGGAGAGGAGCATCGTGTGGCGGCATATGCCGACGACATGCTCTTCTTCCTAGAACAACCGTTGATTTCGGTCCCTAACCTCTTGCAGGCGTTCGAGGTCTACGGACGCCTGTCCAATCTGAAATTGAACATAGATAAGTCCGAAGCCATGCCCATAACACGGAACGAGGACCTCGCCAAACACCTTAGCTCCCAGTTCCGTTTCTCTTGGAACACTACCAAACTTCGCTACCTGGGTACCTGGTTGCCGAGTGACTTGGCTCAGCTTTACCAATTGAACTTCCTTCCCATCCTCTCGACCATACAGAAAGACCTGACGAAGTGGACAGGACAATACATTACCTGGTTCGGCCGCATAAGTGCTGTCAAAATGAACATCTTGCCTCGCATCCTCTACCTGTTCGCAACCCTACCCACGAGGATCCCACAGGCATTCTTCAAATCGGCGACGACGGCCATCAGACGCTTCGTATGGAACCAGAAACCGACCCGCATTCGCAGGACCACCCTGGAACGCCCCAAGGCTGCCGGGGGTGTGGGACTCCCATCCCTACAGACCTACTACCAGGCCACACACCTACACAGAATAGTAGATTGGCACGCCCACCCCAGCCCCAAGCGGTGGATACAGATGGAGAAAAGACAGTCCCTGGGCACCATCCCATCCAAACTCTGGCTGGGACGGCTCACCTTCAGGGACCTGCAGACGGACAACCCAATCATCGATGCCACGCTCAGAGTGTGGTGCGGCCTCCGATTCACCCGCCGCCTGACTACTTCCCCGAACCCTCTTACCCCCATTACTTACAACCCGGACCTCGCAGGAGGCCTCCCCCCGGCCGCCCTCAAACGCATCCAAGGGGCAGATTGGATCTACCTACATCAATGGATTTCGGGGGGCGAGGTCAGGCGGCTGGCAGACTTGATGGAGGGGCCTCCCACTCAACTAGAAACATTCCACCACCACCAAGTAAAGGCATACCACGCACAAATAGCGGGTAGAGCCCACCTCCACAGGCAGCTCACGGACTTCGAACAACTGTGCACTGACAGAAGACACTTAGAACACGGTGTCTCCCGCATGTATGAAACCCTCCTGACATCGTTGGGAGGCAGCCCGCTAAGCTTCACTGGTAAATGGGAAACAGAGACGGGGACCCAACTAACAGATCAGGAATGGGGGAAAATCTTCCTCCTCACACACAAATGCTCAATAAGCTCAAAGTTTCAAGAAACCAGCTATAAACTTCTGACACAATGGTATCAGACGCCGGAGACCCTCAAACGTATGCAAGTAACGACCACAGGAGACTGCTGGAGATGCGGGTCCGGACCCGGCACAAACATACACATATGGTGGACGTGCCCACGCATCACACCATTTTGGCAAATGATCAATACAAAGATCAGAGAGATTACAGGTTCGGACCTCCCCCTCCTACCCCTGACGATGCTACTACACCACACGCCAGTACCCATGCGAACATACAAAAACTCCCTCACCATACACTTACTCACTGCAGCGAAAGCCCTCATACCACTACACTGGAAACACACCACAGTGCCTACATTCACACAATGGGTTGACAAGGTAGAAAACATCTATGATATGGAAATCATGACCGCCTCCCTGCAGGAGCGCTCTGACAAATGTGCCCTCAAATGGTATCCCTGGAAAGCATACATCTCTAATAGTTCGGCATAGTTGGCTCCCCAGAGCTAGATGCTTGATACTGGCCGAGTCGCGTCCGACAGCGATACGTTGGATGTCCATTCGCGGGAAGTGCCTGTGGCATGGCCCCCGGGTGCCGGCGTGGTCCCGCCCGGTATACCCACCCACGCTGACCCTTAGGGGGCAACAATGCTGAACATCAGGATAACCAACGGGACGGAGACGCAAGACTCGGACTTAGAAGAGAGACTAACCATTGGGATAACCCCACATGACGCATTATAGGGCACTAAGACTTGACACGCATGTTTACCTACATAGCACCACACCGCTGACCTAATATACGGCTCTTAGTTAACGAAATCAACCCAGCACAGCCGAAGCTACTAAGCACCCTATATAGCAGGGGATAGGAACTGATACTGAATACCCCCCAAGACATGGCCGCCCCCCTCTGTTCCCATGTTATATTTAGCCTGCTAATTACCCACAGGTTTATGCACACTGTTAAAGGAATCCCTATAGTTTAATAGTTTTACTGTTCACTTGAAGCTTTTATATTGACAATAACATACAATTCATTGCTTTTCTTTTCTTTGTTTTACAAAAAAAAAGAAAAAGAGGCATTATTATTTTGAAACTGTACTGTTATGACAACAATGATGTAACCACCCTGTGATGTAATTTGCTGGTACGTTTCCCATGCTTTTTCTTCTGTTCCCCTTTTGCTTATGCCTTGAATAAAAGAATGATTGACAAAAAAAAAAGAAAAGCACAACACCTGTATAGCACAACCGTCAGTAATAACAAGCAGAGCCAGACCCCAGCGTTTCAATATGGGGCAATTCAATGTGCTTTTCCATGCCATATAAGGTGCCAGTTTGATATGAGAAAAATAGTAGTTTAATAAGAATGCGTTAATGGATCTAGTTCTGATCCTTATCTCTAACAATCGTACCATACAGGTGCTGTGTTGATTGCTTCTCTTGGATTATGTTGCTTTGAGGAATACAAATACAAAAATATTTTGTATTTTTGTGTTCAAAATACAGGGTATTTTTAGTATATAGTACTGTGCAAACTTTGCATCTTAAAGGTATATGGGTAGATGTGCACACTAGGATGCACTGTATATCTAACACCCCCACTACGTAGACCGATTGCTATAAGGTTGCTATTTAGCATGGAACCCTAAATGATCTACTCTTGTTTCAGAAGCATTTTATAGTTATTCGTGATTGCTAGTGCATTCGGGTTCAAACAAATTGTGAAACGAATGAAATGATCAATGAACATAGCAGTTTTGTTTGATTTGTGATTCAGATTTTCTGTCCATGACGCCAAAAACAAAAAAGATGATTAATAGAAACAAAAAATTGATTGATGGGGAAAAAATATAACTAAATGTTGATTTTATTCACAGATCAGGAGAGAAGGGATAAATATATAATACACACATGTATAAATATGGATTTTCTTTTACTTTCCCCCTTTTTTCTCTCTGTTGATTGCTTCTTCTCAGTTGATCTGTGAACAGCATGGCACCTATCTGTTTACTGCTAAATAGATGCATTACATTTATATCATACATATATTTTCCAGTACTTTGATTGGGCCATTTTACCCTCTTTTTGGTTTATCTGAATTGTTTCAGATGGTTAAAAAACTTGTCCCAACCGAAATGACTCATTGACAAAAGCAGATTTGCATGAAATAAACATTTTTTTGCAATAATCGGTGGGTGATGTCTAGTGATAACTGTACGTCAAACCTCACAGATCTAGTGGGGGGTCAGGGAGTAATGGAACACAACAAATTCCATTAAAGGGACTCTCCAGTGCCAGGAAAACAATCTGTTTTCCTGGCACTGCAGGTTCCCTCTCCTTCCCACCTCCCATCCCCGGTTGCTGAAGGGGTGAAAACCCCTTCAGTGACTTACTAGAGGCACTTCTCCTCTTCATCACGTCAGCTGGCAGGGGAGACTGATCACACCAGCCGGGGGGGGGGGGGGGGAGACCTAATGCGCATGCGTGGCAATGCTATGCTTTTCAATGCTTTTCAATACCATGCTTTTCAATGCTTTGCTATGGGGATTTTAGCGACGCTGGAGTTCCTCACATAGCGTGAGGACGTCCAGCGACGATATAGCACAGAAAACCTGTGCTATAAACCCAGAAGTGCCCTCTAGTGGCTGTCTAGTAGACAGCCTCTAGAGAAGGAGTTAACCCTGCAATGCAAATATTAGTTTACATTTACAAGTTAGAAAAACTGCAATAATTACACTTGCAAGGTTAAGGGTAGTGGGAGTTGGCACCCAGACCACTCCAATGGGCAGAAGTGGTCTGGGTGCCTGGAGTGTCCCTTTAAGGATGAATTAAATATGGGAATTGCATGCAGAAGACATCCATTAGCTCACTGTCAACGAAGGTTATTAGATATCTTATTAAAGCCACCTATTCTTAAGATGACATTTGTCTTCCATAGTTGGAGATGAATTGGACATTTTGCCAACATTACTATTTTGGCATAAATGCTGCAACTTCCTTGTCAATTCTCAACAATACACCACTCTGTTCCCCCACTCTGGAAAAAAAAACTGTTTTGTTTCACCAATTAGACATTTTCTTTTTCTTTTTTTTCTTTAGCTTCGGTTAGACTTCCAATCCGAGTCTTAACTGTTAACATCTTATTTCCTAATTCACTCAAGGCACTGAACTGGGAGCTCACGAACAAGTAGGTGTAGTTTAAAATTCTAGCCAGTAGATGGCACTGCAGCTGTCTTAGACCGGCTATTTAAGCAGACTACTCGGATGTGTTTTGATGGATGTTTTTTTTCAATGCACAATGTACATCATTTTCATGTTGGTATGATGTCCTGTACATTAGTTACATTCTTAGAATTCTATTAGAGCATGCATGGTCGATGTTATCTCACAGGTCCGAGAGAGCAGAGGCATATGAATGATACATACTCGCCAGGAAAATATGTTTCTAATTTATTGAATGTTACTAGACCACCCAGTAACATATAGAAATAGAGCCATATTTTGATCTATAACTTGTGTTTTTCATTGTAATAATGGGAATTCCATAGCTGAATTTTCTTTGTCTTCTTACAGTGCTTAAAGAGAAACTCCAAACACCTAAATCACTTGACATAAATATTTACTTACCCTCAAATTGTATTGACGTTGATATTTATCAGTGGAGTCTGGTCTGTTTTGGCAGACCCCCCGCCCTCCCCCAGTTTTTTTTTTAGAGCTACACTGTCACCATTTGGGGACTTTAGTCTAGTTTGCAAATAAAATTCAGGAATAACCATTGATATATTTAACCTCTCACTCATTACAAGGAGTATAGCTCACCACCTCTTCCTTTCCCCAACCTCCAGCATCAGGAATTCAGAGAATTAGTTTAATATGGAGGCCTAGTGCAGACTCCACCCTATTATCCTCACCCATTGTTAGCGGGTAAGGAATTAAATATGGAAGCGGCAGGGAGCAAAACTAAGCTTACTTAACTTATTTTCTCAATACTAACTCTCACCTTGAACCTCTTCAACCCCTCCTAAAACTGGCCTTATCAAAGTGACCAAAGACTTAACCACTGCTAAATCTAAAGGTCATTATTCTCTTTTCTCCTCGACCTCTCTGCTGCCTTTAATACTGTTGGCCACTCTCTTCTTCTTCAAAACCTCCATAACCTTGGACTCCATAACACCTGAATGCTCATTTAGTGCCTCTTTCTCTGGTGCCTCCTCCTTCCTGCTGCCTGTTGATGTTCCTCGAGGCCCTGTTCTTGCTCCTCTTTTTTCTCCATCTACACTGCCTCTCTCTTTATTAATTCCTTTGGATTCCAGTACTATATATGCTGACAATACACACATTTACCTCTCCTTCTCTGACCTCTATCCTGCTCTCCGAGAGCGTTTTACAAATTGCCTCTCTTTCATCTCTAACTGAATAGCTTCCAGTTTTTTTAAAACGTAATCTTTCTAAACACTGAACTCCTCATCTTTCCACTCTGAATTAGTCCTCCTCGATTAATTTCCTTGCAAGTCAATGTCAAGTGAACCCCTCGAGCTTTTGTGTTACTTTTGACTCAGGTCTTACCTTTTCTCCTCACATCCAGTCTGTCTCCAAATCCTGTAAATTCTACCTTACAAATTTTGCCCACATTCTTCCTTTTCTCAAGATAAAACTAAGGCACTTGTCCATGTGCTCATCATTTCCCTACCTGACTATTGCAACTCATTGCACATTGCCACCAGGCTCATCTTTCTCAATGACTGCTATTCCTACACCTCACCCCTTTGCCAATCTTCACATTGGTTTTCAGGATCCTATTCAAACTGTTAACACTAACTTGCAAAGCCCTCACTCTCTCCACTCCTCACTACATTTCCTCTTTACTCAACACACATACCACTTTTGTTCTCTTTGCTCTGCAAATGAGCTCTTTAGGAAATCCTACCATCTTCCTGGGTGACGCTTATCTCATTACACTGCCCTCATCATGACCGTCGCCTCCATAGCCCAGCTCACTCTCTGTCCTGCCACTGTTTGGTTCTTCCACACACCACTTTTACCTACTTATTTCTACACAGGCATCTTGCCCATCAATTCCTACCCCCTCTGACATGCTGTTATTTCTATTGTGTCTTTACCTCTTCCTCATAGACTGTACGCTCGTTTGGGCAAGGCCTTCTCCACCTCAAGTCTCCATTATATTCTGCATGTAAATTACTTACTACATATACCCATTTTCTAATTGTAATGCACCGCGGAAAATGTTATGACACCAAAAACCAAGAGAGCAATAGAATTGTTAGAAAAGGGGAAATATCTAAGGTAAGGGAACATTTTCTTACGAATCTATAGCTCTCTTGTTTATTTTTGATATGTATTCTGCAATGGGTTAGGTATCCCATATTTTATTTTGATTATTAGGATAACATCTATTGTGATAGTTTTTCTTTGTTTCCATATTTTTTTCATGTTCCCGATTTGTTTTTGGCAGATGTTACTTATGTACATGCTATTGCTCATTGCTTATAGATACTTAGTACCACAGCCTTATCTTTCGTTAATGGTTTTTATGGGTACTATGTCATTTTGGATTATGTAATAAGTTAGTTTATTTGTTTTAATTTTTTGTGCTACTCATTCTTTTTTTGATTCAATTTTTTTAGGGTCCTATGGGGCATAGGGCTGTTGAGTGAGAACCCTGTTGCTTTATTTTTTATTGTGTCTATATTGTGTGGTTGTACTCAGAAAGCGTGCCTTCCCTTGTAATATTCTTGAGTACACTAGCACTAACCATTAATTCTTACACTAACACTGTCACTAAACATTAACATTGTACAGTGCCGGCGCCACCGTTAGGCGAACTAGGCATTTCCCTAGGGCGCCGGCCTGCTGGGGGCGCCCACCGGGATATTTCCTGGTGGGCTCCCCCTGTCTTGAACCGCAGCGCAGGGCAAGCGGCTCTAGAGCCACCCCCCAGGCCACTCCTTCAGACGCCCGAAGGTGGGGGCGCCCAGAGGAGCCCTTTCACAGTATGGCAGAGCAGGCACCTGCCATCAAATGTTGGTGACCGAAGGAGATGGGGATGGAGCAGGCAGGTGGCAAGGGAGGCTCTTCTTGCAGCCTCTCACTCCTCCCTCGCGCGCCCTCTATGATGCCGGAATATGACGTCGCTCCGGCATACTAAACGGCGGACGGGAGGAGTGAGGAGCTGCCCCACACTGGACCCCAGGAAGGTGTTTGTCAGTGAGTGAGTGTCTGCCTGTGTGTGTCTGTCAGTAAGTGTATGCATGTCTGTCAGTGAGTGTCTCTGTGTGTGTGTGTCTGTCCGTGAGTATATGTCTGTCAGTGAGTGAGGTATATCTGTCAGTGAGTGTGTGTGTGTGTGTGTGTCAGTGAGTGACTATATGTCTGTCAGTAAGTATCTGTGTGTGTCTGTCAGTGAATGAGTATATGTCTGTCAATAAGTGTGTGTGTGTGTGTCTGTCTGTCATTGAGTGAGTGTATGTCGGTCAGTGAGTGTGTGTGTGTGTGTATGTCTGTCAGTAAGTGTGTGTGTCTGGCAGTGAGTGTGTGTGTGTGAGTGTATGTCTGTCAGCAGTGTGTGTGTGTGTTTTTCAGTGAGTTAGTGTATGTCTGTCAGTGAGTGGAGTGAGTGTATGTCTGTCAGTGAATGAGTGTATGTCAGTGAGTGTCTGTGTGTGTGTGTCAGTGGGTGAGTGTATGTCTGTCAGCGAGTTTCTGTGTGTGTGTGTGTGTGTCAGTGAGTGATTGTATGTGTGTCAGCGTGTGTTTGTCTGCCAGTGAGTGTGTGACATGAAGGGACAGCAAAATGGATCTTTGCCTAGGGCGGCAGAAATCCTTGCCCCGGCCTTGACCCCGTACACTACCTAAAAACTAACCTAACTTAAAAATATCACATCATATAAAAGATACATAAGTCAAAGTGTGCATAAGGGGAAAATAATGTTCTCTCATGGTTTCATTATTTTATGTATTATGAGGTCCGCTGTTATATATCTTGTGTAGTTATATGTTTACAAGATTGCGTACCTTTCAAGTATATTGATGTCACATAACACCTGTTCTCCACTCTCTGCATTGGCGTCTGTAATGGAACCGCTTGCACCCTGACCAGGTACCTTCTGTTGATGGATGCTCCTAGTGCTTCCCGAGGACTCCAAGCACTCTGCCAGACACCATAACCACTGTAGACTCCCACGAACCGCCGCAGCTTGGCTGGGGTCTCACCGTCTCCACCCACTCTGGACCCAAGACCAGGGTCCAGCTTCTAGTAGGTCAACCTCTCCGAATTCCAGAGAACAGGAACAGGAACAAGCTCTTAGCAGAGCTTAGTGATCATACCCTGGGGAGTATAGTGATTATAGCAATCCCCAGAGTGTAGTTCTCCAATCCCCCAAACATGAGCCGAAATTCATGAAGGTACAAGATGATCTGTCTACAATGAGTGTTTATTACTCCTTATATACAAGTAGACCTGGTGGTAAACTGTGACAAAAGGGACACAAACCAATGGGAACACTAATTAACATAATAACACTCCCACATACACAATGAAATCCCTCCTCTCCATCCAGGAGATAATTGGCTTAAGGCACTGCAGTAAACTCAATTATCTCCAAGTACAGACAATATCTACATTTTACACTAACAGCAAAAATACGTAAAAGTACAAAAAAATACATAATTCTTATTATATTACACAGAACCCCCACATTTAAACAAACCCCTGATAGCTCGGATGGGAGGGCCCAATATAGGTGAACAGCGCTCAGATCCCATGAACAAAGTAAATTTGCCATGAGGTTAAAGTTTTGGGGAAGCCTCTTTTGACCGACCGCACGCAGGATTTCTTGCCCAAAACAGTTCCACAGAGTTTGGCTGTGAGGCCGGTCTATTTCCAATGTTAAAGTCAGTTCACATAGAAAAAATGACTAAGTCCCATTCGAATGCACGAACGGACCGCGTTCGTGCAAATAGCACAGTGTAACATGGCGTTCGAATTGTCGAACGCACTTCGACTTTAGCCGAAGTGTCGAAGTGGAGGAGAAGGTCAGGGTCAGCGGTGTTCATGCAAATGTGTAGCCGATTCTAGTTCCATGGATTCAGGGGCACACACTGCTGACCGCGTTCGACTAAATTAAAATGGCCGCCGCCACGTGTTCATTTGTCGAATGGCAGCCACTTAGACTACTTCGACACTTCGGCTGCATCTGAAGTGCCATATAAAAAGTACCAATCCTTACATACAGTTCTTAAAGGGCCAGAAGTATTCAAATAAAATCCGATATGGCCAAATAATGTTTTTAAAGGCCAAAATCTCCCCGGGGCCATAGTCATGAGGAAGGAGGCTGGCAATCAGGCTCCTCCAACAGCCTGGGGCAAAGGGCATTTTGTAACAACTTCCAATTAAATGGTGAACATATTTTAACCCCTTCTCGACCATGGACGTACCAGGTACGTCTGACAAAATTTGTCCGTTAACACCCGCGGACGTACCTGGTACCTGGTACGTCCATTTGTAAATCCCCACTTACCTGGCGATCCCCTGCCGGCTATCATGATCCTGGGGTCTGCCTGATCCGGCTCTCCCTCGCGATCACTTGACCGGAATAGCCTTCCTGAGCTCTCACAAAAAATAGTCGTTAAGGACCGCGGACTTACCCAGTACATCTGCGGCAAATAGGAGCCCTGGACTTACCTGAACCGACGATCCGCAGTGATCAGTCAGGGGGACTGCCGGAGACCCCAGCAGTCCCCCTGCAGCAGCTCCAGCCACCCCAGCCCTCCAAGGCCATGTGATCACCATGATCACCTCACTGCAATAGAAGTCTATGGAGCTGCCAGCAGGGGAACAGACCCAGCAAACCAATCTGACAAACTGAATTGGGCAAGCCCTGTAACTTTCCAAAACACCATAAAATCTGTACATGCGCATTAGGATTACCCAGTAGGAAAACATTATTCAATGCTTTCCTATGGGGAATCCGGTGACGCTGGAAGTTCTCATGCATAGCGTGAGGATGTCCAGCATCATTTAGACAACCAAAATTAACCTAAAGACCCGGAAGTCCCTCTACTGGCTGTCTGGTAGACCACCACTATAGGAGGAGTTAACCATAGCAGGTAATTATTGCAGTTTATTAAAAACTGCAATAATTACATGCACAGGGTTAAGGGTCATGGGACACTGCACACAGACCACTTTAATGAGCTGAAGTGATCTGGGTGCCAATGGTGTCCCTTTAAACAGAATTGGCAATAAAGGATGTGTAAACATTAGACTTCACTTTACAGGAAGTGTTTAGGAAGGCAGGAAGGTGTTACTAGGGCTGCATAAACAAAGTGATTTAACGCTAAAATGGCAGATAATTGAGTAGTGAGACTGCTGTCTCCACATGTATGTCCCAGTTCTTCCTGAGAGTGATCCTCAGACTGTACTGAACCATGTAGTATTTCAGATCATATGAATACATAGAAATGTAGAAATTGTAATTGCATTAGTACAGTAATTCACATGCAAAAAAACAAACAGATTAAATTAGTAGGAATTATTTATTTTTTTATTGGACTTACAGAATTTTGATTCAACATGCTTTGTTGTATGTTATTTTACATATACCTGTATATATATATATATATATATATATATATATATATATATATATATAAAAATATATATATATATATATATATATATATATTGCACAACAGGCTTGCACTCGTGGGAGTCAGACCAGATGGGGAATGGAACCAAAGTTTACCTTCACTAAGGAACCCAGAGTTACAAATGTGGGATTGGAATTCATTATTTAATGACATTTCCATTATAAGCCTGCGTCTTGCCAAGTACTAGCACTATGTTTATTGGATGGATAATTGAAATGCCAACTTATAATATAAAATTGCTCTAGGACAATAGGAGAGGTGATATGAGGACAGCGTGGTTCCCATGATACCTGTGATTACCGTATATACTCGAGTATAAGTCGACCCGAATATAAGTCGAGGCCCCTAATTTTACCCCAAAAAACTGGGAAAACGTATTGTCTCGAGTATAAGACTAGGGTGGGAAATGCAGCAGCTACTGGTAAATTTCTAAATAAAATTATATCCCCCCAAAATATATTAATTTAATATTTATTTACAGTGTGTGTATATAATGAATGCAGAGTGTGTGTGTGTATATATGTAATGCAGTGTGTGTGTGTATGAATGCAGTGTGTGTATATAATGCAGTGTGTGTGTGACTGTGTATATAATGCAGTGTGTGTGTGCAGGGACGTTTTAGCCGCGAGGTAAATAAGGCATTTGCTTTGGGCGGCATTTTCCAGGGGGCAGCAAAAAACGCCGCCCCCAAATGCCCAGGGCAAATGCCTTGTTAGCCTTGTGGCTAACAAACATGCCGGCGGGCTGCTGGGCGGTCAGGGGGTGCTGGCGGGCGGCTGGTGAGGGAGCACTTCCTCTGAGATGTCTGCTCAGCTCCCTCACGTGCCGCAGAGGGAGGCTGGGAGACGGAATATGACGTCATGTTCCGGCTCCCAGCCTCACTGCGGCGCGAGAGGGAGCTGAGCAGACATCTCAGAGGAAGTGCTCCCTCGCCAGCCGCACGCCCGCCCAGCAGCCACTGGACCACCAGGGAGAAAGATGACCCCCCCCCAGCATTCCCAAAGGTAAGGAGGCTGGGTGGGTTCAAGTAAAAAAGTGTTAATGTGAGTGAGTGTGTGTGTGTGTGTCTGTTAGTGTGTGTGTGTGTGTGTGTGTGTGTGTGTGTCTTAGTGTGTGTGTGTGTGTGTGTGTGTTAGTATGTGTGTCTGTTAGTGTGTGAGTGTGTGTGTGTCTGTTAGTGTGTGTGTCTGTTAGTGTGTGTGTGTGTGTTAGTGTGTGTGTGTGTCTGTTAGTGTGTGTGTGTCTGTTAGTGTGTGTGTGTGTGTCTGTTAGTGAGTGTCTGTTAGTGAGTGTGTGTTTCTGTTAGTGTATGCGTATCTGTCAGTGAATGTGTGTGTGTGTATTTAGAAGGCGGGGCGGGGGGAAGGGTTGGGTGGGTGTGGCGAGGGGGGGGAGGGCGGCGCCTGAGTTTTGTCCTGCCTAGGGCAGCACAAAACCAGGATACACCACTGTGTGTGTGTATGAATTCAGTGTGTGTATATAATGCAGTCTGTGTGTGTAAATAATGCCGTGTGTGTGTATGAATGCAGTGTGTGTGTGTATGTGAATGCAGTGTGTGTGTGTATGAATGCAGTGTGTGTGTGTGTATGCATGCAGAGTGTGTAACCTTGGTGGGGGGTGGGCATTTTAATATTATTTACATTTTTATTTTATTTTTTGTCCCCCCTCCCTGCTTGTTAGCTGGCCAGGGAGGGGGCTATATTATTCCCTGGTGGTCCAGTGGTGTGTACTGTGCAGGAGGGGGGCTGGGAGCAAGCTGTTACTTACCTTTCCTGTAGCTCCTATCAGCTCCCTTCTCCTCCGTTCCGGTCAGCTCCACTGTAAGTCTCGCGGTCTGAGTCCCGCGCGGAGCATTGCCACAGGACGCCGCGGCACTTGCGAGATTTACAGTGGAGCTGACCAGAACGGAGGAGAAGGGAGCGGACAGGAGCTGCAGGGAAGGTAAGTAACAGCTCGCTGCCAGCCCCCAACAGGACCGCCGGGCTTGTAATGAGCCAGACAGTCCTGATCTGTATTATGGCAATTGACTCGAGTATAAGACAAGGGGCACAAAAAATGTGCCGAAAAACTTGTCTTATACTCAAGTATATACGGTACTTAAATATGAAAAAGTATATTTATTTATTGAGCTACATAAGTAGAAATGGAGCAACATATCCTCTCCATGTATACAATTCTTGCAGTATGTGGTTACTTGTGGAAGAAACAGGGGGAAGAAGAATTTAGATTTTGTAGTTTCAAGGTGTAGAAGATCTGTTAAAGGGGAACTGTCAGTTCGCTAGAATTTACACTACTATATAAAACAGGGGTCAGTAACCTATGGCACGCATGCAGTGCATGGCACTTAAGGTGCATTTGTGTAGCACACAAGGCTGTCAGACCCACACAGACTGGGGACATCTTAGGATCCCACCTGGAGATGGCCTATCACAGGTCCTAGTGGGACTTCTTCATATATCTGCTAGTGGCAACCAAACATTTGGCATTAGGGGTGCTTGCAACAGGTGGTGAGGGACAGTCCTCAATGTATTAATTGCAGAGCTTGCAAGAATGATCTTAGATTATTTACTGAGGCACTGGACTTATTTTTGGTTAACAGAATCATTTGGATGGATTACTTCTTTCTGTGACTCGGGTTAAACAGCATATAAAAGTATACATTTTATCTCGTTTTGTTTTTTTTGCAGTCCCCATTTCTGTTGCCTCAAGTATCATTTAGAAAAGAGGAAAGTGTCAAATCCCCTTTTAATATGAAGACCTCAGCATCAGGTTCCCTTAATAATGTGTATTGTGTGAAGATCAAAGATAGATCTGTATCAGGCATGGACTTAGATGACTTACACTTTATCGCTTGTGCACTGCCGTGGTCGCTCTTAATCATTGGAATCATAGTTACAACTCACATACATCTTGAAACCTCCCTTGTATGTTTTATCCTACATAAGCCCCAATTATACCTAGAATGTAGGATATAAATGAACATATATATATATATAGGTCCATAGCATTTTTTGGACCTTTATCATGAATTAAAATGATGCCAAGAGCCATGATCATCAAAGTAAAAGTCTTGTGACAGAATGTACTCTAAGGATTTATGTTCAAAGTTCAAAGGCATGCAACACCAGGAACAACAATCAGTTTGTTGTAGAATTTTAACAAAATACAGGCATCACCCTTAAAACATCTAATACGTTTCAAAGTAACATCCACATGAATGCCAGGACCCAAGGTTTCCCAGCAGAACATTGCCCAGAGCATAACGCTGCCTCCTTCGACTTGCCTTATTTCCATAATGAATTCTGCTGCCATCTCTTCCCCAGGTAAACAACATTCATACAACCCATCAACCTGATCTAAAGAAAATGTGATTCATCAGACCAGGCAACCTTCTTGCTCCGTGGTCCAGTTTCCAAGTGCTCATGTCCCCATCGAAGGCACTGTGACCGGTCTGTGGCTATGCAGCCCCATACACGGCAAACTGCACTGTATATTTCTATTATGGCCAGAATTATGTTTTTTCAGCAATTTGAGCTACAGTAGTTCTTCAGTGTGGTCAGATCAGACAGGCTAACATTCGCTTCCCACTTGCACCATTGAGCATTCGGCGCCCATGACCCTGATGCCGGTTCACCACTTATCCTTCCTTGCACCACTTTGGTTGGTACTAACCACTGCATACTGGGTACATCCCACAAGACTTAGATGATGCTCTGATCCAGTCATTCTATTTGGTCCTTGTCAAAGTTACTCAGACATTTTCACTTGCCCATTTCTTTTTCCAAAACCAGAAATGTAAGAATTGACTGTTCACTTGCTGCCTAATTTATCCCACCTGTAGACAGGTGCCATTGTAATGATATAATCAATGTTATTAACTTCACCTGTCAGTGGTTTTAATATTGAGGCTGATCAGTGTATATCTGTGTGTAGTGTGTAAATGCGTGTGTGTATGTAGATGCATGCACTGAGTGTATGACTGACATTATGGAGTGCAGCAGAAAGAGAGTTCATGGTACAACCGCGTAAAATGAATTTCTACTTACCAGAGCTACATTTTCACTCACCAATTGCAAGTGGTTAAGCGGAATTATTGCCTTGTTCTACAGAGTATAAAGGAAAATTAGTTCCATGAATCCTCTATTTAATGAACAAATACACAGCAAGAATATTTAAGAGTTTCACAGGTTGAATCAAAAAAATGTATTGTTTTCATGACCTCAGCATTTCAGAAAATAGCTAATCTGAAACTATAGAAGTCTGTGTCCTGAGGGTTCCCTACCAGCAGACGTAAAGCTGGTAACATTTACAAAAACAAACCAGACAACTAAATATTCCTGTGGCTGAGATTAAAAGCCATAGACTAATCTGTAGCTCTCAGATTTCAGTCGTTACTCTTGTTAGTCATGTGGTGAACGCAATAAAAAAAAATATATATATAAATGTGATTAACTTTATGGAACAACTTATCAACACCTGGTTTGAATGTTCTCCCCGAGCTTATATTTTATTATATAGCTATGTGATGACCGCAAGGGTGGTTATCTAAAGAATGTCTTTCTAATATCGCAGAAATCTTATAACTGGACATAAAATGCTTGTATAAAAATCCTCGAACTCAAATATTGCATTAACCTGATGGTTCTAACTTTAAGATTAGTTGTATTAATTATAAATATGTAATGCAATTTCCTTTATTCTTTTTCTTTTTTAACGTATATGTTGTTATTTATTTAGTAAGTACTGCTTTTTTGATAGATCATTGCTTTGTCTTTTAAAGATGGTAGAACATGTTGTAATGCCTACACTTCTAAATTTGAGGTTTGGGTAGTTGGAGGATACAATCGATTGTGCTAGAGGTCAGTTTGTAATTTTTATTGTTTTCAGCATAACAAGGGGGTACAGAAGAGAAGGGGGGGGGGAAACAAGAAACATTGTTATGGTTCCAACAGTCTCATGGTTCGGGGAGGGTACAGAAGAGAGAGGGGAAGGGAGGCAGGGGAGCCCTAGATTTGCACCAATGTGTTATCCTCTTATTTTTCTCCTGTGTATAAATGTGCTTGATAGTGGGAGAGAGGTATAACCAAAGAGGTTGTGATTTAGAACGATTATCTAATTCTCCTCCTTATGTTTGTGTCGTGGTATATGCTTGAAGGCGTGTTGCCCGTAACTTGTAAGTGTTGGTGCAGCATTGTAGTGGTCCAATTGGTGTCTGTAGTTTTCCTGGAGTGGTGTTGTGGGGGATGCGTTTGGCAACCTGAGAGTTGAGTCTTGGGGGGGGGGAGTGGCGGTTTTGCGCTACTTCGTGGCAGCGTGGGTAGGGGGGTGGGTCGTGGAGGCAACAGTTGGAGAGTTAGTGTTGGTTCGGTTGTATTGCGTGAGCTACCTTTGTTGGGTAAAGCTCGCTATTGAGGGGAAAGGTGGACGGGGCGTTTCGTGCCTCTATTCGATGAGGCATACGTCTGTAGTTTGGTTTGTGCTATTTTGTCCTATGGGGTAAGTCTATTTTGGTCCCATAATTTCTGTTTTGCAGTTGGAACAAAGTCATTGGATCTGCTCAAATTTGATGACGTATGTTGATGGCTTACACTGAATGTTACTCATAAAGCTGGCACACAAAGTGCAAATATCACCATGCAATAGATGGTACATAATGAGCCAGGTAGATAAAGGGTATATCTGTGAGAGTTCCTAAATAACTCAGCCTACATCCAAGTGGCTCAATGCCTCCCTGCAGAAAGGTGCATTAGAACAACATAACGTTGTCAGGTTGAGCTCTGCATCTTCAGAATGGACTATGCCTTCTGTTAGTAATAGCTCATCTTGACACCCCAAACACTTCCCTTAACACTTACTTACATCTCACGTACTCAGTGTTAACTGTCACCACTTTCTACCCTCTGGTTGGTGCTAGCTGCCGTCTAAGACCTCTGCGTCTGTTTTTATCCTACATTTTAAATATTGTTGGAATAAAAAAATAAATCATAAAAAAAGAGCTTATAGTACCTACACAATTACAAACTACTTTGCATGGCAACTGACTGTCACTCTGAAGCAATTACATTCCATATATGCAAAGAACGAATGCACATTTCTCTATAATTGAGCCACTGGTATTATTCTATATTATTGGTGGTTTTGTATATTGAAGACACATATTATATTTATTTGAAGAGAGGCTAAAGTTCTTTAAGGACTGGAGTGTCCATTCAAGGTGTTTTGTTAGTCCAAAAACATCAGCAGGTATACCTTGTCCCAACACAATTATTACTTGAGCTTTGAAACTTTCCATGTATCTTCGACAAATACAATCTATCAATCCTTTTTCATTCTCCTGTACAAACCAGTCACTGAGCCATAAACCCATATCACAGCTGTAGAATTCAATCCTGGTCTGTCTTTGACTTTCATATAAAGTAGACTCCTCGACTGCAGAGAACAACCCTGAAGGCAATCATTAATGTGTGGCATGGACAATTTCTTCGATTTTTTAAGAATCAATTTAGAGACCAGCATTGTAATAAAGTACATTTCATTTAATTAATCATTTAAAACAATTATGACTCAGATGTCACTTGTCTTTTTTATATACCGTACATACATAAAGCTCTTGCTACAGGAATATGAAATGCTGATAATATTTGGACTCTTTCTTAAACTGCGTATTTAAAAAGATTCATTATCTTGAAAGAAGAGATTATCTCAACAATTGGATTAACTCTCTTCTTACATAGATTAAGGAGTTAAAAAGGCCACAAAGTTCAGCTGTTGCCAGATCTTATTTCTCTGGATCTTCTTTAATATATTTTGAACTTTCCTTTTCTCAAAATATCCTATAGGCTTGTTTTTATCACCTAAGGTGTTTAAAGACATTCCTGACAAGACAGGTATGAATTATCAGTCATTGAATGACATACGCGGCACAAAGCCATATTGTTTAACTTACACGTTTCCCCAGTACAATTGCAAGTTACAGAACAGTTTAACTGCAAAGGATCCCTCCCCGCCATATGTATTCAGCTAGGGTATATCCGATTGCATATAGAGCTCAGTTAAGACAAATAATACGCTTTATTAAGCATAGTGATGTAATCGGCCCTGCTATAACATGTTGTATCCCTGCTGTCCAGTAATGTAACTTTTTGTTTCCAAGCTGTAACTTGAAATATTCCTGGTTTATCTGTGCTGACCTCCACCTGTCCAGTAATCTAAATTTTTATTCCTCACTACATGGTAATATGCTGCCCTATACTATACAAGTCTGTCTTCTTACTGCCCATGACACGTGTACTGCTGTCCTCAGCACTGTTTGCTGTCTGCTGGTGTTTTCGGTTGTCTCCCAGTATCGGTGGTCTCCCCTAGAAAGAACTATGGCATTACACTTATACCTTCTTAAAAATTACATATGTTTAACCCAATCATGAAAGCCTCTCATAATGTTTCAAGCTAACAACTGCAAGAGTTTGAGACTGTTACTTGATCGTGAAAGATGTTTTGGAATCACTAACAGAGGGACAAAGCATAGGACAAACACCAATCACGTAGGACAGAGGGCACAGCATCACTCAATTGCAATAAATAAACTTTTTGGAGGTGCGCTAAACTGATTTATTTATTATCTGATAATTCTGGAATGTGGATTAGGACTCAGTGTCCACGTCTCTCGATGTCATACTAAAGGGATTTCACACAACATTTATACTACTTGCAATAGCTATCATCGGTAAGAAAAGTAATGGGCAGCGGATATTTCAGAGTATTTATCTTTTGTTTAGTGTGTCATCTGCCTATGATAAGTCATTAACCTCTCAATATAAAACTAGCTCTTTTTTAAATAATGGAATCATAACACTGAAGCATGGGCAGCAGAGCTGCCTCACGAAGGAAGGACAAAACTATTTTGTGTATAATGTGATATTCATATAAGCAGAATATATTTAATATAATGTAAAGAATAAAGGTGGTTTTATCAGATTCTGTACAGATGTGTAAACAGAATATTTAATCGCATAATTATTTCCTATTTGCGCATCTAAATAGTTAAGTCTGCCTAATAAATTGGAATCACCATCATGTAGTGGACCATGGGTAACCCGACTGGTTACCTCCGCTAATTCCTTCCTTCAGCCACTCTGGGACCATTAAAGCATATAGACATCCATTCCCCAGTAACCAGACGAAACATAGTTCTGGGAGTCAACTGATTTTATTTTGTCCACACACAGCTTTTATGCACAGACCCCTACATGGGGTCTCCCATACAATAACACAGGGCTTTTCCTCCCAGAAAAATACAGTATTCTAAAACACCCCAAAAATACATTTAAATAACTTCGGAACACCACGAAAGTAATATCACGAATAGCTTGGATCTGAGCGCACACATTGCCAAAATATCACTCAGATTCCTTCATTGGTTTCTTTCCCTTAGAGCTACTACATGAGCACAGTGGGTGGGAAGGCAAAAAAGAACAAGTGCCGATACGCAAGGCATGAGAGCCTTCTCCCACTGCGTCTCTCATCTGGGGGAGGTGTCACGGCAAGGGTACATAATTCCTTGTTGCACTATAGAATATTGCCATTTAATGTAATTTGTGTAGTGCATATATGAACTGGATGCTTGGTAGAGGTGGTATTGTCAATTTCAAAAGGGGTTAATTTGATGTATGGGAGGTCAGAGCCTACAACCTAAATTCCTCTTTGAAGCTGGGACCCCAACAGAGCTACTCGGCAAGGTGTGAGAAGTCACACATAAGTAGCCTGGAAGTCTGGTTTCAGTATAAACTAACTCTGTCATTTGCCATATGTCTTGATTCCCTCTTAGATAAGGAGTCCTTTGATATGAATGGTCAAGAAAAAGCCTTGTATTCCAATATCATATCCAAAAGAGTCACCAATACTTACTTACCTACAGATTAATAATCAAGCCTCATCTTTATTATATTTAGAATGGGACAAGCACAATCCTCCAATCAAGCCCAAACATGATTTGCGAGCAAGGGGACCCCGCAAAGGTGGTTCGGTAAATGAATGAGGGGTATACGGACATCCAAACAAAGGGAATAAAAGTGTAGTTAGAACCTCTATCCCGCTACATATGTAATAACTCCCGAATGGAAAAGGGAAAACACACGAACAGGGGCAAAGTATACGAAATTGGCGGTAGGTTCCGCCACATACCTTTTTTGTGCAAAATATACTTAGCTCTAAATATGTTAGCATCAGCTCTAATAATTCAAACTCCGTAAGTTCTGTCACTAATGTTCTGTGACAAATCAGCCTGGCTTCTAGTACAGCCATAGGTATTTATGGGTTTAAGTCAAGGTTCTGTGCAAATTAGTAAAGATTTTCCACACTAGCCTTGACAAACCATTTCTACATGTAGCTTACTTAGAGCATCGTGATGCATCGTCATGCTGAAATGTCAACAAACCTTCCATGAACTGCAGCAGCAAAGTTCTAAGCCCATATCTAACGGTCTAGAATGTTACTGCATGGTGTGGCATTATGTTTTGCCTACACTAGAACCTGCCAAATCCTAGAAAACCAGTCCCAAACCAGTCCTATTTTACACTATAGTTTTATTGTTGGCACTGTGAAGTCAGGATGTAGCATATTCTCAGAATCCACCAAACCAAGAATCCTCTTTTGGACCTCTAGACGATAAAATGGAATAATTCCAGACCTGATTCTGCTGATGAGTTTTTAACTCTACGTGCTTGCATCAGAGAAAGCATCAGTTGTTATAGTAACAGCTCAATTTTCATCTTTAAAAATTACAAGGCAGAGGGCAAAATGTATTCAGAAACTTTTCTTTCTCAACCCAGAAAAACAAAAGATCTGTCACTATTAATAAAACTTGGAAAATAGGTTCATAGGTCACATTTTAGCTCAGGAATTCCGTAACCCTGGGCGTACTGTTGGCTGCTGTGTCTGTACAATAAAATAAGTAACTCAATACTTTTAAAGTAGATTTGTCAAACAATATCCATTAGCCAATGGAATTAAGTAAATTAATACTTGCTTCAAACACTTTTTTTCTTAAAATTGATTTGTTCATCCGATATGTCATTCTGATCACGCAATCCATTACGAAATAAGGAGTATTATTTCATCATTTTTCTGTCTTGAAAACATTATTAAGTTTTGATGTGTAACATTAAACTGGGATAATCAATGTTATGAAAGAAAACATTTGACGTATAATATGTCCGTTGTGTATACTGTTACTGTAGATCAATACTTGTAACAGATATTATAGTTCCATTATTATTATTGATTACGGTATAGTTTTGCTTTGAAGGTCAATTCCATTATGACGTTTGACGTTTTTGTTTTGGTTCTTCTTTGTCATTACCAATAAAATAAACGTTCACATTAATTTGGGAACATTTCGTCATAAATACGGCTTCTATACAAACTGTTTTAGATGTGGTCAACTTGGAGAAAAACATTACCAAGCCAAGTTCAAGTTGGGTACGGTTGATAAAAAGTCAGCTTGATGTAATTTTGCATTTGTGAAATATTCAGACAGGTTAACATGAGCCCAAATGTGGTGGTTGATGTCCCACCCATGGGATAGATGAAAAAGTGGGTTACTTCCTGTTCAATATTATTTGCCTTTACCCCACTTATCAGGGACAATCACACAATGAGCTGCCGTCTCTTTCGTATATAGTCTAGGACAGGGTTAGGCAGCCTTTGGCTCTCCTGTTGTTTACTGGAGTTGTTGACTACATCTCCCATAACACACTTACAGCAATAATGCTGACAAAGCATCAGAGGAGATGTAGTCCACAATATCTGGAGTGCCGAAGGTTGCCTACACCTGGTCTAGAAGGAGATTGTCTCCCAGTTTAACATGGGATCCAATGAACACCAGTTTTTAAATTGTACAAACGACTCAGTGCTCCTTCCAGTGTGGCAACCACACCCAGCAGTTGTTTGATCCTTTACTCGGTGCTGGAATAACAGTTTACCCCCAACCACGCAATCCTTCCCACCAAGGGGGCACTGGTTCTCAATGTCTGATTAGCCTTATGGCCGCTCCAGTTGTTTTTTGATTTTTTTTGAGCTGGCTGTGCAGTCAGATCAGACAGTGCTCAATATGTCACACAGGCCTATTAATAATAATTCATATTATTATTGGTAGCAGTGAAGTTACAGGACGCCGTGTCTGTGTCTCATAGGCATTCACAATGACATTGCTTACTTACTTACGAGTCTGTGTGTATGTGCATATCAGTGTGTGTAATCTTATGGGTGTATGTTTTTGGCAGTGGGCATATACCAGTGGATATTTGCATTTGAGAATGGGTGCATGAAGGTGCCATGTTTATCCAGTATGTCCCATTGACAGAGATGGCTTTACCACTGAGGGCTGGCAGACTAATTTACTAATCATTCTGTAGCTTAGCAGTCATACTACTGAAATTTGCCCTGCTACCTAGATTTCCAGAGCGGGGTCTTCTGCTAAAGGAAAGAGTGACAATGAATTGGCTTGGTTTTTTATACCCACACGATAATTACTGCTTGAACATAATACTTTGAGTGCCAGAACTTGTCTATCCACAGAAGCTCCAAGTATTACTACTAGTTGCCTCCCAGAGGATGGTGCCACCCACGGTGAATCGGAGTAAATGTGTATGATAGGAGTCGAGATCCACAATAATTTGATTGCCAGGAATTGTCGGATACAAATAACTGCTGTCTCAGTAAATTCATTAAAAATGTGTAGTTGTAGCAACATGATAACATCACTTGCCCTGGGGTGACACATTCTTTGTGTGCAGCCATATAGCTCGATTTTCAGGCTTAGCTTTTTTTCTGTTCCTCCCAGGCTACAACCTTTAAAAGAATTTTACAACACTATAGAAAAAGCTTTAACACACTCAGTTCATTAGGACCCAGTACACACATGCGGTATGTAGACCAGATGTGGTCCTCACTGACTGGTGTGTGGCCAACCTGAGATTCTAAAGGAGATTTAAAGGTTAATCACTAAAGTGAGAATTCAAAGTGAATTAAAATTTTCAGTCCAATGTAGCAGAACCAGATGCACAACTGGCTTAGAGAATGTTTCCAGTTTTCTGCTTTGACCTTGAATTTGAAATTCACCTTAGTGAATATCCCTGTTGTAACAACAGATGAGTTCAACAAAAAAAACTGATTTGGCTACATTAGTTTTTACTATCTGAGCATGCTACGTGATGGGTAATGTGAAAAAATACTACTTTTCAGAGCGGGTGATATCTCCAGTGCAGACTGCCAGCAGAATATTAAACACATGGCCATGGAGATAAAAAGTGACATGCGGTAATTCTAGATGTCTTTAAGAAATGTGTCTTCATGTCAAAGAGCATTAGAGGCTTACATTGCAGACTGTAAACAAATCCTGATATGTGCTCAGAGCTGTACCCCCATCTGAAGAAGTTCTTCTATACTGAAAAATGGAAAACGAGTGAGAGTCGGATTTCTTATCCGGAGAGACACAGCCCAATATTGGAGATTAAATCGAGATACATCTTTTTTTGCCAAGCAAAATGTGGTCAAAATGTAGAAAAGAAAGCTGGTTTCTGTCCCCTCCCTACAATATTCATGGGTTGGGTTATAGGGAATGGTCAAAGGGTTCGTGCACCGGGCAGATTTATACGGGTTAGGTGGAAATTTCTCACAAGCATTGCATTTCCTTACCCAGGTCTGACTACACGCCATTTAAGCTAGATTATTGATTATCTGTTAACAGCAAGTCAACCAATGAAATCTATGGGAAAACTGATATTAAGTAAGCAGAGAAAGATGTATCTCTTATTGGAGAATCCACTCACTTGTGTGATAACTTGGTAAATTCTGAAAACAAACCTTTGCATAATATTTATTGGTCCTAAACCGGCCAATGCAAAGTCCTGCACAGGTGATAACGTTACCTTAAAATGTCTGTTTGCTGCAATCTATTTATTGTAAAGACTCATATTTAATTCAGGCCTCCTAATCCTCCTGATTACGGCAGGACAGTCTTGATATCAGGGTCCTGTCCTGCTGTCCCTGGTGTCAAGCTTTTAGAGAAATCAGGGAACAGTCCCCAAAAAGCATAGTATGAGAGCAGGGCCGGATTGGGAAAGAAATTGGGTGAAGGGGCGGGGCCAGAGAGGGGGTGTTTTGTCACTCACCAATGACAAGCATGTCCCCTCTCAAAGTGAGCATGTTGGTTCAATGCTCTTGAAGGGTGCAATGTGTGTGAAGAGTGCAATGTGTGTGTGTATGTGTGTGTGTGTGTGTGAGAGAGGGTTGCAGTGTGTGTGTGTGTGTGTGTGAGGGGTGCACTGTAGGTATGAAAGGTGCAGTGTGTATGAAAGGTGCTGTGTGTATGTGTGTGTCTGTGTAAAGGGTGCAGTGTGTCAGGAGTGGTGTGTGAAGCGTTTAGTTAGTGTGTTTGTGGGTTTGGTGTGCAGTGGGGGGAAGATGAAAGTAATACATAAATATGCTTGTTTTTTATTTAAAAAAAAAAAACAGCTATACTTCATATCACCCCCTCCCTTCTTACCTTTGCCTAGAAGGGGGGACATAGAAGTGAACCCCTTGAATCCCTGATGGTCGTAATGGAGGTGAATCCCTGGTGGTGGTAGTGGAGGTGAATCCCTGGTGGTCGTAGTGTTGAGTTCACTGTTGCGAGATCTGAGCGTTGCGTTGGTAACCGCGGCAACGCTCAACCGCGCGAGAGGAACCCGGCGGAGCTGCTAGCTAGAGCTCCCCCAGGTCCTCCTCTCCTTCCCCAGCCAGCGGCAGCATGTCAGTGCCTGTGGGCTGGTGAGGGAGATCTTTGATCTTTGAAGGCACACAGCAGAGCCGGAGCTCCGATAGCACGGGCCCTGCATGGGCCGGCAGGGGAATCCTGTGATCTTCCCTGCCGGCCTCAGCCCACGGCCATTGCGGCCCACAGGGTATTTGCCCAGTTTGTCCGATGGCCAGCCCGGCCTGTATGAGAGTATTAGATGCGATTGTGCTATGTTTTGGGCACTAAGACCCAGCAGAGAGCTCTAACACAGCTTGATTGACAGGCAGCCTGGCATGCATTCATGACCTGCCAGTAATTCGGGTGGATCTGCACCCACACTAAAATGGTCTGCACCCTTTGGTGGCACCAGTGACGTGATTTGCATCACTGCCCTTCCTCCTTTCACCCCAACCTGCGTCCAAATTCATGGGATGGTGACATTGGGAGCTATGCTAAATGGGTACATAATATATTTGGTATAATCATCGTATTGGCATATTATAATGGACTTTATATTTTCATAGCAAAAGTAGGCATACATAGATTATTTTGCCATATAAAACTCATGTATAAAATGGATGGTATTCAAGAGGTAAATACTGCCACAGTCCAGGAAACATTCTCCACCAAATGAATTCCAAATTTCCAGACCCCACAGACGTAAAATGCACCTTGTTTCCAATCTATTATCCCTAAGTGTGATGCTGTTTATTTGTACAGAACAGAAAATATTATAGCAAAATGTGATATAACGTTGCATGCTTTTAGATTATTTTAACTATTTACACAGGAACAGAGACAAAAAAAAACATTACTCTACTGTACAGAAGAGCCAAATCCAATTTTACTAAAATGGCACATGTGTTAGATAGTATCATAATATATCACAGCAAAGAAGGCACAAGGGAATATAGCAATGGCAAATAGGAAATGATTGGTGGGAAATTGAGGAGCGACCACCAATCAGATACAGACCTGCTCCCCATGACTTCACATTCATTTCTCTGTCTTCCCAAAATGACATTTATTTATGTAGTGCCAACATATTTTGCAATACAGACAGTACAAAAAATAAGACAAACAATTAAAACTAACAAAACACATTTGACATACGGGAACAGGTAGGTGAAGAAGGCCCTGCCCAAACGAGCTTACAATCTAAGAAAGAAGCAAAAGATACTCTGTCAAACTGTTTTTATTAAATGGTTGTAAATATAATCAAACATTTTGAAGGGAAAACATTAGGACCTCATTCAACAATTAGAGTATTTTAAGTATAGTATTAAGAAGTGGAGCGATATATCAAGCTACAATAAGCCCCTCTCCCACATGCAACAGAGCTTTCAAGAGGGAAGGAAAAATACTTATAATTCTCACTGGATGGTATTCCAATTCATACTCAGCATGCAAGAGAAAAATAAAATAAAATTAAAATAAAAATAAATAACATTAAAATTAAAAATATAAAAAATAAATAAAAAATCATAGAACAGATCTGTATAGATTACTTGTCACTTCCTAAATAATTTAGCACTATTTAAGAAGTGCCAAGTAATCTATACCGATCTGTTCTATGATGTTTTTATTTTTCTCTTGCATGCTGAGTATGAATTGGAATACCATCCAGTGAGAATTATAAGTATTTTTCTTTTCCTCTTGAAAGCTCTGTTGCATGTGGGAGAGGGGCTTATTGTAGCTTGATATGATATCGCTCCACTTCTTAATACTATACTTTGAATACTCTATATGTGGTGAAGGGATCACTTTGAAGTGTGGTAGCTAGTATCTATGAAATATTTGGGAACCTATATAACCTATAAATAGCTCTATTTTTGCCCCTATAGAGTCTTTATATACAAAACGCTCCAGTATTGTGTATTTTAATTAGAGTATTTTAGCTGCGTGATGGCGACCTGGAGAGCCAATGGGGGTTATTTAGATGGAGCACGTCTGAGGCAAAGTTTTTTAAGAGTGGAATATTTTTAGAATGAACATTCCATTTGTTTCCGTGACGATTACCCCACTTTTAGCACTTTGCTACAGAAATTATTAAAAAATCCAAATTCAAAATCTCAATGAAGCGTAACTTGTTACTTAGAGGTTTCCAAAGTTAAACTCGAGCATCAAAGAACACGGTTTACTGTGTCCATGCAGTCGATGAACACACTGCAGTGATCAGGGGAACTATTATCTAACCGCTATGTGTGTAGTGGATGTATAGTGAACATGGGTCAAAGGAGATGCAGTAGAGTGCAAGCTTTCAGGATTAGTGAATTCACTTCATGCATTTTATTATAAGAGATGAAGAGCTCAAAGCAGATTGCAGAGTATGGCATTCCTATGTATCTCAGAGAGAGACCTTTGTGAGCTTAAAACACTGCAAGATCGTTAATAAATAGAACTATGGAATGCTGGGTATGCTGGAAATAATATGCCCACAGTGAAAAAAGTGTAAATAAGTGTAAACAAGGTCAGGAGTTTAAACAAACCTGAAAAATCATTAATAGGTACCTCCATGCTGCTGTCACCGCTACCCCCTGTTGCTTGATCAGAAGTATAATAATACCAAAGGCAGAACGCAAGAAAAATGTATTACATTGCAAAATACGGCAAATAGCCTCAATTACACTATAGACTGGGAAAGTCTACTCCACACTTCACCCAAGACTCATTACAAATGCATTCCCTTTGTAAGTACATATTCCCCATTGACCTCTACGATTGAACATGTTATTGGGTCTAATCAGCACATTTTGCTATGCAATACACCCGATTTCTGTTACCAAACAAGGTAGGAATATCAGTGATATGACAGTAAAAGTTGACACTTTTTTCCCCAGAAGAAAGAACTATTCTTTTTAAAATCTGTATATACCCCTGCTTCAGTTGTAGACACTGGTGAACAAATTAAAATCTGAGGTTTCTTTACCATCAATCTGACATTGTGCTGTGTCTCCTGAAGTGTCTTTGCAGACTAGGTTACGTGGGCAAAACAATTAACCCTTTTAAAGACCGCATATCTAGACATAAAATACCTAGACATAATACTAGCTTAGACCTACCAGTGGCAAGAAACTTTAGGGAGATGCGTCAGAATGTTTCTCAACTTCGATACCAAATTCTGAACAGGGTTCCACCACTCAGCATCGGTAGTAATAGGGAAAGAATTTTGTTTTAAATGGTGGTTAAGGAGATGTGCAGATTGGATACATTTCCACCTAATGGTCTCAATGAGATGCTCGAGTGCCACTGGTTCCTGTAATACATCTCCCCCTTTAATAGCCACTGGTACCAACTGCAAGACTACTCCAAAGTAATCCTAGGTGGGGATCACACCACCGGCACCTTATCCATAGAGCAGTTTGCCTGCTCTATATTTGTGAGCATTTACTACAATTATTATTTTAGCATTTTGTATTGCAACAGAGAGCACTATTATCTGCCTTTTTACATTCTTGTCATGGGTTCAACAAAACTACCTCCTTCGGACACTTATCCACATATACCGTGCATGGGGATTATACCACTGTATGCCACTACAGCTGGAGCTGGTCATAGCTCCATCAAATGTGAGTAAAAGTACCGCTGTTTTATTATATATTCCACTCTTATATTGATTTATTGCACTAAGGGATTTCCTGTTCTGTTTTACATATCTATATGGATCTTACCAAGGAACCTACATTCCGGTAGAAGAATCTAAAGAATCGACCATCCACCCCTACCATGTATGCAAGAACTTATATTGCATTTAAAGGGGTATTCCTTTTTATTCTGGACTATTTCATTTGATTACTGACAACAATATTTTATTGTGGTGCAATCTCTTTGTTTTTGTTAACTGCTTTTTTATTTATTCCCATTTATCTTGATCCCACCATATTGTGGCTATGTTTCTGTTTCCTTCCATGAAAGCCTGGTACATCTGTTTTTTATACATTGACCCAGTGTACTTGTATATCTTATTTCACATCTATTTGTTCACTTGTGTTTGGGTGTCCTGTGGAATGTTTGATGTTTTCGATATCCATATTAACTAGTATGTGTGAACTAGATATCCATATATCCTGTTGTGCTATCATTTAATATTAGCGGTGTAGTTCCCAGCCGTTACCTAGCAGCGCCAAACTCAGATTTTTCAACATTTTAATTTTCAGTTTTTTTTCCCTGTTTTATATGATTTTCTAGCATGTTTGCTACATTTGTTTAGCATTGTTTTTGCAAAATTGCCATTTTTACACGCTTTCTGGAGTGTGTAAAGTCGTATGGATTTCCATAGTAACAGCTGACATGTGCATCACTTACAATGTCACCAGTTATTGCAAGAATACCCAGAACCAGGGCATGAAGCTCTACAGCCACCTCTTAGGGGGGGGGGGGGGGGTTGAAGCACTTTTTTTCTATTTATTAGGTGAGTGTACTTTGTTTTGTAAGGGCATTTGCACTGATTAACAGTTGAATCCCGAAACGTTTGCTAAATGCTTTTATGTCCTTCAAATGAATCACTATTGTAGTACTTTGTGCAGACAGCATATCCAATAGTGTTTCTCTCATGTTTTTCTTGTATTTTGAAAATAATACAGAATAACAACATAACATCTATATTAGAATCCTATGCAATGCACTGGTGGCAAGCTAATACTGTCCCTTTAAGGATGCTTATAGAAAAAAAGTATGATTCAGCGTAGGCAGCTCTATTTCATCTAGATATTTAGGAGTCACAGTCCCTATTTTGTGCCCAATCCCCGTGTCCTTATTTTCTGTCCTAATGTCCCTATTTTCTAGGAGCTTCATATTGTTGGTGTGGCTGCACAGCAATAATACTCCCGGTAATGTGTCTTTAAACTACAATAAATGTGTTTAGAAATCAGTCTGTGTCGATCGGACACATTGTATTCTAAATTATTAGGAAGTCAGCTAAAATTTCTCAGAACAGCCCTGCCCTTGGTCACACCCCCACTCACACCCCTAAAATTAAAGTGTTCCTCTCTGTCTAGTTGAAAGACTGAGAGGTATGTATGTATAAGTGCTCAACGTTTTCATTAGCCACTAGCCATTGGCAAGTGAAAATTCAACGGTGGTGAATAGAAACTCACCATTGGGGTGTATGGTAAGGCGTACAGTGGCTAGTAACTTTTAAAGCCTGGCTAGTTGCATAGGACTACAAATGTTAAGCCCTGCTTGTTTAATTTCTGAGTGTCCCTTCATATAGCTGATGTTATTGGCTAGTCCATAAGGGATGAACATTTGATCACCTGGATGTAGAGACCTTTTAAACCACTTTATTATAATTCTTTCATTTTCATTTATCCAAAACCCATTTCCTTCTGGATATCCTGGGAGACCCGTCTCCTTAAGACAGCTCATCTCTTGCACTTTAAGGTCTCTGGACTTTCACTCCTAGGATGACGAGTCAGGCAGCAGGTGGCTGTCCATTATGGTAGTCAGAACCATTCGAGTTGCCAGAGTTTTCCCATCACAGAAACAAATCTCTAGACATTCTATCATGGCTTTTAATGCTTGTGTCTATCCTTCATTAACTTATACATTTTAGAAATGTCTGTAAAATATCAGACTTTGTAAAATATATATGTTTTTTTTAAAAAGCAGCTTCAACATTTGATTCCAAAAAACATTTATCCAAGAGGTTTTTTTTTTTAATCCAAATAATCTCTTAAATATATACTTAATTAATACAGAATTCATAGTCCATAGCCATTGAACAATGCCAGGTAAGGCACTTAGGAAGGTAAACTATCCTACAGGACCAATACAGAGTCACAGGTAGTGGGCATGGGTGGTAATGGGACAACCCCTAAAGCAGTTATCTGTCACCTATTAGAAAACTAATAATGACATTTAATAGCATATACATATAACATGCCCTATTTATGCTCAATATAAAGCTATATCGAGAGGGAGAGATTGCAGACCACCCGTTTATACGCTCTATAAATCTATATATAGATAGAAGGCAGACCATACACTAAACAGACAAAACAATATTACACATAAAGAGTAATTAATTTAACAAAGTTCTAAAAGTGGAGCAATCACCATGGAAACCCCTGAAATGTTGCGGGTTGCCCATTCAGCCTCAGAGCAAACATGTCAAACAAAGTAACCATATCCATTGTGGAATAAACAATATGAATGATGCATATTCTGTTCCCAGCCACAAGGCACAGCTTGTTCCCCAGCTCTGTTTGCATCCCCTCCTCTAACTTTCCCTGCAGCTTCTGCCACGTGTGTTTACCCTGATTAAGGATCCCAGGAGTTTGCAAAGTATCAGCCTTTCTCGCTATCTGTGTGTTATTTTATAACTCACACAGTCAGCGCGTGCATCCTGTACTGCAATAGTTAAACACAGCCTGACATTCAGATTTGTTAAGGGATAAAAGACATGTATTGCATTCCATATGCAGCTATTATTCAAACAGGTTTCTTTGACTTATATCCATTGCATGTCATAAATCACTGCGCTTTTTTTTGCGTTACTTTTATTAATAGCACACACAGCGGTTAACTCTTCCATTGCTGGCAAACATTATAATAGGGGAACAATGTCCACACAATGTCAGCAAAGACAAGATTAAAGTAATCTGCTTAGCCCAAAAAGGTGTCCAAAAGGAAGATCCCCAGATCTCATGAAACTATCATTCCCATCATGCGTAGACAGCCTGAAGTCTGGCAATGCAGTCTGAGAGTTGCAGTCTCACAGCAGCCTATTGCCAGTCTGTCTTTTTAACTCACCTGGCCAATGCTGAGTGCTGCTAGAATCCAGTATAGGAGCCAACTCATCACTAGAAGCCTGTATTAAATACATTGATTGAAGCCAGACACCGGTCAGTTTTAGTGTAAAAGTCCCTGGAGTGAAGGAGAACAGAACTGTCCTTAACTGACAGATACATAAAAGAAGATAGGTCCTTTTGTCTGAGTCTTTCTCTCTTTTTAAAAAAAAAGATAGATCTGACGTCAGACTTAAGGACAAACCCTGCATTTTCCCACTTGAGACACTTTTCCCAGCCTCCTATTCTATTCTCCCCACCTCCTGCCTTCCCTGTGCTGTGCTGTCTACTCTAAAGTTCTTTAAAGGGATATTTGCGTGATCAGCGAAGCTTTTAACCCGTTAGCTCCCAGTACAAGTAGCAATTTAGAATTTGGCTCACACTTGTTACACAGACAGTTAATTGTCCATGCGGGATACAGAGACAATGGCAGTTGTGCATGCCAACAATTCATGTGTACATCTCATATTTTATACAACGAACTTGCTGCAGGCGTTATTTTTGAGTTCCAGTCTCAGCCATTTACAGGACGAGCTGGTAGAATTCTTTCGAAAAGGTTATTGCTCTGGGCTGGAACCACTAATAGAGTTTTCTTTTAATAACACCTATTACTGTCATTGCTGCTGATAAATGAATTAGCATTTAGTAACGTTAAGCGTTGCAGACGTAGTAATGCTTAATTGCTAGGTTAATTGTCCTGTTGGGCAGGACGGCTGATGTAGATTTGGGCAGGTATAGATTAGATATAGATTAGATATCTACGCATGGTATGTAATCAATAAATAGCGCTAAACTAGAGCGGCCAGCTGGCACAGGTGTTTTGCAATAAGGCTGCTAAAGATGATACAATATACAATATTGCATCATGAGAACGCACATATTCTGCGTTATAGAATGACGATAACTGAGCTCGTGTACATGCACGTTGAGGACTTGTTCATGGCAGGATAGTTTGTTTGGCTGAATCATTTTTCCCGTAATTTACACTTTGGGATGTCTGAACGTTGGTTCATGTGCCGGTCTGGCAGAATCTCTTCTATGGGAAAATATCCGCGGACACATTTGAACAAACCAAAATGCGTGTGAAAATGGGCCAATCAGCATACTGTAAAATACATACGTAATATAAATATTGTGTATATATTTTGCAGTACACTAATGGGTACATTATCCCGACATTTAATTCATAGATCAAGTGAGAAAAAGTAACTTACAGAAGGAAAGAGAGGTGGAGCAGTAAAAGCAGTACACCTGAGTGGGATGTGTGTGTTGGCTGAGTGTGATTGTGCAGGAGACCAGGAGTTGGCTGGGTGTTCTTCTGTGTGGGGCTTGGCTGAGTCTGATTAAGCTGGTTGGCTCAGTGTGATATGTATGTGTGGAGTTGGCAGAGTAAGATTGTGTGTATGTGTGTGGTTGGCTAAGTGTGATTGTATATGGGGTTTGTCTAAGTGTGATTGTGGAGTGATTGGCCCTGTTTGGGGTTACTTCCCGCAGCTTGGCAATCCCCGGTGCTGATACTAACATGTTGGCTTCGTGGCCAGCACCCTGGCATTGGTGCATCCCATATTTCCCCAGCTAGCACCCCTTAGGGGAGTAACAGGTTGTCACTCAGTCTATGATATTAGTCCCTGTTTGCCACTGGAACACATGTCAAATGTTAAGGATTTCATTGACAAGTGTGGGAGGGCCAAATTGTTTGCATTTTTAGCATTTCTGCTAGCACAATGTACAGATGGAGTTTAATGCTCTTTAATATACATGTATTTTATATACACTTTAATGCAATATACACTTATCAATAATACATGCACGTGTATATATACTGTGTGGATTCACACACATATATACATACCGGTATATACACACACAAGTATATTACTACTAATCACATCATTTTAAGCACACACACTCATTGGCACACTCTTTTTAACAAACACATACTTTCACTGACACACACACACATTCACTGACCCATACACATGCCTACTGAGAGACAGACAAACAGACACACTCACTAAAAGACACATTGACAAACACACACACACTCACTGACACACACATTCACTGGCACACACCCACTGACAGACACACAACTATGACAGACACATATTGACAGCCACACACACTCACTGACAGACACACACACACCATCACTGATTTTAGACACTCACTGATACACACATTCACTGACACACACTCACTGACAGACACACACACTATGACACACACTATGACAGACACATACTGACAGTCACATACTGACAGTCACACACACTCACTGACAGACATGCACTCTCACTTATTTGAAACACACTGCCTAAATTACTGTATAACTATGTAACTAGAAGGTAAGATTCATGGTTATCACTCCAGTTTTTGTAAAACTCCCCATTGATTGCTCCTCATGTATACCAAAGTATAATGGAGGGAAAGGATCTTATCCCCATCAGTTATTCTGTGAGCGGCACTGCAGTGGATCAGAAGAATGGGTTGGTGACTCTGTCCCTGAGCCCCGCTTATCTGGATTCTCAATCTGTAGAAATTCCGATCTGCTCGAACATACTAGGCTTTGTGGAATTAGTGAAGTTTATACAGTTTGATCTCATTTCCTATCAGTAATCCCTGAACTCTTTTCTCACTTACGGCCCATCCAAAAATAAGATTACTCAAATCATCACTGAGAATATCTAACACAATTTCCAGGGAACCCACTTGGCACTGTTACTCACACATTTTGCACACTAACTTAATTATTTCTGTTTTATATCTATAATTCACCTCCCTAAATCTATGTAACAGATCTAACTTAACCTCTCATTCATCATCTCATTAAAGGCAAAAAGGCTAATTAACCCTCAGTTAGGAAGACATTTATTGTTCATTTTTTTGTTTCATGACTCTATTTGTTGTCAATGATTAAACATTCTGTATTGTTTTACGATCATCTACTCCATTTCCATGTATTCTTTGTAGGCCCTGTAGGTGAGAACCTTCCAAACGGTGTGTTTAATTTATATGCCAATTTGGAACCATACTTCGCAATACGTATTAATTTAGTGTGGATTGCTGAATTACAATGCAACAGTAATAAAAACTATCAAGAACTCTATACAGGGGGATTTACTACAGTCCGATGGCCCCGTACCAAATGGGACAAAACCATGAGGACATTGTTCATGCTATCTAACAATGTCTGGATTTTGTCTTTCAAGCCCCGAATGGACCTGGATTTGATCCAGATTTTACTGCTGGAAGTCTAAAATCAGGACCTAGTTAATTAAAACCGGGCCCAGATGCTTCAAATCTGGGCCTGGATTAAAAAAAAAAGTCAAAACTATTTGCCTGCTGACATTGCTAGCAGCTAGCCGGCAAATGTTTTAAAAACCCTTGGCGGTGCTAGGTTTAGTTATATGGAGGCAGACCAGCGTATGTGTGCCAGCTGCCACAAAAACAGACAATATATATAAATAAATAAAAATTCTATGGGGGTCAACTGATAATAAAGGTTTTTCACCTCCCTATGTCCCCACCTGCCATGCGGCAAGTGGGGGCATATCAACTAAAGAGAATTGGCAGATAGTGAAATAACAGGATGACAGAGTCTTTACAAAATGAATGGTGGGTGGACAGATTACTGTCCATTCCCATGTCCCCACCTGTTGCCATCGGATGATATTTAATAAAAAAAAAAAATGGGGAATTCCTTATGTCCCCTCTGACCCCAAAACATGGCCAGTGTGTGGTGGCTGTTATAAGATTTAGGAGTGAGAACCTAGGGCTTTGGTAAATACGAGCTTTGCCAATCCTGCGGAATCTAATCATTTTCACTGGATTTTGTCCATCTGCCCATTTAATATTGTTGGATAATCTTTTTGAAATTATTCAATATTTTTGGATAAGCATTTAAAATGATTTAATATCATGAAAACTATTTACATTTTGCAAATACTTATATATTTTTATATATGATATATTTTTTGATATTTTAATATTTAGAAAAAATATATATTGTAAAAGTTTATCTAAAAATATTAAATCATTGGAAAAGCTTATCCATAAATATTAAATTGAGGCAAAAATCCAGCGTTTGGTGAATAGCCGTATAAATGCAATGTTATACCACCATAACTGAATTATCGTTTATAAAATAGCAGACAGTGGCTATAGAGTATGTGTATATTTTACAGTACAAACTAAACTAATAGAGGCTGTGCAAAATGTTGCTATGTGCACAAACAAAGTGCTACCAAAATTTATTGGAGGACAGAATAATAAACAGACGTTTCGAGTACAACCCTTTTTCAATGCACCATGTCCCTGTCTGTTTTTTTGCTATATCTGGATCTTTTTATCCAGTTCCTCATACGTTGTTTTATGTGTATATTTTATTTCTATAGCACTAACAGGTGTAATCGAATTTTACAGGTTACATTACAGTAGAGGGAGGTACGGTAAGTGCGGATGGTATACAGTGTATGTATATTTTATCTACAGCTACAGCAAGTGTATTTAGCATTTTACAAGTTACATTACAATAGACAAGATGTACAGTAAGTGCAGTAGTTATGCAGATGTTAGCATATGGGTAATGTTTATATTTATACATTAGGAATGAAGGTCCATGCTCAGTCGAGCATTGAACCGTAGTTGGGAAAACTTGGACCTATTCCACTTGACACAGTAACACAGAACAGAGACGATGTCTGCTCTTTTTTAAACTTTTCATCTACAACACTCATTGATACTGAGATAATAAAATACATCCATTAGATGACTGAATGTTTGATCCTTATACATGAATTGTTTACTTTATTCAAGTAGATAATATTTTATCCTCTAAGAATCCATGAAAAAGAATTACCCTAAGCCAATATATAAGACAAATACATTTTCAAACAGTCAGACCCCCCAGTCACAGTAAAATCATATAAACATAACATAACATATACTGACTGTACAAAAAAGTCACATACATTTCAATTATGAGAAAAAAAAGTTTCTGAAATTATAAAAGACCAACTGAAGTTTGAAAACAATTAAAAATGCACATATATATACATGCACACACATATAAATACATGTGTACACATATATACTCTAAATCATGAGGTATGGTGAAACACGTTAAGTGTGCTTTTATACTGTTTTTTTATCTTGCTACTGTTTTTTTATCTTGCTACTGTTTTTTTTTATCTTGCTACTGTTCTTAACGTTTTTTATATTAAAGTACTTTTTTATTGGACCTATTGCTGCTGCTACTGGATCTTTTGGGCAATATCCTTGGTGGGGATAATACCACCTAAGTGCACTGGATTGAGCAAATCACATTTTGCTCTTGAACATGTGAGTAGGTCTTTTATCTTTTTAATTGTGTTTTGCACTACATATTATCTTGTGGTTTTATTTGTTTCCTCCTATATAAATATCCACGGAGAACAACTATTTGCACCATATCCTTAAGTGGAGATCATACCACTTCACACGTTCTCTTTGGAGCCATATCTACGGCTCCATAACATGTGAGTGCTCAGTGCACATTTTTATCTATACTTACTCTCGCTCCATAGCCCAACATACTACACCATATACGTTTCTTTTATCTTTTTATTTCTATGAGGATACCTCCCACAACTACAACAATACGAAGATCCAACCCTGCACCTAATCTTAGGCGAGGTTCATTTCGCCCAGGCACATAATTTGGAGCTGTATCTAAGCTTCAGAAAAGTGTGAGTAGTCATTTTTTATTTTTACTTACTCCAACCGAAGTTTTAAATACTACGCTACTATATCTCCCTTTCTCCTTTTATACACCGCACCTACCTCCTGTTTTTTATCAGGCTTTTAATCGGAAGAGAGAGACTCCGCATTTGGTGTTTTAGCTGCCATTGGACTGTAATTATTTTACTTAAGCACTGAATTATTAATTTTTATGGTATTCTGTATGCTCTAAAGCATGTATGACTACATAGTAAAATAACAAAGTTCAATTAGACAATAATAATGTGACCTTCAACACTATAGCACATAATATAACAAAATATCATGTAAAACTGCTAGACACTTGTGTATTTTTAGAGCACCGACATACTTTATAACATTGGAAGTGGAGGCAGAAACAGACAGTCAGAACTGTGTTGTATCGTACAAGTGAATAGCCAGGGTTTGGAGAACCTATACTGGATAGCGCTCTAAAAGAATTTATTGAATTGGGCAATATACGTCTCTGAGGTTTAAAGCAGTCCTTAGATTTTGGAAGCTATGTGAGAATCTGGAAGGGAGATTGCTAAGCAGGGAAAAAAACCCAGATTATATTGCAGATGTGAATAGGAGGAGGAGGGAGTGATATGAAAGTTGAGAGGTTTTGGTAATACTGTTATTTGATGCCTATGATTAAGCACCTAAAAGTAAACAGGTATAAAAGCTCCTTTACTGACGTACCTGCATCCAGGTGAGCTCTTTGCTGTATTAATTTTAATAAAGAAAAGAAAATATCCTGAGTCTTTAGTGATGTGTCTCACTCGTTCAACGTTTTACATGTGTTTTATATATTAGTGCGTAGCCTAGATGTAATAAAAAGAACGGCCAAGAGAGGTGGTGTGGAATAAAGTAAATACATCTCTACTTTGAGCTTAAAATAATCATAAAATAAAAAGACAAGCTTGTAGTAAGTTACCCAAACTGAAAAGGAAGAAAATGGCCTGGATTTGGCCAGGAAGCCAACAAGTACTCTTTTCTTTTTTTCCTTTTTCTTTTTTTATTTTTTTTTTATTGGGGATATTACGATAATTCTTTATTTAACATTGAAAAGTAAACACGCTATACAATCTGTAACATGCATTAACATGAATTATTAACTATATAGTTACATTTTAAGTCTAGTAGCTCTATATTAAGTTATTCAACATTGTGTATTTTTTATATTTAAAGTAAAATAAAATAACCCAGGAGAAAAAAACAAAACAAAAAAAAAACGATCGAGTTTTAACCGATTTTATACGGGGGTCACATGCCATCAAAGACGGGGTCACATGCCATATAAGACGGGGGTCACATGCCATCAAAACAATATTTGAAACATCTATTCCTGAGAGATTACACATATCGATATTTTAGATGCTGTTTCCCAAATATCTATCCAATCATTGGCTTCTAAAGAGATTCCTATATCTGCCTCCCAATGGGATATATAATTTAATGGACCCTATACTGTAGGTTCCTCACTTAACTGATTATAAAAATCGGATATAAGACCTCGCTTTAGCTTTCCTATTTTGCAAACTTTTTCAAAGTCAGTAAGGGGAAGTTTAACTGCCATTTTTACTTCCGTTGAGTAAGCAGAGTCTCTAATCTGCAAATAGTGGAAAAAGTCTCCTGTCCTCAGCCCTGTTCTGGTCGATAATCTGGAAAAAAAAAAAAAACACCTCTACTTCTAACCAAAGATCTGCGTATCTATGGATTCCTCCTGCTTTTAGGTTTTGAAAATAGTGTTCTTCTATTCCACGGATAAATTGTCTATTCCGAAAAACTGGTGTCATAGGAGAAGGGAAGTTGGTTAGACCATGTTTTAACTTAAGTTTGTCCAAAATATATAGTGAGTTTGATGTTGATGGGCATAGTTACATAGTTACATAGCTGAAAAGAGACTTGCGTCCATCAAGTTCAGCCTTCCTCACATATGCTTTTGCTGTTGATCCAAAAGAAGGCAAAAAACCTAGTCTGAAGCGCTTCCAATTTTGCCACAAACTAGGAAAAAAATCCTTCTTGACCCCAAAATAGCAGTCAGATGTCTCCTTGGATTAAGCAGCTATTACCCCACTAATTAGAAATTGTATCCCTGTATGTTATGTTTTTGCAAGTATTTATCCAATTGCAATTTAAACATCTGTATAGACTCTGACAAAACCACCTCTTCCGGCAATGAATTCCATATCCTTATTGCTCTAACTGTAAAAAAACCTTTTATTTGCCTTAGATGAAATTTCCTTTCTTCCAGCCTAAATGTGTGACCTTGTGTCCTATGTATAGCCCTGTTTATGAATAGATTTCCAGATAATGGTTTGTACTGGCCCCGAATATATTTGTATAATGTTATCATATCCCCTCTCAGGCGCCGTTTTTCCAAGCTGAAGAGATTTAAATTTTTTAACCTTTCTTCATAACTAAAATGCTCCATTCCTTTTATCAATTTTGTAGCTCGTCTCTGCACTTTTTCTAGTGCCATGATATCTTTTTTTAGAACAGGTGCCCAAAATTGCACAGCGTATTCAAGGTGTGGTCTTACCAGCGATTTATAAAGAGGCAAAATTATATTTTCATCTCGAGAATTTATGCCCCTATTTATACATGACAAAACCTTACTGGCCTTAGCAACGATTGACATTGCATATTGCTACCTAATTTGTTGTCTATAACAATTCCCAAATCCTTCTCGTGTGTGGCATATTTGTTTTAAAACTGGTCCTGAGAACTTATTTAGCCACCTATACATTCCCGGTGAGTCTGGTATCATCACATCTCTCTCCATATCTGCTTATCTATATTTCCCTTGAGGTGCATGCCATCCAATAATTTGTGCCAATTGGGCAGCATAATAATAGATAAGTAAGTTAGGGAGGCCTAGTCCCCCTTTGTCTCTAGGTCTATACAAGAAAGTTCTGGCTACTCTGCGCCGCTTACCCTGCCATATGAATGTGCCTATAGCTTTCTGGATGCTCTCTAAGGCAAGGCTTGAAATAAAAATAAAAGCCCTGTAAAATATTCATTTTTATAGAATGGATTCTGCTGATCCACGAGATTGGCTTATCATGCCAATTCTCTAAGTCCTTTTTCAGGTTTTTTATTAAGGGTAAATAATTATCTTTAAATAATGTGTTATAATAGCGTCCAATTCTAATACCTAAATAGCACAGCAACTTACCAATAGACATATCAAATTTAGATTGTAGCTGATCTTGTTCTGCCTCTGATAAATTAAAAGTCACTCTGCACGATTTATTATAGTTTACCTTATACCACAAAATATCTCCAGATTCTTCTATCAAGTTGAACAATTCGGGGATGGATTCAAAAGGAATTGCTATAGAGATTAAGATATCATCAGCATAAGCCGCTCTTTTGTAGATCTCCCTACCTATTTGAACACCCTGGATATTACCGCTTTCTCTAATGTGGATCAGGAGAGGTTCTAATATAAGGGCAAACACGATTGGAGAAAGAGGGCAACCCTGGCGTGTGCCGTTATATATTCCAAATGGGGTTGTATTATTGCTTGGGGGTTAGAGTATAGCGCTCTGATTATAGTGATGATAAGATCAGGAAAGCCCCAATGTTGTAGCAAATAAAAAAGATAAGGCCAGGCGACCCTATCAAATGCTTTCTCTGCATCTAACAACAAGAGTATCGATGGTGTCTTCCCTGTTTCCATTACCCATGTGATATCAACGGCTCTACGGTTATTCTCGTAGAGCTGTCTACCAGGAACAAAGCCTACTTGATCTGGGTGAATCAAGATGGGGAAAAGAGGAGAAAGTCTTAAAGCCAGAACTTTAGCTATTATCTTTATGTCCACATTTATTAATGATATAGGTCTATAATTTCCCACTGATGCAGGGTTGTTCTCCTTTTTTGGTAGGAGAACAATTTTGGCCATTGTGAGATCAGCTGGAAGATATCCACTTAGGCATTTTTCATCTATGACCTCCTAGAGATATGGCATAAGGGCTTGTTGGAATGTTTTATAGTAACTACTGCTAAAACCATCCAGGCCTGGTGCTTTACCCCCTTTAATGGAGAAACAGGCGGTTTTAATCTCCTCTATAGATATTCTTGTCTTTAATAATTCTAGAGCAGTTTCAGGGATTTGGGGTTAGTTCATCCTACCTAAGAATTCTCTCAGTCTTATCTCCTGGTCCGTATCCTCCCCATTCTCATCCATAAATTGACTGTACAGTCTAGCGAAATATTCCCGGAAGACTCCATATTTCTCATCTCAGGGTTCCTGAGGCATTTCTAATTGCTGAAAGAAGTTTAGAGTATATGCGTGGTTTTAAACACTTGGCCAAGGGGACATCTATCTTATTAGCTCTCTCGGAAAAATATCTGCAGGTTGTTTTTAACCGCCTTTCACTTTATCTAGTAAAAGAGTTTTAATTTTGAATCTATTAATTTTCAGATCGTGTAGTGTTTGTTCTGAAGGGGCTGTTTTATGTTTTTGTTCCAGCTTACGAATAAATTTCTGTAACTCAAACAATGATTCCGATTTTATCTTTTTTCTTATATGAAGCTATTTTAATCAATTCTCCCCTAATGACGGTTTTATGTGCTGCCCTTAAAGTGGTTTTACTGATTTCATGTGTGTTATTCTCTAAAAAATAATTTGAAAGTGCCTTTATAATATCTGTTCTAACTAAGGGGTCCTGTAAAAGAGAAGTATTTAGGCGCCATGAATAGTTAGGTTTGCCTGACAATCCTTTTATATATAGAGCAATATCTGCGTGGTCTGACCAGGTGATATTATTAATTTGTGAGCTATATACATAGGGGGAAAGTGTTAAATTTATCAAAAACATATCTATTCTAGAATACGCATCATGCGGATGAGAATAACAAGTAAAATCCAGTGTGTCGGGGTGGTGAGCTCTCCATACATCAATTAGTTTTTAAGTAAATTGAAAGAACAGTCTGTCCTGTCCTCCCCTTCCCTGAGACCGCACTGTTCCAGGCTTAAAGCTCCTGTCTAATGCTGGGCATGAGACAGCATTAAAAATCTACGCCTATCAAAAGACAGTCTGACGCTATAGAATTAATAATTTGACTTATCGTGTCCCAAAATCTATTATCTTGGACATTTGGAGCATATAAATTCAGTAGGTGTAGCTTACGAGGGCCTATCATTCCAGATACTAAAATATACCTTCCTTCTTTATCCTGAATACAGCTTAAGACTTTAAACTGGCATTGTTTATGGGACAAGATAGCCACTCCGTTGTGTTGACGAATGGCGTTCGAGTTATATGCTCTATCGTACATTTTATCTGTCAAAGATAATGCATGAGATCAATTAAGGTGAGTTTCTTGCAGAAAAGCTAAGTCAGCCTGCATTCTTTTTAATTCAACTTTATTTTTGCAGGTGAATTAAGGCCTTTTACATTCAGATAAACTATATTATCAGCCATCATATTTCATCCAATATCCAAGCAATAGTTTTTGCACAATAAGTGCATATATCTAACAGGCCTATAATAATTGTGCATACCATAACAAAAAAAAAATAGAGAGAAAGAGAGGAGAAAAAGAAATTAAAAAAAACTCCTTCCCTTCCCCCCGTTCCCTCCCCTTCCTCCCTCCCCCCCACCCACAACAAAAGTATATACAGTAAGTACCTCCTGGACTTACCAAATGCCAGGAAAAAAATTAGGGGGCGCAGTTCTCCCAAGTCTAATTTGGCCATGGGATGAACTGTAACTGCTCCTGTCAACCTGAAGCCTTGATTTATATACAGGTGCTAGAAGCCTAGTGGTCCTTGATATATCTTAAATCATCTTATGCCTTCACAAACCTCATTAACACATCTTAGATCATCCTCCACCTTTACAAAGCCACACAAAATGCAGTTATCATTCTAAATTAAGATTAAGCCCAAATTTTATACTATTATACCTCATATTAATTAACGCTTGTGGAATCGATTCTCCTATATACCATACTTATCACTTACATTACATTCCCTGCTATGCTATACATATATCATACACCGATGTAATTTATGTTTTTCCGTTTTTCACTATCCCTTCGATTCCCCATTCACAACATCTTTCCTCTTCCTTCCACTTTTGCTCATGGTATTGGATTAGAGGAATGATTTTAACAAATCCATATGGGATGTGGCCTGATCGTCGATGTAGGTAGACGCTCAGGTAGAGAGCTCTCTCATTGAAGCCTCGAGAGCCTTAAAATAGATACCGATGAAATAATATACAATTATATCTCTCATCTAAATTTAAATCTATGCCTGAGAAGCCCTCTCCAATATTTTTCATTTTCCATTTTTTTTAATTTACTCCAATTACTTTTTTTCCGTGCCACCAAATAGCTAAATAGCCAGATAACTATACAGCTAGCCTTTACCCTCTACCCTATCTTTCTCTACTCCACATTATACTCCACATTATTGCTACATTATAGCTACAGCCATCTTTTAAGCTTCTAAGCAGTATCTCCCTGAGCACTAAAAACCAAACGTCTGGACAGCTGGAAAAGCCGTGATAGCCACAATAACAACCCAGACCCAGGAGAAGGGGGGGGTCAGGTAAAAGCTCATCTGCTGCTACATCCGTTATTCAGACACCAGGGGCGGATGGTATACAATGTATCCTAACACAAATGAAGGAGGATAGATTGTTTCTTGATGGGGAGATAGAGAGAAATGCCAGGGAGATAAGAATGGAGATATAGGCAATTGGGAATCGGATTGCAACTTTAGAGGTGAGGGTAGAGGCAGTGGCTAAAGCGCGTAATGCTAGAGCATTACGCACTTTAGCCACTGCCTCTACCCTCACCTCTAAAGTTGCAGTCCGATTCCCAATTGCCTATATCTCCATTCTTATCTCCCTGGCATTTCTTTCTACAGAGCTCGGAATGGGGCACAAGGCTAGATGCCTTAGAAGTGGCGTTTGAGGACCTTATTAACTGATCCCGACGCAATAATATAAAAATTAGAGGAATACCCGAAACAAGGGATGAGGGCCCTGTGTAGAACATGGTCTTAGAAATTTTCAGACCCTTATTACCTGACATTTCCAAACCCAGATGGGAAATTGATAGGGCGCATCGCTCACCAGGTGCTCCGCGCAGGAATGATGAACGCCCTAGAGATATAAGAGTGAGGTTTCACTATCATAGCACTAAGGACACTATTGTGCGCAAATGCAGAGGGATGGAGGTTATCTATAGAGAAAAGGAGCTCCAGATATTCCAAGATCTATCCCCAACCACTCTCTTAAAGAGACGGCAATGGAAGCCAATTACGGAACATCGGCGACTTAACTTCTCGCATTTCATAATGAGCAAACCAGAGCTTTACTACCAACGGGTCTTCCAGACAATGGGCCTGGACACGCCGCAGGGAATAACACCTTTATTTCTACAAAACACCCCACTACCCGCTCTACCCAGAGACTGGTATGATGCGAGAGAGAATCAAAGTACTCTTTTCTTTTACACTACTTTCAGATTAGAGATATTTGCAAAGCATGAAAACAGGCTAAATTCCTGTGATGTAGATTTTTTATTATAAATGAAAAATTTGAAAAAAAAATAGGTACTTCATTGTACTTCATTCTTACTTCATTCTGTAAGACAATGCAGTAAGCGACATTAATTTAACTTCATGTAAAGAAAAAGAAAAAGTTCCTTTGCATATATTTTCTGAAAAACATTTTTTTTCATTAGACATAATAAAAATGTACGACCATTTCTAATAAATGTAGAATAAAACTGTGAATTTTTGTACATGTCATCAGTTTGTTGTCCCCTTCGTTATCTGAAAAAAAAACTAATTTGGTGGTCTATTCTTCAACTGAAATATATAACACAATAAAACCCAGTTACCTGGATGACTGACAGATATGATATGCCTGTTACAACCAGCAGGGAAAGCTTAAATATAGCAGGAGAACCAAAAGGTTTAATTTGTTCCCAGAGAAGTCAGCATGGTGAGTGAATTGTGCTCCAATTATCATCTGTCTCTATTGGAAGATGTATTTATATAAGTAATATGCTGGTTTATCTACTGGTGTTTCTAATTAATTTTACAGATGTTTTTTCGTATCTGGATGTCTGATATCATTTCCTTTTTTCGTTTTGCAAATGGTACTGAGATTTATTAAAACGGGAAACTGACGTACTGTAAAATCCTCATTAATTAGGTTATATATACATATAGACACTGTGTGTTCCTCTCTCTTTGTGAGTGTACCTCACGAGAAATATTCTTTTTTTCATTAACCTACAGGTTAAGTTCTGGCACTTTGTGTTTAATTTTTAACCTAATATGTGTTTCATAATGTGTGTTTGCCCTTTTCTTCAATTTACAAATGTGGATACAGTGTGTGGGCATTTGTACGTGTTCGCTAAAAACCTCAACATTATGTTATTTACTATACTTTGCGGTTATTCAAAAGCAGCAAAAAGATACTATATGACCACATCATTTGTAATATTACTGATATCAGTGATGGGTGTTGAGATGCTTGTAAGGAGGAAAAACGATGTAGCACTGCCTGAACTTGTGTCACGTTTTCCATTTAAATTTGGAATCAACCCATGACATGGAATCTGACATCCAATGACATCTGGTCAGATAATTTTGTGGTGTAAGGTCCCACTGCTCAGGATATACAATCATTATCCATGGGTTAGAGTGAAAACTCATGGAATGCTGGTAGACTTCACAGAAACTCATATACGCCTGACCTGGGCAAACATGAAATACCATTAGCTCTCAGCATGGGGTTGTGTTTATGAGGAAAATGTAAATGTCCTGGCCAGCCGTGTGTCAGAGGAACAGCCACAGTTTAGTCAGACGGTGACTCATGGTACTTCTGTCAGTAAATGGATATAAAATATTGTTTAAAAGTGATGTTTCCCAGCTACACGGTGTCCAGCTAGCCATGTCTAAGCCTAGCTAAGAGCTGCGAGGCCAGTCTGCGTCCAGTTTAATGAGCAAGAGCTAAGCTCCATGGGAACCGTAGTGTACAAACACTGGGCTAGTGTTAGTCATCACTGCACTAACTGGACTAATAATATCAGACTAGCTCATCAGGAATCAAGAAAGTGATGGCAACTTTTTTACCCAGAGGGCAATTTCTAATAAGTTACCTTTTTTACACACATAAGATCTCTGCATCGATGGTCCTACTCATATGGAGCATACAATTTGTGGATTTGACAGATTGAGGCAGCTGGGTTGTGAGGTTTGTCATCATACACCTCTGAAACCTTCATTTTTATGACTGGCGCGGGACGCACAAATGAAAACGTGCGTGTGCTATGATGAGGTAAACACTGTCTCATCTCTCCCTGAAGTCACTTGGCAACACATCATATGTACATACTCATCATAGTCTGGCTGCCTAGTCATCACAGACACAGCAGTTCACTGGCAGATAGCCTAGTGGACCAGTTCAGACCTGAAGAACACTGTGATTGCAGATTCCTATCCATGCACAACCCACACACTGCTGATCTAGTACACCTTGCATAAATCCAGCCTACAGCCAGACAGTATTGTATCAAAAGATCCCCATACCGCCCGCCATTTTGAAATGTTGGGCTGCAGACCACAAACATTGAATGCAGGTGGCCGGGGGGCAATTACATACCTGCCTCCGTTGCCAGACCTCCCCTATTAGGAATGGTGTATCTAGCATTCACATAAAGGTCAAGACTACAAAAACAGTCCACTAGTGATGAACAAATCTAACCCAAATGACTTTTGCAGTTAGAATAAAAGCTTGTCTATCTAAGTTGTGATTTGTCTTCTTAATTCACTAGTTTTTGTGGTTTAGAAGTTAAAGCAGATAGTTCTAATAGGTAATAAGTTCCAATACTCTAAGTGATCTGTTGGTGATATTTTCCCCCTCATGTTACAACAGCGAATGGAACCTACTGACAAATATAACCAGGAGATACTTAATAGATAGTGATTTTGCCATCTGATTACTTGATCGCAATTATAGTTTTTCCTTTTAGAAAACAAGGAATAATCAAAAAAATTTACTTGATTTTTAAGACAAAAATGCTTTAACACCTTAAGGACCAAACTTCTGGAATAAAAGGGAATCATGACATGCCACAAATGTCATGTGTCCTTAAGGGGTTAATAAGCTTCTTAAGAGCAAAATGCTGTTAAACAATCCCATTGGTGGGAGACACACCTTCTATGTGTTTTAATGCATTGTTTGAATTCTTCGGTATTCCTTTTGTATTGGAGCGTATGTCAGGAAGCCATACTTTGACATTAAAGGACCACTCTAGTGCCAGGAAAACTTACTCGTTTTCCTGGCACTAGAGTGCCCTGAGGGTGCCCCCACCCTCAGGGACCCCCTCCCGCCCGGCTCTGGAAAGGGGAAAGGGGTAAAAACTTACCTTTTTCCAGCGGTGGGCGGAGAGCTCTCCTCCTCCGATCCTCCTCTTCTCCTCCCCGTCGGCTGAATGCGCACGCGCGGCAAGAGCTGCGCGCGCATTCAGCCGGTCACATAGGAAAGTATTCATAATGCTTTCCTATGGATGCTTGCGTGCGCTCACTGTGATTTTCACAGTGAGAATCACGCAAGCGCCTCTAGCGGCTGTCAGTGAGACAGCCACTAGAGGAAATAGGGGAAGGCTTAACCCATTCACAAACATAGCAGTTTCTCTGAAACTGCTATGTTTATAAAAAAATGGGTTAACCCTAGAAGGACCTGGCACCCAGACCACCTCATTAAGCTGAAGTGGTCTGGGTGCCTAGAGTGGTCCTTTAAGCAGCTTTGGAATTATCAGCAATAATTTCATAACAATGCAGCCAAAGGAAGGAAAGGAAATTCCAATTTGTCAATCGAGAATGAAATGAACCAACAAAATATCAAGCTAAAACAGGGACAAAAAAATATATTAAAATATATATATATATAACAGAAAACAATACTTAACTCCCACAAGATGTAGCTTCCAAGGTGGTATTCCCAATAGACCACCCCTTCTTTTATAATATTTTGGGAATCAGCTAAACATCTGAGGATGAAAAACATAAACAAAACATAGTGTGATACAGTTGTATACCATGTAACTGCGCTTCTTTCAAATGCACTCACAGTGTGTTGGAGAAAATTGCGCCTTGGGATGCCTCCCCTGGTATAGGCTGGGGGCTATCAACTTCTTTAGGTCCCTCCTGCTGCAAATCCTGGTGCATATCTGGTCCGTAATAGAATCGGAATATTCAGCTCCAGAAAAAATGTATTTCATACAAATAAATGTAAAAAACAATATTCCAAAATTAAATATATATAAAAATTTGGTCCAACGCAGATCTAATGCAGCTGGGGGTATAATAAAAAAAAACTTCAATACAATTCATATAATAATGGCGGGATAATTTAAAAGTATGTTTATATACAATAATGCTAAATATAACAGGAGGTGGACTGAGAATGATTACTTAGTTATATCAGTAAATACTTTTAAAGTATATACATGAATATAAAAATAAATATTCTGGAAAAAAAATAATTAAATTAATATGAGAATTGATGAAATGAAATGAAAAAAATAAAATTAGTAAATGATGTAAAATAATAAATACTATAATAACAAAATATGAAAAAAAATTAAATACTTATATAAATAAAGTATAATACAAAAAATATATATTAAAAAATATATCAAAATAAATGGATTAAAATTTAAAGGTATATGTAAAGATATATATAGACTTATATGGATGAAAAGGGTTATCCAGTCCACAGTCTCACAGCAAGAACTATACAAAACATGCTAAATCAATATCAATATTTAAACCACTCTGCTCCAGCGTACCCAGCCTATGAATCCAAAAAGTTTCTCTCTGGGATAATTGTTGCAAATTGCAAAATGATGACGTGAATCGGTATACAGTTTTGGAAACTCTGTAAATCAACAGCTTTATTTAAATTAAAGTGATCTGTTAAAAGTACTTTGTCTGCTTTTAACTTGCAAGCCTTTCTCTTACTGATTTATTTGTTTTAATGTTTCCTAAACAGATTATCTTATTACATTTATATTTTCAGAAATAAGTCATGTGAAGTGGTCAAGCAGCTCAGATGGGTTACATCATGGGTTTATTATTGCATTCTTGCATTATAAGTGGTGGATGAAAAGTTAGCATATGGACATTTGACTCTCTTTTAACTAGGGATCTTAAAATAACCTTGTGGCAAACCTAGCCACTTCTGGACTATAGTTATTAAAGGTTGTCCGTAGGTTGAATATATACTGTGTATTTTAAACTGTGTATGTAGTGTATTATGGCCGTTCGCATGCTGGCAGCCGTACGCTGCCAGCATACAGAATCCTTTCGTTTGACGAAACACGGCTATCCAGGCCGTTCGCCATACGAATGCGGGCTCCCCAGGTAGACCACCCACTCACAAGTCGTGTGGCACCAATTAACCGATTGCAACAATGTTGCAATCGGTAATTAAGGGCTCTCCTAGGTGGCTGTCGTTCGGCTACCGACCATGCGGCGGTCGGCCATCTTGGATCCTTTGTCTCTGCAGCGGTGTTCGGTCGTCGAGAGCCTGGAACTGAAAACGGCTACTCAATGATCCGAACACCGCTGGACTTCCAGAGTGTTCTGGAGTTCCGCGTTCGGCACATTCTGTTCCCCATAGATGTTCGGTACTTTTAAACCGAACTCAATGTTTTAATGTATTTTGTGCGGCGTTCGGTTAGTTTAGCTGGGATCGGAGCGGTATTCTCACTAAATGTGCCCGCCGACCCCAGCTATCTACCGAACGGTCATTCGTCTAAAAGCGAGTAAAATTGTATAAAATATAGATTTCTGTATAAATTGTCGGTTTTGCTGCACGAGGGGATAATCCACTTAATCGTCCATTTTAGTGGGAGTATCCCTCTCGTGCAGCAATGCCTGTTGGGATAAACAGGCTGCCTGATGGGAGAAATCCCCTGTAACATCTGTACGGAAACCCCTTGCAAGGGGAACTGCATAAATATGGAAGTCTGTGAATAAAGCGAGTTAGTTGACTCCCAAACTGTGTTTCGTCCGGTTATTGGGAGGATTGGGGATATTGCCGTGCTTTCTGCTCTGACTGTGGATTACCTGAAGATACCAACGGATATCGTGGACTAATATACTGCATTCCGTTACAAACCTCCCCTGTGATTTCATTGTCAATTATTTATGTTGTTATAGTGACAGCTTAATGAATTACTCCAAGCATCATAACCACTACAGCCTGCCGTAGTGCTTATGATTAGTGATGTCCCGAACGTTTCGCAGATGAATAGTTCCTGGCGAACATCGCATGTTCGCGTTCACCACGGATGGCGAACATATGCGATGTTTGGTCCGCCGCCTATTCGTCATCATTGAGTAAACTTTGACCCTGTACCTCACAGTCAGCAGACACATTCCAGCCAATCAGCAGCAGACCCTCCCTCCCAGACCCTCCCACCTCCTAGACAGGAGGTATTATTTTTTTTGTGTGTTTATTATACATTATCCTCCATAGCCAGTAACCTGTGTTTATTATACATTATCCCCCATAGCCAGTAACCTGTGTTTATTATACATTATCCCCTCATAGCCAGTAACCTGTGTTTATTATACATTATCCCCTCATAGCCAGTAACCTGTGTTTATTATACATTATCCCCCCATAGCCAGTAACCTGTGTTTATTATACAGTATCCCCCATAGCCAGTAACCTGTGTTTATTATACATTATCCGCCCCATAGCCAGTAACCTGTGTTTATTATACATTATCCTCCCATAGCCAGTAACCTGTGTTTATTATACATTATCCTCCCATAGCCAGTAACCTGCGCTTATTATACATTATCCTCCCCATAGCCAGTAACCTGTGTTTATTATACATTATCCCCCATAGCCAGTAACCTGTGCTTATTATACATTATCCTCCAATAGCCAGTAACCAGTGTTTATTATACATTATCCCTCCATAGTCAGTAACCTGTGTTTATTATACATTATCCCCCCATAGCCAGTAACCTGTGTTTATAATACATTATACCACCCCCTCCCCCCCCCCCCATAGCCAGGAACCTGTTTTTTTTATACATTATCCCGCCCATAGCCAGTAACCTGTGTTTATTATACATTATCCCTCCCATAGCCAGTAGCCTGTGTGTATTATACATTATCCCCCCATAGCCAGTAACCTGTGTTTATTATACATTATCTCTCCCATAGCCAGTAACCTGTGTTTATTATACATTATCCCCCCATAGCCAGTAACCTGTGTTTATTATACAGTATCCTCTCATAGCCAGTAACCTGTGTTTATTATACATTATCCTCCCATAGCCAGTAACCTGTGTTTATTATACATTATCCTCCCATAGCCAGTAACCTGTGTTTATTATACATTATCCCCCATAGCCAGTAACCTGTGTTTATTATACATTATCCTCCCATAGCCAGTAACCTGTCTTTATTATATATTATCCCCCATAGCCAGTAACCTGTGTTTATTATACATTATCCCCCATAGCCAGTACATTATCCCCCATTATCCCCCATAGAGTAACCTCTGTTTATTATACATTATCCCCCCATAGCCAGTAACCTGTGTTTATTATACATTATCCCCTCATAGCCAGTAACCTGTGTTTATTATACATTATCCCCCCATAGCCAGTAACCTGTGTTTATTATACAGTATCCCCAATAGCCAGTAACCTGTGTTTATTATACATTATCTCTCCCATAGCCAGTAACCTGTGTTTATTATACATTATCCCCCATAGCCAGTAACCTGTGTTTATTATACATTATCCCCTCATAGCCAGTAACCTGTGTTTATTATACATTATCCCCTCATAGCCAGTAACCTGTGTTTATTATACAGTATCCCCCATAGCCAGTAACCTGTGTTTATTATACATTATCCGCCCCATAGCCAGTAACCTGTGTTTATTATACATTATCCTCCCATAGCCAGTAACCTGTGTTTATTATACATTATCCCCCCACAACCAGTAACCTGTGTTTATTATACATTATCCCCCCCACAATCAGTAACCTGTGTTTATTTTACATCATCCCCCACAGCCAGTAACCTGTGTTTATTATACATTATCCCCCCACAACCAGTAACCTGTGTTTATTATACATTATCCCCCCCACAATCAGTAACCTGTGTTTATTTTACATTATCCCCCACAGCCAGTAACCTGTGTTTATTATACAGTATCCTCCCCATAGCCAGTAACCTGTGTTTATGATACAGTATCCTCCCCATAGCCAGTAACCTGTGTTTATTATACATTATCCTCCCATAGCCAGTAACCTGTGTTTATTATACATTATCCCTCCCATAGCCAGTAACCTGTGTTTATTATACAGTATCCTCCCCATAGCCAGTAACCTGTGTTTATGATACAGTATCCTCCCCATAGCCAGTAACCTGTGTTTATTATACATTATCCTCCCATAGCCAGTAACCTGTGTTTATTATACATTATCCCTCCCATAGCCAGTAACCTGTGTTTATTATACATTATCCCTCCCATAGCCAGTAACCTGTGTATATCATACATTATCCCCCCCATAGCCAGTAACCTGTGTTTATTATACATTATCCCCCATAGCCAGTAACCTGTGTTTATTATACATTATCCTCCCATAGCCAGTAACCTGTGTTTATTATACATTATCCCCCATAGCCAGTAACCTGTGTTTATTATACATTATCCCCCCCATAGCCAGTAACCTGTGTTTATTATACATTATCCTCCCATAGCCTGTAACCTGTGTTTATTATACATTATCCCCCCATAGCCAGTAACCTCTGTTTATTATACATTATCCCCCCATAGCCAGTAACCTGTGTTTATTATACATTATCCCTCCCATAGCCAGTAACCTGTGTTTATTATACATTATCCTCCCATACCCAGTAACCTGTGCTTATTATACATTATCCCCCCATAGCCAGTAACCTGTGTTTATTATACATTATCCCTCCCATAGCCAGTAACCTGTGTTTATTATACATTATCCCTCCCATAGCCAGTAACCTGTGTGTATTATACATTATCCCCCCATAGCCAGTAACCTGTGTTTATTATACATTATCCCTCCCATAGCCAGTAACCTGTGTTTATTATACATTATCCCTCCCATAGCCAGTAACCTGTGTGTATTATACATTATCCCCCCATAGCCAGTAACCTGTGTTTATTATACATTATCCCTCCCATAGCCAGTAACCTCTGTTTATTATACATTACCCCTCCCCCCCCCATAGCCAGTAACCTGTGTTTATTATACATTATCCCCCATAGTCATTTATCGTTGGACCTAGGCAGCATGATGTCTTAGGCCGGCCCAGAGGGTGAGTGAGTGAATAATATAATATATATGTTCAGAAACATATTAGTAATATATGTAAATCGGGTTCATGCAAAGAGGGTGAAAAGAAGAAAAACACACTTTTGCATCAAATTTACAAAGCCAAACTTTTAAAACATTTTAAAAGCTTTCCTCATTTCTTTCTCGGGATGAGGAATATATCGGTTGTAGACTGAGGATTTCCATCTGCCCAATCTTTTAATAATATGCACTGGAGTGTCAGTGTTGAAGGAGACCAAAGCTGCCCCTATTCTAAATGAATGACCCGAGACATGGATACAACCCAATCTTAGGAGTAGTGTTCTGATGTAGAAGATGAATTTAGCCATAGTCAGAGGGATTCAGTGAGAGTAGTGGTGAAATGTGTGTGGCATAACTGAGTGTGGGTAAGTAAGAGTCAAGTATTTTAACTGGGCACTAGTTCTAGGTGGGATAAATTTGTATAGTGGATGGATGAGTAGTTTGGTTCGTTTTAGAGGTTTGTAGAGAAAGTATATAGTGATCATGATTTTTAGCGATATCCAATATTTTTAAGGTGGTCCCAGTCCCACCACTCATATCTGGTGTCACAATAGCTTGCATTTAAAAAAAAACAAAACTTTTTTGACTGTAATATAATAGCAGTCAGTTTCCTTCACACGTGTGCGTTTCAGGGGCACAGTGTCACACCAGTGCAACTCATATCTGGTGTAACAGTAGTCACATAAAAAAAACAAACTAGAAATTTGACTGTGAAATAATAGCAGTCAGTTTCCTTCACACGTGTACGTTTCAGGGCCTGCCAGGGCACAGTGTCACACCAGTGCAACTCATATCTGGTGTAACAGTAGTGTACATTTAAAAAAAATATACAGGGGGCTTGTTGTCACCTTTCGGGGACCCTTGGTGTTGTACGTGGCTGGGTGGAGGAAGAGACCTTCAATGACCTCAGTGAGGACAAGGAACGGGACATGGCTAGCTTGGTATCCAACCTTGTGCAAATGGGGAGTTTGCGGTTGTGCAAATGGACTGTTTGCGGTTATTTGTGGTGCGTTAAAAGTGGAGTTTGGTCTGTCACTGTGAAGAGGGCGTAACCCTTACACTACCTGATCGATACAACATCATATCTGATGTTTTAAAGCACGTTATTCCAAACAATTTAGGAATGTTAGGTGATTTATGCCCTTTATGGATTAAAACCAGACTCTGCATCAACTATGTAATTTTCCATGGGAGTTTTGCCATGGATCCCCCTCCGGCATGCCACAGTCCAGGTGTTAGTCCCCTTGAAACAACTTTTCCATCACTATTGTGGCCAGAAAGAGTCCCTGTGGGTTTTAAAATTTGTCTGCCTATTGAAGTCTATGGCGGTTCGCCGGGTTCGCCCGTTCGCGAACATTTGCGGAAGTTCGCGTTCGCCATTCGCGAATGGAAAATTTCATGTTCGTGACATCACTAGTTATGATGGTTGGAGTATCCTGGCCGTTTCCCCAGTAATGGGGCACATCATTTAGCTGTAGTTTCCCCCCTATTCCTGGGTCCCTGCTGGGCTCTGAGGCTCCCTGTGATCTGGTGATGCATTTCATGGCTTCTGTTAAACTCCAAATGTGCAGTGTTTCATAGCACATACTGCACACACAGACTCTAGACACCATGACTACTTCAAATCACTGAATTGGTAATGGCGCTTGGAGTAACCATAAAGAAACATAGAAACATAGAATGTTACGGCAGATAAAAACCATTTGGGCCATCTAGTCTGCACAATTTTCTAAATACTTTCATTAGTCCCTGTCCTTATCTTATCGTTAGGATAGCCTCATGCCTATCCCACGCATGCTTAAACTCCTTTATTGTGTTAACCTCTACCACTTCATCTGGAAGGCTATTCCATGCATCCACTACCCTCTCAGTAAAGTAATACTTCCGGATATTATTTTTAAACCTTTGTCCCTCTAATTTAAGACTATGTCCTCTTGTTGTGGTAGTTTTTCTTCTTTTAAATATAGTCTCCTCCTTTACTGTGTTGATTCCCTTTATGTATTTAAATGTTTCTATCATATCCCCCCTGTCTCGTCTTTCCTCCAAGCTATACATGTTAAGATCCTTTAACCTTTCCTGGTAAGTGTTATCCTGCAATCCATGAACCAGTTTAGTAGCCCTTCTCTGAACTCTCTCTAAGGTATCAATATCCTTCTGAAGATACGGTCTCCAGTACTGCGTACAATACTCCAAGTGAGGTCTCACCAGTGTTCTGTACAATGGCATGAGCACTTCCCTCTTTCTACTGCTAATACCTCTCCCTATACATCCAAGCATTCTGCTAGAATTTCCTGCTGCTCTATTACATTGTCTGCCTACCTTTAAGTCCTCAGAAATAATCACCCCTAAATCCCTTTTCCTAGATGTTGAGGTTAGGACTCTATCAAATATTCTGTACTCTGCCCTTGGGTTTTTTTTTTTTTTTTTTTTTAAATTCTTTATTTTGGCTGTGCATGAAATAACAGTCGTATGACAACAATGCCACAACAGCAATTGCAAACAGTTTAAGAACACATAGTCGTTCACTGTTGTACAGCATTTAGATTAAGCGCACAATTTTTTAAATTAGTAATACAGGCTAGGTACAAGCTAGGTAACTACTACTGTCAAGGTTGCCTTGTCTATTAGTAACTGTAGCTTAAGAGTTAAGATTAAATTGACTTTGCTTCAATATCTAAACATTTCCCGACTTTGCTATGGAAAACTAAAACGTGTGTACAATCGCTTATATAGAATCAGTTGCTTAGCTAGGGAGCTTATAGAAGTAAGGGGGAACAGCTGAATAATGGCACAGGCATTAAGTGCGGCCTTAACACAAGATGGCTTTTCGGCTATGACACTACTCGTTCTAGGTTACTGAGATGGCTAGTACTCTGGTAATTGTACATTGCAACAGTGTCACATGGCATTATAGAAAGAGTTACAACCCCTATTAATATGTCGGTTAGCCTCATCATGGTATGCTGCACTTTTTTTTTGAACATAAGTAATAGCAATATCAAACAGGCGAATTAACAAACATAACAGTGAAAGTAATCATTTCCAGTCCGAGTTGGAATAGTGTGTCTGGTATTAGAAGGTAGAGCTTAAAATATACATGCGCAAGCTTTGTGTCTGTAATTTAGTTTAGTTTGAGTTAAGATCAAGATGTAAGTGAGTAGCATGCTGGTTTTCTGTTCAGGCATCAATACATTGTGATGTATAGAGCTATGCTGGGGTTTGTATGTGTTGTGTGCAGATGAGGCGTGTGTCTCCTAGTATGTGGTTAAATGTGCCTGTGTTGTGTCAGTGGGGTGGTTAACCCCTGAGTTGCCTCTGTGTATGGAATGTAACGCCTGGAAGCTTGCATTCAGAAAGTTGGACGTTACTTGCTTTAAGATCAACGATATAAGAGGCAAAAATGAAAAGTCAAATAATACTGACAACTGGACAGCGTCCAGGTGAGTTCGGCAGGGGTTGGTCGGTGTCCTCCGGTGATAGAGGGCTTGCAGCGTGTATGACAGAGCTGCTGTAAGGTGTGTTGCCGCTGTCAGCCGATGCCCTTGTCATGGGTTGGCCTCTGGCGTGGAAGTGAGGCGAGACTTAGGGAGTCCATGCAGCCCCATGATCCCCGCTGGTTGTCATCTCGTAGGGGCCTCCGTGTGAGTAGGAGGGTCCATAGCTGCGGTTGGTGCCAAATGGCTGTGCCTGGCTTTGCCATGTGGGGTTCAGCTTCTTCCCAGCTCCTGCGTGGGTCTGAGTGGGGCCCGCGGCTCAGTTCATGGGCTTGGGCTAGGTTAGCAGACCTTCTTCGTGCCTGCGGGCGGCGCCATAATTCGAGTCGCTTCTGCCCGGATGGTTTGGGCACCTGGGTTGAGCCTCTGCCTGACCGCCGTGTGTTGCGGTAGCGGCGGGTCTGTTTGCTAGAGCGCCCTGCTCGGGTCGTTTTATATGCTGGGTGATGCCGCAGCCGCCTGGCTGCCCTTGGGTTTTTAAGTCCAAGATGCATTATCTTTCTCTTGTCCACATTAAATGTCAGTTGCCACAACTCTGACCATTTTTCTAGTTTATCTAAATCATTTGCCATTTGGCTTATCCCTCCTGGAACATCAACCCTGTTACATATCTTAGTATCATCCGCAAAAATATATACCTTTCCATCAAGACCTTCTGCAATATCACTAATAAAAATATTAAAGAGAATGGGCCCAAGTACAGATCCCTGAGGTACCCCACTGGTGACAAGCCCAAGCTTCGAATATACTCCATTGACTCTAACCCTCTGTTGCCTGTCACTCAGCCACTGCCTTACCCATTCATCAATATTGGAATCCAAACTTAAAGATTGCAGTTTATTGATAAGCCTTCTATGTGCAACAGTGTCAAAAGCCTTACTGAATTCTAGGTAAGCAATGTCTACTGCACCACCCTGATCTATTATTTCAGTTACCCAATCAAAAAAATCAATAAGATTAGTTTGGCATGATCTCCCTGAAGTAAACCCATGTTGTCTCTGATCTTGAAATCCATGTGATTTTAGATGTTCAACAATCCTATCCTTTAACATGGCTTCCACTACTTTTCCCATTACTGAAGTAAGGCTTACTGGCTTATAGTTGCCCGACTCCTACCTACTACCTTTCTTGTCAATGGGCACAACATTCGCTAACTTCCAATCTTCTGGGACTACTCCTGTTAACAATATATATTCTCCTCTTAAATTGATCTTACTATACACTGTACACTGTGCACTGTAGCAACAATTCTTCCTGTATTTTCTGAAGAATGAGGCAGATCCAATCTGAAGAGGGTCACATCAATGACAAATAAAATGGAAGAGACTGGAAAAAAAAACTTGAAAGTTGTTATAACACATAGGACTAGCAAATGGCAAAAATCAGTTTGGTGTGTAGCTTTTAGAATGTTTAGAGTTGTTTTTTTTTTTTTTTTTTTTACCTTAACTGATAACTGAATACAAGTTCTTCCATTGACATTTATGGGAAAATTACTTACAATTACCAGAAATATATCTGTTCTAATACCCCAGATTCCACAGGAGACATTCAGAAGTCTTGTGGAGCCCATGCCTGGAGCTGTGTTGGCAGCACTAGGGGAATCTACACAATATTAGCCAGGTGGTTTTAATGTTGAGATAGATAGATAGACAAATATTTATATTTTATTTCAGTTTTAATACATACACTTTATTTCACTGGCAGATTATGTGTTATCGCTTGGACACTGGCTCTACCACTTTTGTTGTTTTTTATTAGGCAGATATTATCCTTGCCTTTGGACTTAGTCCTAACAAAATATTTCAGTTTTCACACTCACACACATCATTAAAATAACGATAACAGCAACAACGTGAAAACCTGCAATAATCACTTGCTTATGTGACTGGTGAACACGGCCAATTTTAAACATCACAGACTAGGAAACAGAAGGAGAGAAAATGTTGTTTGCTCATATTTTTAATATTGATTTCTAATGAAAGTAGCAGCATGTTCCACCAATAAACAGAACAGGTTCACAAAGTTGACATGTGATTAAACATTATATTAGACGTAACTTAATATATACTTACGGTAGATATTGAATGGTAAGTAATGTTTTCTGAAAAAAGGAGAGAGTTTGATTTATGATCTGTATTGTGATTTCATTGTTAATCCCGCATTGTCCAGATTAGCAACAAAAAACAACTGATTGATGGTTAATGAGAGCCAAGCACATTGGTGATGCAAATAGGGGATAAGTACAAACACCCCAAAATGTGGGTATCTCCCTGAAGCGAGTCAAATTATGTGAAACTCCAGGAAGCACCTTTAGCTGCTGTCTAGTAGAAAGCCACTAGAAGCAGTCTTAGAACCAGTGTTAATTTTGGCATCAATTTTCAATTTAGTTTTAGTCATCGTCTCATGACTAAAAATACATTTTAGTCTATTTTTAGTCGACTAAATCTCCAGTTGATTTTAGTCAACACAACTAAAATCTAATGGGCCTAATTAAATCCTCTATCTGTCTCTTTCACCCCTTTCCCAGACCCTCTGTGTCTCTGTGTCTCCTCAGCCCCCATGTGTCTTGTCCCCTCAGCCCCCATGTGTCTCATTCCCTCAGCCCCCATGTGTCTCATTCCCTCAGCCCCCATGTGTCTCATTCCCTCAGCCCCCATGTGTCTCATTCCCTCAGCCCCCATATGTCTCATTCCCTCAGCCCCCATGTGTCTCATTCCCTCAGCCCCCATGTGTCTTGTCCCCTCAGCCTCCATGTGTCTCATTCCCTCAGCCCCCATGTGTCTCATTCCCTCAGCCCCCATGTGTCTCATTCCCTCAGTCCCCATATGTCCCATTCCCTCAGCCCCCATGTGTCTCATTCCCTCAGCCCCCATGTGTCTCATTCCCTCAGCCCCCATGTGTCTCATTCCCTCAGCCCCCATGTGTCTCATTCCCTCAGCCCCCATGTGTCTCATTCCCTCAGCCCCCATATGTCTCATTCCCTCAGCCCCCATATGTCTCATTCCCTCAGCCCCCATGTGTCTCATTCCCTCAGCCCCCATGTGTCTTGTCCCCTCAGCCCCCATATGTCTCATTCCCTAAGCCCCCATGTGTCTCATTCCCTCAGCACTCCATGTGTCTAATTTATTCTCCTCCCTCCCCCATGTGTCTTACTCGCCAGTGTTAATTTTGGCGGCAAATTTCTATTTAGTTTTAGTCATAGTCTTTTAACTAAAACGTTAGTTTAGTTATAGTTGTATTTTAGTCATCTGAATTGTTTTAGTTTTAGTTTACTAAATCTCAATAATGTTAGTCGACAAAAATCTGCCTAAAATTGTTAGTCGACAAAATTAACACTGCTTAGTATTGCAATGGAAACATTGCTGTTAATCTAAAACTGCTATGTTTTATATTGCAGGGCTAAGATTACAGGGGCACTGCACCCAGGCCACTTCAATGAGATAAAGCGGCCAATGTGTGGAGGAAACAGATTTGTATTGTATGTTTCCAAATTGCACCTCCAACATTCACTGTATTGCTTCTTCTACATGTGCCTACATTATGACAGCTGGTAGGTTTGAGATAGATTTAGGAATAGAAATGTAGAGCTCAGTAATGGAATCAAGGAGAATCAGTTATCACGTGATATAGTACATATTTTAAATATTTACCTAAAAGCCATATTACATTCCTTGTCGATATCTTACAAGGATTTTGTGACAATATTACATGTGCAGTGACAAAGAAACTGCAAGATAACTTATTACCAATATATTTATTTAAAATTACTTACCAGATAAGTGTATAGAGATTGCGATTATTTTCAGCTAGGTGTATATTCATATGTAATGCGGGAATGTAAGAAAGGCATCAGACAAGATCTAAAAATAATATCTTCGAGCTACGCTTGTACACACTCTTTGAGTAACGCTTGCAATGTTTGAAACATTTCCATTACGTTCCTAGGATACCACCTTAAACACGATAAACTTTATGTTATTATATACTTGTTACTAAATAAATGAAGTTTGTTCATTGCTGTCATTGTCTTATAGGGCTTTACTTTACAATTGAGTGACATGATCTAGTTAGAACTGTAACTTATATAAACAAATAAATAATTCTGAATTCCGGGAGCGTTTTATTGTATCACTGTGGCTAAGCTACAGACATTTGAAATGGTAAATATGTAAGCTTACCTTAAGGATATTATTCCTTCAGCATGATTGATGATACCCCAAAGTTTGAAGCTGTGATTTACAAACCAAATTATCTGCTTGTTACAACTTTATTATACTGATTTCATCTATCATAAGAAATTGTTTGTCAGTGTCAGATATTATATGGTTAACACAGATAATTTCCATTGATGTACTTTTTAGCACAAAGCTCACCTTTAAGAAATGTACTGAGCTCAAGATGTTGTAATATTTTTATGATATGTGTAAGTAGGAGCCGCCTGAGGGAGTCGATCCCATGGTGCGTTCTGTGTCTGGCATTGAATAGAAGGAATACTGTTCTTCCTAGCTACAATTCCTGGCTCAAAATTTGGGACTTCAAACATATCATCATTGAGTAAATAAGAGAAATTAAATGGAAAAGCTAAATAATTTGAGAAATCTACTGAGCAAAATGGAAATCAAAGCAACAATTAAAACCTGTTCATTAAAAACATTTCCCTTATTATTTAGGTGGATTCAAATTAAAAGTAGAATTTTGCATTATCAATTTAAGCCAACTGGCAATTCTTGTTTTGGTTCCACAACATATTGAACACATTAACATCATTTTAGCTTGTTCCGTCCACCAGTAAGTCCGCATGATTCTAAATGCAGAACTTTGTGCATATTACCTCTCCATGAATCTAAAACAGTATACATTCAACACAACTTGTACATGATAAAATATAGTATTTTTAAAATGCAGCCAAAAAATGAATAAAGCGTGAATCCACATGTACTGGAACCGATAACTTCCAAAAAGAGGTTTAACCCTTATGGGAACTGTATTCTGTCCATTAGTTTACAAACTCAGATACAATTTTCATCAGTCTGTTTCCATGATTAAACGTTCTATATTTATATTTAAACCTGTTTAACCCCTTAAGGACCGGCCTGTTTTTACGATGTTGTACGTTAAGGACCAGAGCAGTTTTAACACTTTTGTGTTGTTTGTGTTTAGCTGTAATTTTCCTCTCTCTCTTTTACGGTTCCCATACAAGTTATATATTGTTTTTTTCAGGACAAGAAGGGCTTTCTTTACATACCATTATTTGTATCATGTCATATAATTTACTTTAAAAAAAATAATAAAATATGGTGAAAAATTTAAAAAAACATGTTTTTGGACTTTTACTTGAAACTTATTTTACTTATCTACAAAAGCTAATGAAAAAAACTGCTAAATAGATTCAAAATGTTGTCCCGAGTTTAAAAACACCCAGTGTTTACATGCTTTATTGCTTTTTTTTGCAAGTTATAGGTCTATAAATACAAGTAGGAAATTGCTGTTTCAATATATATATATTTTAAATTTATCAATAGTGACATTGTAACACCGTTATCTGTCATAAATCCCCGAAACACACCTAACATGTACATATTTTTTTAAAGTAGACAACCCAGGGTATTCAAAATGGGGTATGTCCAGTCTTTTTAGTAGCCACCTAGTCACAAACACTGGCCAAAGTTAGCATTTATATTTGTTTGTGTGTTAAAATGCAAAAATCGCTAACTTTGGCCAGTGTTTGTGACTAAGTGGCTACTAAAAAAGGCTGAACATACCCCATTTGCAATACCTTGGGTTGTCTTCTTTTGCAAATGGTATGCCATCATGGGGGTAATTCTCATTCCTTGGCTACCATACGCTCTTAAAGGCAACCTAACCAATCTGACAAATTTCAATAATAAAAAAAAAAAGTAAAATCAAGCCTTATATTTGACCCTGTAACTTTCACAAACACTATAAAACCTCTACATGTGGGGTACTGTTATACTCAGGAGACTTCGCTGAACACAAAAATTAGTGTATCAGAACAGTAAAATGTATCACAGCAATAATATCATCAGTGAAAGTGCTGTTTGTGTGTGAAAAATGCAAACAACTTCACTTTCACTGACAATATCATCGCTGTGATATGTTTTACTGTTTTGAAACACTAATATTTGTGTTCAGCGAAGTCTCCCTAGTAAAACAGTACCCCTCATGTACAGGTTTTAGGGTGTCATAGAAAGTTACAGAGTTAAACACAGTGCTAGCAAATTAAATTCTCTGGACTTTCGGCCTGGGTTGGCAGACAGGTCCCTCAAATTGCAATCATTAAAATTACTTAATTAGGTAAAAATATTACATAAATACGCACGTAGAATTTTAATATATATACATATTTATATATTTGACGTCTACGTGTATATTTATGAAATTATTTATGTAATTATGTATATGGACATATGTATATTTTGTATTATTTTTATTTATTTATTTATTTATACATAGATATATATATATCATTACATTCTAAGTGTATTTTGATATTATCAAAATACTGTTAGAATAAAATTACATATATATATAATTTTTTTTAATTATTAAAAAATTATTTTTACTTTTTGTTATTTATTTTTGACATATTTATAATTTATAATAATATATATATATATATATATATATATATACACAATATATATAGTTATTATATATATTGTATATATATGTGTGTAATTTAAATATAAGTGTATTTTTATTTTAATATACGTATATATATATAAATATAAAAATACACTTAGTATGATGTTATATATATGATATATATATACATATATTATATATAGATATAATACATGTATATATAGCATATATATATATATATATATATATATATATATATAAACATATTATTATACACTGATTGCTTTATTTTGTAACTTTATTTTTTATTTTCCATTTGCAGGGAGACTGCCTGTCAGCACAGACAGTCCCCCTACAGGCAGATACACAGACTCATATTGCGGTCATGTGATCGAGTGATCGAGTGATCACGTGGCCGCAGGGTCCTGATCTGCCGAGGGGAGACTGCCCAGGCAGACAGGCAGTCCCCCTGGACCAGGAGGAGCGCTGATCGCCGCCGGGGGACCGATAGCAATCAGGTAAGTAGCCTCAGACCGTTATGACGGTTCAGGACTGTCATCGGTCCCCAAGGGGATTTTTCCGATGACGGTCCTGAACCGTCATCGGTCCTTAAGGGGTTAATATGTATTGTAATGTTTAATTTAACAACCTAATAAATACATAATAATATAGGTTAAAAAAAGACAGAAGCACAGCAAAATGAGCTGACTGAAGAAGCTCTATTTGAGAGTGAAACGCGTATTGGCCATTTTTAAAGGACTTTTTTATTTGAGGACTTTTATCATCTTTGTTTTTATGTTTATTTTAAACTAATAAATTCACCATTTTTATTCAAAACCTCATCCAAGTCCTTTTTGGAGCCTCCAAGGAATCCTCACAGGGGAAGTGCCATCCCCATTCAAATTGGCACCAAACCTACACACCTAGAGCCGGCATTCGTAGGCTCAGGACCAGGTGAGCACCCCATTTATTGAACACATATCTGTGTCATTTATCACCATAAGTCTACACATTGGTCTGCTTTCTTCCCTTCTTTTTCGTGTTCCCGAGAAATTCTTCAAGCCGAAGTAGGAGGGTGGTGCTACCATAACAGCACACAAGCCTTTATATGGAGCCAGTGTTTTCTACATACAGGCTCCTTGAAATGTGAGTGTAATATTCAGCACGATATCATTATAATCACTGTGAAGCCATTTTTCAGTACCATCTACACTATATTGTATTTTCTGTATTTTACTTTGACATGTACCCCATATTTTACCATTGAATGAGACTACGTTTTGGTAAGATTTATCTGTGTTTGAGCGCTCCACTTATATGTGTAGGTCCTTGTCACTTACACCGCACCAATATCTACTAAATTTATTCAGTGGAATAGAGGATATTTCCACACTAGTGTATTGAGCTGCCTGTAAATCACTTTTTGACTCTTTTGAGCACTTTTGTTATACACACTCCTCTGTAAAAAGAGGCAACCTTTGATTGGTATTCATAAAATGAACCTGCTATTAATCCTGCTATCTGTAGGAGATAGGAGTTAGGGGTCATAGTTGGGGGAGAGGGGCTGTAAGGGTGGCAGTCAGGGGGAGGGCTGTATTAGGGGCTGAGGTGGGGGTGAGGAGCTGTATTAGGGGCTGCAGTGGGGGTGAGGAGCTGTATTAGGGGCTGAGGTGGGGTTAAGGAGCTGTATTATGGGCTGCAGTGGGGGTAAGGAGCTGTAATAGGAGTTATAGTTGGGAGAGAGGGTCTGTATTATGGGCTGCAGTGGGGGTGAGGAGCTGTATTAGGGGCTGAGGTGGGGGTAAGGAGCTGTAATAGGAGTTATAGTTGGGGGAGAGGGGCTGTATTATGGGCTGCAGTGGGGGTGAGGAGCTGTAATAAGAGTTATAGTTGGGGGAGAGGAGCTGTATTATGGGCTGCAGTGGGGGTGAGGAGCTGTAATAGGAGTTATAGTTGGGGGAGAGGGGCTGCATTATGGGCTGCAGTGGGGTGAGGAGCTGTAATAGGAGTTATAGTTGGGGGAGAGGGGCTGTATTCGGGGCGGCAGTGGAGGGGAGGGCTGTATTAGGGGCACAGTGGAGGGAAAGTGGCTGATACGTTTGCGGCGAATAAGAGCGCTGGAAGCAATCATGATCGCTTCCAGCTGCTCTAATGGTATTGCAGCGATGCCTCGATGCTCTAACCGTATTGCAGCGATGCCTCAATGTTGAGACATCGTGTAATACCCACCTTACTGCCGGGCCACCAGGTTCCGCTCACCCGGAGCGATCACTTCCGAGTTGCCGTATGTGGCGCCCGGCTGTGTAGTGTAGACCATCGGAAGCCATCAGACAGGCTTCCGATGCTCTTCCTGTGCTGAGTGCCTCGAGGGGAAGAAAATAAATACATTTAAAAATAATTTTAAAAAATTTAAAATGAAAAAAATAACCACTTCCCTCCCTCTCCGTACCTCAATATGTACTTACCCGATCGCCGCCTTCCCCCGCCAGTGATCAGTGTTGTTCTTCTATGGGGGGCCCAGACAGTCCCCCCTCTGTAAATTAGGACCCCCAGGAGCCATATGATCGCTCTGAAAGAGCGGTCACATGGCCGCAATAGGTTTTATTGTGCTATCAGCAGGAGGACTGCCTGAACTGACAGGGAGTCCCCATGCTGGTGAAAAAAGTTTTTAAAAAGTAAAAAAATAAAAAATAAAATAGTTAATAAAAAATAGAAATATATATATATATATATATGTTTATATGAGATATATATATACGGGGGCGTGGTTTCGGCGCCGACCAAGATGGCCGCGTGAGGAGAGAGCTCCGCTCCGCCGTACCCCCGTTGAAGCATTTTTAAGCCGCAAGTAAGCACCCATGGGGCGCACAAAACGCCCGGAGCACCCCCAGACCCCAGGGAACTCCCAACAGGGCCCCTTAGACGGCTTCTTCCACCCGCAACCCGGAGCGAGCGGTGAACCCGCGAGCCCCAAGATGGCGGCGGGCCTAACCACACCGCAACAGATGCACTGAGCGGATTGAGGGCACCCTCCGAGACTTAACAACGGCTATGGCCACGAAATCTGACTTACAGGCCGTCACAGCCACACTTCAAGAGTCCATGAGGGCGGAGGTCGCAGGGCTCCACGCCAAACTGACCACACACGCAGGCGGCATTGCCGCGCTGGAAGAGGCGGATGCGGCCCTGGCGGCTCGTGCAGCATCCACAGACACAGCAGTGGCCAGACAGGGGGAGATGCTGCTGAATATGCGTCGCCACCTCGAAGACGTGGACAATAGAGGTAGGCGATGCAACATCCGCGTGCGGGGTGTACCCGAAGCAGAAGGGGCGGAGGATGCGACAGCCACCCTTAGGGAACTCTTTCAACTCATCATGCTACCTACCCCCCTGCCACAAATTGAATTTGACAGAGCTCATAGGGCCCTGCGACCCAGGAATACGGAGGATGGCCCGAGGGACCTTGTTTGTTGCCTAAGCTCCTTCCCGGTGAAAAGTAACATCATGACAAAAGCCCGGGAAAGGCTCACTTGGCCCTTTCGGGGAGCCCAGGTCTCGCTGTATAATGACCTATCGCCTATCACTCTCGATGCCAGGCGAGCTCTTCGCCCTGTAACAGCGGCCCTGAGGGAGCATAACGTAACCTACAAATGGGGCTTCCCCTTTGCTTTGATGGCAAGACACCAAAACCGCTGGATTACCCTGAGATGGCCTGAGGTACCGAGATTCCTGGAGGAACTAGGCCTCCCGTCTCAGACGGTCCCCAACTGGATTCTGAGCTCGTTGGGCCCCCCCCCGAGGCCACGGAGAGAGCCAAGACAACGGGCCGCGGGTGCCCTGGCTGCCCCCCATCCCGGACGATATGGGAGACCGACATCACCGGAAGAATAGTTGCAGCTCCGTCCACCCACCGCGGGTAGCCGCAGGATACTCTCCACTACAGGGCCTAGGTTCATGTCTCAGGACAATGCTGACACCACGACTTGAGTTCCTCCCCTTGACCGGGAACAGGGTCTCGCATCTACCTCAACCAATCCGCAGGGTCCGAGATCCACGAGTAGTGAGCCTTCAGGTACTCTGGGACACTGTATTAAAGGTTTGGGGTGGGGGGCACTGGGGAGGGGGGGCGCATAGCTGGACATGGCATACTTAAATCTAAATCTAAACTTAAACCTATACCTCCCGCACCCTACTCCACTCTCTCAGCGAGACTCACAGCTTCCTGATCAGTGACAATGCCTTATGTGGAGCGGGTTGGCGGATTCTTGGGTGGGGGGCTCTGGGGGGAGAGGTGGGCATGGAAGATGTTGGGTGTTGTGTTGGTGGGTGAGGGGACTCGTGGAGGGAGACCTAGTTGTGTTTTATTTTTAATGCATGTATTGATATGATGCCTTTTCTCGATATGCACAAACCGTTACATGCATTTGTATCATGCGACTGTTTGATCTTCTAGATTTGCCTAAGCGTCCCATAGGGTATACTCACATGACAACTCACCTTTACGCCTTTGGGGGAGGACCATGGAGGGAGATCAGGTTATGTTCTATTTCGAAACATGTATAATTGTGTTGCCTTTTACGGATATGCGCAAACCGTTGAATGCATATGTTTACTACGAGATATATATACATATATTATATCTATATATAATATGAAGATATATATATATATATATATCTTATATATAACGTCATACTAAGTGTATTGTTTTATTAATATATACATATATTCATATAAAAACACATAAGAGAGTGACTACTGCATATGAATCCTATGCAGGAGCCTCACATATGTTTCACTACGAGATTACTATAAATGGGTAGAAGCCACTTCATTAGGATAAAAACATAGAACATTATTGGCTAAGATTAAAAAGGAAAAAAAACATGTCTACAAACGTGAAGAAACTAGTGTGGCTAGTGGGCTGAAAATATTGTAACAACAGATATTCTTCGACAGAAAAAAGGGGATTAACCACTGTTAGATATAAGGTTAGTAAAGAACTAGTTAATGCATTTAGATCACATAGTATTATTTAAGAGCTCTTGCTTAGGAGAGGTTGAAATTAAGTAATCAATGTACTCATGTGGTAGTAGGCAGGGAGCAAGTATAGATGCAGTTATATAAAAAAATATATATACTTGTTAAATAAACTGCTTGAGCCATAATGGCATCAAGCATTAGATGGATACTTAGAAAAAAAAGTAACGATACGGCAGCGCTATGTTAGATGAACAGAACATCAATATGTACTCTGTCTATGACTCCTAATTAAATTAGATAGATTTTAAATAAATCTTAATTCTAGATAAACCAATAACTCCCTTAAACTGCTTCGAGGCAGTTCCCAGTACCCACTAAGGAGCCCGTTTCTAATTATGCCATTATGGATCAAGCAATTTATTTAACGTGTATATCTTTTATTTAACTGCATCTATACTCACTCCCTGCCTACTACCACGACCCAAGGTTTCCCAGCAGAGCATTGCCAAGAGAATAACAGTGCTTCCGCTGGGCTGACTTATTCGCATAGTTCATCCTACCACCATCTCATTCCAAGGTAAACAACACACACACCTAGCCATTCACCTGATGTAAAAGTAAATGCTATTCATCCGTCCAGGCAACCTTCTTCCATTGCTCCAAGGTCTAGTTCGTACGCTCATATTCCCATTAATGTTGATGGACAGGGATCATCATGGGCATTCTGACCGGCCTGAGGCTACACAGACACATACAGTCCTGACACCTGTCTATCATTGCCAGCATAAAATGTTTCAGTAATCTGAGCTAAAGTAGCTCTCCTGTGTCATAGGACCAGATAGCTAGCCTTCGCTCCCACTTGCTTCACTGAGCCTTGGGTGCCAATGACCCTGTCACCGGTTCACCAGTTGTCCTTCCTTGCAAAACATTTGGTAGGTACTACCGAAAGTAGGGCCAGGAAGACTCGCTGTTTTGGAGATGCTCTGACTCAGTTGTCTATCCATCACTATTTGGTCCTTGTCAAAGTCACTCAGATCTTTTTGATTGCCCACTTTTTCTGCTTCCAACACATGAAATTCAAGAACTGACTGTTTATTTGCTGCCTAATATATTCCATCTCTTGACAGGTGCCATTGTAATGATATCATCAAACTTATTCACTTCACCTGTCAGTGATTTTAATGTTGTGGCTAATGAGTGTACATCAAGAGCTAGAATATTGTGAATGCAAATCATGCATTTTACCAACAAACTATGCCTTGTATGTACACATTGCACTATTAGATGCTGTACTGTTTATGTTTTGTTTGTTGTGTCATATATATAGAACACAAATGTGGCATGGTTTCAGCATTTTTATATCAGTAAGCAATGAAAAAAAATCTCTAATTCAGCTACGTGTTCAGTGTGACTATTTTGGCTTTTCACCTTGAATTCTCCTTGAATTCTCATTTTACTAAATAATCCGGGGAGATTTTTCATCTAAAATGTAAATCATTGAGAATGCAAAGTTATGTATCTTTTAAATCCAGCTATTTCAGCTTAAAACGTTAAATTCACTTTGAATTAAATGAATTCCCGATGAATTTACACGTTTGTGAATAACTCTGTATGTCAAATTCCTTTCAGTAAAGTAGTCATGTATTCAAACTCTGTTACCCTCTTTGCTTTGACAAATATTGACTTGACGATATCAGCATCACACACAATTTATCATTATTTGCTTGTGTGTGTACATATATATTTTAATTATTTAATTATATGTTTTATAAAATTAAGTAGTTTACCCAAAAAATCTGAAGCTCACAATATCTCGTTTACTGACGGGACAGCAGATATTTCTCTCACAATGAATCAAAGAGGATTAAAATATAAAAGTATTTTAGAAGTTTTCTTTGGCAAGTCGATGAAAACAAAAAAATACTTGTTTTGGCAAATTGCTAAAATCCCAGCATTATTCTGTAAATAATGACTCGCCTGAACGGGGATTTTTACATTGTATTCTGTCCAATCCAAAAAAAAGGAGGAGGTTCAAAAATGCTGAAAATGCACTTAAAAATATAACAAACAGTAATCTTACTTTGGACTCATGCATATTTTACTTTTTTTTTTTTTCAAGAAACAAATATTTAGTTACTCATCTGTCCGATGCTATATAAATTGTATCAGTAATCAACCACAAAATATTTCCAAGCACTGGGTGATCAAGGCTTGCATGGTGATAGAATCACCGTCCTATGTCTGACATGATGTTAAATGTAATATACAAGCGAGTCCTGACCTCATATTATGAGTTTGTTCTACTTGTAGTGAAAGAATGTGTTATATATCATTTTCCACGGTTGATTAAAACAAGAGATGAATGGTTTCACGATTAACTCTTCTGTGTTTGCGTTAAAACTGATATATATCTCAGGCCCTTTAAATGCATTTTGGTAAAGTTTAAAAACCACATGAACTGTCTTGAATTATTGAGGCAAGACAAACATTACAGACGTTCTCTTACCATTCTTTCAAGACGGTTCTGCTGGAAAAAATGTGTATGATGTAATGTGCTGCGGTGATTCTATATCTATAGTAAGTGGTACTTAAGGGTGTAAAAGGATTTGATTATAGACGAATATAACTTATTTGCCTGACTCTAGGAAAATATCCAGAGACTGCTTTTTGTAATGGTTTTCTGGTGATGGGATGTCTCCTTTATAGCACACTAGAAAAAGTAGCAGATTAGTGAAAAAGCTCGTTTAGAAATTCATTAGGAATGTGACATTGACGTGGAAAATATAATATAAATACTTCTGTGTGTTCAGTATCTATTGGTTTACTGTTATTGATTTCATGTATTGATTGGTATACCGTTAACTAGCCTGTAAAGTTAACCATTTTTTGTAGATACATTGTACATATATATTTTTTTACAGTAAAAAACAAAGAAAAAGTTACCTGCGATCTCTCCTAAATCCCTATGTATATGTGAACAAATGGAGGTCATTTAGTTACTTCAATAACCATTGGAGTGAATGCCCGCCTGCCAATGTACAGGCAGCCCTAGGTGGGTCCCAGTTTGGGCTGATGTGTACTGTGGTCGTTGCTGCCGCCCAGGAGTGATGGGAGTGAGCGCAGGATTTGGTGTTTTTTAGTACGCATTTCAAAGTCCTCAAACACTCAGAGATTTAAATGGTACCTGGAATAGTATCTACTATTTATGCTCTTTTTAAAGAACATACCATTCCATCCATACATTGTGCTAGCAATTGTATAGATTGGGAGAGAAACCTATTTTAAAATGGGTCTTTCTCCCACTTGCCAGTCAAATCTTTAGCATAGAGTCTATGCTGACGAATTAAATAAGAAGGAATTGTAGAACAGACCTGCTCCCTACACATAGCAATCACACATGTGCTAAGGTTACTATGGTAACCCACTAGCCAATGCTGATAGATCTGGATAGGGAGTATAGGAACTGAGTGACGTCAGTCACTTTATTTAGATTCTAACAAATAAAGTTAGCATGTCAGCGTCGAAGAGGAGGTTTGCCCCTTTTTTTGGATGCGTCCCAAGCAAGACAAAGCAAAATAGCAGTGTTAATTTTGCCGGCAAATTTCAATTTAGTTTTAGTCATAGTCTTTTGACTAAAAAGCCATATTTAAGTCATCTGAATAATTTTAGTTGACTAAATCTCCAGTAGATTTTCGTTGACACAACTAAAATCTAAGGGGTTAAGTTAAAGCCTCTATCTGGCTCTTTTGCCCCTTGCCAGGCCCCTCTGTGTCTCTTTGTGTGCTCCCAGCCCCTATAGGTGTCTCTCCCAGGTCCCCATCTGTCTATTTTGGCCCTTCCACAGCCCCTCTGTGTCTCTTTGTGTGCTCCCAGCCCCTATAGGTGTCTCTCCCAGGTCCCCATCTGTCTATTTTGGCCCTTCCACAGCCCCTCTGTGTCTCTTTGTGTGCTCCCAGCCCCTCTAGGTGTCTCTCCCAGGTCCCGATATGTCTCTTTTACCCCTTCCACAGCCCCTCTGTGTCTCTTTGTGTGCTCCCAGACCCTCTAGGTGTCTCTCCCAGGTCCCGATATGTCTCTTTTACCCCTTCCACAGCCCCTCTGTGTCTCTTTGTGTGCTCCCAGACCCTCTAGGTGTCTCTCCCAGGTCCCGATATGTCTCTTTTACCCCTTCCACAGCCCCTCTGTGTCTCTTTGTGTGCTCCCAGACCCTCTTTGTGTCTCTCCCAGGTCCCGATATGTCTCTTTAGCCCCTTCCACAGCCCATCTGTGCAGTGTTAATTTTGGAGACACATTTTTATTTAGTTTTAGTCACAGTCTTTTGACTAAAAAGCTGTTTTAGTCGTCTTTTAATCACCTGAATTGTTTTAGTTTTAGTCTAGTTTTGGTCAACTACATGTAAAACATTTTAGTCGACTAAAATTGTTAGTGGGCAAACTTAATACTGCAAAGTAGACTGCGGGAGGAGTGAGAGCAGAGTTGGGTGTCACAGAATAGTAAAACCCATGGCACTAAGAAAATTGGATTTAAGTATATCTAAATATTTTAAATTTAATACATTGTTTATGTCTGTGATTTATGATTTATTTAATGGAAGGTTATATTAATCTGAACCTGTCATGACAGATATTTCAAAGAGAAGATAAAATAATGAAGAATCTTTATATCTCCACTCTGGTGTTCCCTCTGCACCTTCACAGCTCTCTTTCGAGAGAATGGGATCCGTTATAGTTATACAGTTATAGTGGACTGTACATAGTTTTGTTTATTTTTTTTATACTTTGTTTTGAAGCCTTTTAACTATTACTTATTTTTGAATATGAGGTTAGAGACCTATATACAATTACCACCCCGCTCGCCCACCTCCAGTATTCCTTTTAGGACTGAAAGTCCTAATTTTCAGTATGGTCGGAGGTGTACAGCTAGCTTTTTTGTTACAGGATCGATAATCAGAATTTACATTTATTATTTTGCATATAATATCTTTTATGTCGTGAAATGCTACCAAGCTAATACTCTAGTAGACTCTAGTTTGCTGAGCATTACATAGTTTACTACAGTTAGTGCCCTAAATCATGAACAGTCTTGGCAGTAGTTTTTCTACATAGATATTACAATTATTTCCAAGGGAATTGCATGATTTTTGATGTATAGAGCAGTGCCAGCAAACAAAAAACGCACAAACAAAAAACGTCATCGATACATACATATTTTTGTTCACTTGCTGTTTACATTTAACAACATATGCTAACAAATACTCTCTTTTCTGTGACTTTTTCGACTGTATTGCACAAAACACAGAATCACATTTTTTTAGAGCAATAAGTATACTATTCACTTATTTATTTACTTAGACTATTACTATTTATTTATGTAGATTTCTGCGGCACCTCCCGATACGCAAATAGGAGATACGGCAGGAATCTTTCCCAGTCCCGACTCGTGGCCATGAAAGTCCAGAGCATTTTTTTAAATGTTCCGTTGAACCTTTCACATAGGCCATTTGTCTGGGGCTGGTAGGGAGAACTAATAATTGGCTTAATGCCACACAGTCTCCAAAATGTGAGTTCTGCAGTGAACTGAGTGCCCTGATCCGAGACTATCTCCCTGGGGAACCCATCCGGGAGAAGACCCGCATCAGCGCCTCAGCCACTGTCTCCGCATGTATATTTGTCAGAGTCACAGCTTTGGGATATCGTGTCGCATAGGCAACTATTGTCAGGATGCACTTTTGCTGGACGGGCTGTGTTTTGCTATGGGTCTTACAATATCTACGGCTACCCGTCCGAACGGTTCCACTATGAGGGGTAGGGGTTGTAATTTGGCCTTGTGGCTGTCTCCCCATTTCCCTACCTGTTGAAAGGTGTCCAACATTTGACAGTACTGTCGAACATCTTTGGAGATGCCAGGAAGAGAGATACCTATCATCTCGTGACCACCTCCCCTGTACCCGATGGATAGGCAGTCTTCTCAACCACCACGGAGCTAATTGTGCCACCCCCTCCCTGCACGGTAAGATCAGGGAAAGGGTACTATTCTTTTTTTTTTTTTTTACTCTTGTTAAAGAACACAGTACACCCTCACAGACAGTGAACTCCCCACATACAGTACTCTCCCACCCTCACAGAGTACACCTTTGCATACACACACAGTGCACCCCTAACACACTTCACCCCACACATCATCTCTTCACCCACATACACACTTCATCCCTATGTACATTCACACACACACACACATACATACTTCACCCAATTATACACGTTTTATAATTATATATATTATTTATCAATACAGGCCTATAATGCGTTATACACATTATTTATCAATACAGGCCTATAATGTGTTATATATATTATTTATCAATACAGGCCTATAATGTGTTATATATAGCATTTATCAATACAGGACTATAATGTGTTATATATAGCATTTATCAATACAGGCCTATAATGTGTTATATATAGCATTTATCAATACAGGACTATAATGTGTTATATATATTACTTATCCATACAGGCCTATAATGCATTATACACATTATTTATCAATACAGGCCTATAATGTGTTATATACATTATTTATCAATACAGGCCTATAATGTGTTATATATAGCATTTATCAATACGGGACTATAATGCGTTATATATATTACTTATCCATACAGGCCTATAATGCATTATACACATTATTTATCAATACAGGCCTATAATGTGTTATATACATTATTTATCAATACAGGCCTATAATGTGTTATATATAGCATTTATCAATACGGGACTATAATGCGTTATATACATTATTTTCAATACAGGTCTATAATGTGTTACATACATTATGTGTCATTTTACATGACCTTGAAATTCCTTTTTAGAGTACATATCATCTTACATCCAGGAACGGTGAATAATACATGCAAAAGATAAATACATCAGAGAAAGAAATGAGATCTCACAAAGAGAAGAAAGCACATCCAGAAGATGTTCAAAATCAAAGCCAAAATTCTGAGGACTTGTCAAAGAACGAATGATGATAATGATGACATATGGTAAAAATCCAACTCACAGTTGAAAATAAGAGCCGATATATTGTACCAGAGACAGATAAATAGAGCCTCTTATATCAAACAGCGAATTAGAGAGCAACATTGACAAAATGAGCCTCTTGTTGAAATAATGAGTGTTTCTGAAAGATTATTATGACCTGCAGGGTCTGTGTTTGTATATTGATTCAATAGATTAAAACAAACGTCTATCTGTCATCTATAAATCTATATATTATTATTATTATTATTATTATTTGTATTTTTATAGCACCAGCTAATTCTGCAGCGCTTTACAATATTATAAAAGTGGGAAATTTACAATAAATGAGACAATTACATAGGAGCAATAGGTAAATGAGGACCCTGCTCAAACGAGCTTGCAGTCTAGAGGAGGAGGGGTACAAAAACACAACAGGGCAGCAAGGGTTGCAGCCACCAAACAAGGTGGAAAAGTAGCAGAGCTGGAGGTGAGAGTTGAGTGTGACTCTTTAGGAGAGCAAGAGACAGATTTGGATAAGTATAGATAAGTTACTCTGGGAGTACATAAGCATTTCTGAACAGATGTGTTTTGAGGGACTTCTTAAACAATTGAAGATTGGGGGAGAGTATGATGGCGGTAGGCAGGCTGTTCCAAAGGAAGGGAGCCACTCATGAGAAGTCCTGCAAGAGACAGTTAGCAGTAAGGGTGTGAGCAGCAGACTGGAGAAGGTCACCAGCAGTGTGGAGAGACCAAGAATCAGTGAAAAAATGTAACAGGGGCTAGAGTTGTTTAAAACTTTATATGTAAGGGTTAGTATTTTGAATTGACACCTATAGGATACAGGAAACCAATGTAAGGATCGACAGAGGGGTGAGGTATGGGAGGAGCAAGGGGTGAGAAAGATAAGCCTCGTGGCAGCATTCATTACAGATTGTAGCGGGGCAGTTCAGCTTCTGGGGAGGCCAACTAGATCTAGAAAAGTATAGTAGTCCATGCGAGAGATCACCAGAGCATGAACAAGCTCCTTGGCAGCATCTTGAGTAAGAAAGGGGCGGATGCGAGCAATGTTTTTAAGGTGGAATCGACATGTTTTAGCAACATACTAGATATGGAGAGCAAAGGTGAGGCCAAAGATAACATCAAGACTTCAAGCTTGCGAATACAGACTGATGCAATTACCATCATCTTGCAGGGAAAGCGAATATCTGTCTGTCTGACTGTTTCTCCCTCCCTCTCTGTAGCTATCTATCTATATATCTATTCTCACCCTTGGGTTAGTGTGCCCCAGTTTGACCCTATGTATTGACGAATTTAATGGATTTCTGGATTTCATGTTAAAGGTTTAGCTGTTACATGTACCTTCACCTCATTTGTTATCCAGATGTAGAGAATTCATATGGGATATTTGCTATAAGCATTTTGCTATTGTAGCATGAAATTTAGATTCACAGAGAATAATGTGACTGAGGACATCATATATCACATCCATTCTTCCATACAATGTACCTGGAATGAATCCCAGTCCAGAGTATCATGTTAAATGGACGGGATAGTTATTACTTGGCAGGCTTACTCACTATATCTTTTGGGATTTATTTTTTTTGTGTCTCATGTTCTAAAATATGTAAGCTGCAAGATAGTATATATACATATGCTGTGTTCCCAGACTACTTTTGGGTTCCTAAAAATGTATCACATGGATAACATTGGCAAACAACTTTGTGAACTAGTCTGCACATTTAATTGATATACCCATTATATATATGTGTATTTTTAACAGTGAGAGACAGAATAACAAAAAAATCCAGAAAAATGCATGTCAAAAAAGTTATAAATTGATTTGCATGTCAATGAGTGAAATAAGTATTTGAACCCTTCAACTTAGTACTTGGTGGCAAAACCCTTGTTGGCTTTGTAGTTGGCCACCAGGTTTGCACACATGTCAGGAGGGATTTTGTCCCACTCCTCTTTGCAGATCCTCTCCAAGTCATTAAGGTTTCGAGGCTGACGTTTGGCAACTCGAACCTTCAGCTCCCTCCACAAATTTTATATGGGATTAAGGTCTGGAGACTGGCTAAGTCACTCCAGGACTTCTTGCTTCTTCTTGAGTCACTCCGTTGTTGCCTTGGCTGTGTGTTTTGGGTCATTGTCATGCTGGAATACCCAGGACCCATTTTCAATGCTCTGGCTGAGGGAAGGAAGGTCTCACCTAAGATTTGAAAGTACATGGCCTCCTCCATGTTTGACGATAGGAATGGTGGTCATAGGCGGCATTCCTCCTCTTCCAAACACGGCGAGTTGAGTTGATGCCAAAGAGCTTGATTTTGGTCTCATCTGACAACAACACTTTCACAAAGTTCGCCTCTGAATCATTCAGATGTTCATTGGCAAACTTAAGACGGGCCTGTACATATGCTTTCTTGAGCAGGGGGACCTTGCAGGCGCTGCAGGATTTTAGTCCATCACGGCGTAGTGTGTTACCAATTGTTTTCTTGGTGACTATGGTCCCAGCTGCCTTGAGATCATTAACAAGATCCCCCCATGTAGTTGTGGGCTGATTCCTCACTGTTCACCTGATCATTGAAACTCCACGAGGTGAGATTTTGCATGGAGCACCAGAATGAGGGAGACTGACAGTTATTTTGTGTTTCTTCCATTTGTAAATAATCGCACCAACTTGGTCTTGTAGCCCATTCCAGCCTTGTGTAGGTCTACATCCTTGGACAGCTCTTTGGTCTTGGCCATGGTGGAAAGTTTGGAATCTGATTGATTGATTGATTGCTTCTGTGGACAGGTGTCTTTTATACAGGTAACAAGCTGAGATTAGGATCCCTCCCTTTAAGAAAATGCTCCTAATCTCAGCTCGTTACCTGTATAAAAGCCAAAAATCTTGCTGATTGATAGGGGATCAAATACTTATCTCACTCATTGACATGCAAATCAATTTGTAACTTTTTTGACATGTGTTTTTCAGATTTTTTGTTTTTTTTCGTTTTTCTGTATCTCACTGTAAAAAAAAACACCTACCATTAAAATTATAGACTGATCATTTATTTGTCAGTGGGCATACATTCAAAATCAGCAGGGGATCAAATAGTTTTTTCCTTCAACCTCTGGGTTGTATTTTTTGCGATCCCAGATGTCCCACCTGGAATCTGCGGAAGTCAATCCCCCAAATTGGGAGTCACACTCCTAAGTACTCCCATCACAACTGGGACTACTATTGCCTTCACTTTCCACATACTTTCAAGTTCCTCCTTCAGTTAGTATTTGGTACTTGGTGTTTGTCTGTCTTCTCATAGTCATTCTTCCTGATGCTATAGTCACTGGGTATTGCCATAACCACTGCAGTTTTCCATTCCTTGTCTACCACCATGATATTAGGTTGGTTGACCCTTTCTAGTATCTCCCAATTGGTCTTAGGCATGTCCAACCCATATTCTGTACAGATATTTTGGTACACAGCCCCAGCAACTTGGCCTCTTGGTGTATGCCAGGAAAATCCAAGTCAGATTACCTCACCAGTAAGTTTTTCTGGGCAAGCCATCTAACAATATAGTGATTCTGGCTTGAACGTCACCAAGGTTAGCAAAGGCTCGAAGCTAGGGAACCAAGGCGATCTACTCAGATGCTAGTAAACCAGGTCAATCGAATGATGCAGTGTTTAAATCTTAAAATGTAATCTCAGATTTTAAATAGATCTGTTGATTAATCACAAATCTGAATTTAGAAAACATTGCTCTTTCTAATCTTAGGCGGTCTGGGAACAGAGATTTGCATGACAGGAAGCAATATATTTCATGTGCAAGGAATGTTTCCATAAATGAGAGACATGTTTATACTAAAAAATAAGTTAACGTCAATGTACTATGTTTGATTACATTAAGAAAAGTGCACAGCTGTGATAGGGAAAATTACAGAATTCAATTTATATCTTATTGATTTTACTTTGGCCAGAAGATCTTAGGATGAATGCAAGAAATTCCCGAAAGTTGACAGAAGATTTCATATATCAGATCTGTATAAACATATAGAGGACATGCCATTCAAAGAATCCGTGTTATGCACTAGCCTAAGGTATCCTAAATGTGTCTGTAACATACATCCATATATGCATTTTTATTATTTATATGTGTGGATTTATTTTATGTAAACAGAGCACACTCAGTTTTAATCCAGTACGAATCTGCAATAAAGAGGTGGGCAAGTAGGGAGAGTGGGCAAGATAAAGAAAAAAATGTTGTACGAGAGATTATTACAGAAAGGGAAGGCATTATTGCAGACTTGTGTCTTTGATGTCTTTCAGAATGTGGGATGCTCCTCCGCTGTCCTGATGTCTATGTGCAGGGCTGAGACGAACTTCAACTTTAACAAAAATTTGACCTAGACATTAAAATGAGAGGGTGTGGCCAGAGAGGGGGTGTTGTATCATCACTAATGACAAAACTCCCCTCAAAATGGGCATTTCAGCTTGATGCGGCTTCAGATAGAGACAGATTTACAGAGTGTGTGTATCAGTGAGCTTGTCTGTAGTGAACTTGTCTGTATTTGTGTCAGTGAGCTTGTCTGCAGTGAGCGTGTGTGTGCGTCTGTGAGCTTGTCAGTAGTAAACATTTGTGTATTAGTCTGCTTGTCTGTAGTGAGCTATGGTGTGTATTTGTGTCAGTGAGCTTGTCTGTAGTGAGCTTGTGTGTCTTTGTGTCAGTAAGCTTGTCTGTAGTGAGGATTAGTGTGTTAATGAGCCTCTCTCTAGTGAGCTTGTGTGTTTGTGTGTTAGTGAGCTTTTCTGTAGTGAGCTTGTCTGAGCCACAACAATAACACCACTGACAAGTGAAGTGAATATAATTGATTATAATGTAACAATGGCATCTGTCAAGTGCTGTGATATATTAGGCACCAAGTGAATAGTCAGTTCTTGAATTTCACGTGTTGGAAGCAGGAAAAATGGGCTAGTGAAAAGATCTGAGTGACTCTGACAAGGGGCAAATAGTGATGGTTAGACGACTGGGTCAGAGCATCTCCAAAACAGCAAGTCTTGTGAGGTGTTCTCGGTATGCAGTGGTTAGTACCTACCAAAAGTGGTGCAAGGAAGGACAACAGGTGAACCAGCATCAGTGTCATGGGTGCCCAAACCTCATTGATGAATGTGGAGAGCGAAGGCTAGTCTGCCTGGTCCGATCACATAGAAGAGCTACTTTAGCTCAAATTGCTGAAAGATTTAACACTGTCCATGATAGAAAGGTGTCAGAATGCACAGTGCATCACAGTTTGCTGCATATGGGGCTGGGTAGTCGCAAAAAGGTCAGCGTGACAACGATGCCCTCTGTCCACCACTGAAAGTGCCTTCACTGGGGACATGAGCGTCAGGACTGGACCATGCTCTAAAATTCACTGGCATCCCCAGTGACAAAATTTTCACCTGAGGAATCATGGAGATAGGACAGTTATTTATATAAACATAATATCAGTGATTATTGCTGTGTTAGCAAATACATTACATTTTGCTTACTGTCTGCTTAAGCCAAATACATTAATGCAGTTTTTGGGACAAGTAGCCTTTACAATTACTTTTGTGGCAGCTCATTTTAAAATCTAGTCAGGCTTCACTTGTATAAAAATGCCTAAAAAGGTCTAATACTAAAACGGTATTGCAATATATTTGAAAACTCATACAATATCATAATAATGTTCTAAATGGAATAGATTCTTATTAAGGGAAACAAATGTAGCATAAGTTCTTTTTATGACTATTTTTTTTTTTAACTATATTCCTGATGATAAAACTTTTTATGGTCTCCAGCTGTTTTTCATCCTTCTTTGATTAATGACTCTGGACAATATCTCTGGAATTTTCCTTTTGATATTATTAATTTGAGTCAGCAATGTCCTGCACAGTCTCTTTATAAATTAATATCTGCCCTTTGGTATATTTCTCCTCCGTCAAGTGTGAGGACAGATGGAAAAACATATAAGCTATTACCAGTTGCTTTTAAATATGTTTTATAATAAATATTTTTATCGTTAAAGGGTTTCTCCAAGCACCATGACCACTTCAGTGTTTTGAAGGGGTCATGGTGCCTGGAGTCTGTATGTGCCGCTGTTTGAAAAGCTGCACATATAGAGATATAACCCAGTGCGTATTGGGCATCTGTCATTAGCACGCAGGCTCTTGTAAGGCGACCATCAGCACCCAGGCTGGCGAAAGGCGACCAATGGCGGCACATGGTCTCTCCCCTGCTGCCCAGGTCCTCCTCTTTGAATAAATAATATAAAAGGTTAACTAAAAGCAATACCAGGTGCTACTATCACCCATATGGGTCACTCCACCACACACAATAAAGTGCAAACAGTAATTAAAATTGTTGGTGAGAGCACACAAAACACTTTTTTATACAATTTACCATAAAAGGTATGTTGATACAAACCTAAAACAAAAAGATCTAAAATAAACCATAGGGTAATATTGTACAAATAAAATAGATTGTAAAACACACAAATGGTCCCATTCACATGATGCTGACCTACTCAAACAGCTGGCTCAGACTTAAGGGCCTTGAATGGAGAGGTAAAGGTGGTTATCTCCTGAGACTATGAAGCAATAAAATATCCAACTTTGCTTGAAGAGTTTTCCTCCAGTAAAGAATCCAGAATGCAGCATACAAAGTGAAAAAAACTCCAGTTTATTAAGCAAAACACAAAATAAAATACAATCTCAATAAAGCAAAATCAAAAGTCCACCTGGACTTAACACTGTCAGGGTACCTGTGGTCTCTACCTCCGAAAGAGGTAGAGACTTAGCTGTTCCTCCATCCAGACGGTCTGATGGCTCCCTTCCCCGCGGTCTATCCGGTCATGCTAGGCCGGCCGCGAGGGAGTGACTGCCTTTTACAGCATCTAGGCAGGAAGTAGTCATCAGGACACTCCCCCGGAACAACCTGTCAGTCAATGGCTGCAGGACCAATCAGGACGCCTTGGAGGCGTGGTTACTGCTCTGAACAGGGTATTTAACAGAGCTTCTTTCATTAGCTCATTGCCCTGTCGTGGTTCTAGCTTGTTCTAGTCACTCAGTGCTTGTGTATTCTATTATCTCTTTTGGTTTTGACCCGGCTTGTTTACCTTACTCTGCTTATCTCTGTTACCCTTGATTCGGCTTGTCTCTCGCTTACCTGTCTTCTGTTACCCTCGACCTCGGCTTGTCTTTGACCATTCTATATTGTACTACTTACGTTAGTCCGGCCATTCTAAGGTCCGGTATACGTATCTGGCTACTGTTTGTACTCTGCGTGTTGGATCCCTGTCCCGATCCTGACATTACGACAGGGCCAATGGATCCTGCAAGTACAAACAGTCAGCTGGCTGCTCCTGATCCTAGGTTTGAAGCCATGGATCACAGAATGGATCAGATGGCGCTTGCGCTACAGGCTCTATTAGCTTGTGCCAATAACCCACCAGAGGAGATACGTAATACCCCTGTTTCTCCTGTCTGTTCAGGTCTAGAGGTAGCCACAGTGGGTGCTTCTTCTCGCATTACCCCCCCAGTACGCTATGGTGGGGCTCCTGAGAAGTGTCGTGGTTTTTTAAACCAAATTAGTATCCACTTTGAATTGCAACCTCGCTCTTATCCTACAGATAGGGCAAAAGTAGGATTTATTATCACCCTACTCATTGAGAAAGCTCTGAGATGGGCCAACCCACTATGGGAGAACGATAACCCATTAGTTTATAACTATAACGCATTTGTAGCTGCTTTTAGAAGAACATTTGACCCTCCAGGTAGAAAGGTTAATGCAGCCAGATTACTGTTGCGCCTGAGACAGGAGAACCGAACACTGGTGGATTATGCACTAGAGTTCAGGTCTCTGGCGGCAGAAATCAAGTGGAATGAGCAGGCATATATGGATGTATTTTTGAATGGCCTATCTGATGTAATCCTTGATGAGGTTGCTACCAGAGAACTCCCTGAGAATTTAGAGGATTTAATTTCGTTCATCTCTCGTATAGATGAACGTCTAAGAGAGAGACAGAACACTCGAGAGAGGAACCAGAGACCTTCTTTTAGGTTAGCTCCTGCTTTTCCAAGTCCTGACTCCACGATATCTTTGCTTACGGAACCTATGCAGATAGGGTATACCCGCCTCTCTGAGGAGGAAAGACAGCACAGGAGAAGAGAGGGTTTGTGTATGTATTGTGGAGCCAAGGGTCATTTACTCTCGAACTGTTCTAACCGCCCGGGAAACGCTCGCACCTAAGTCCCTCTAGAGGACAGGCCTTGGGTGTTTCTATTTTGTCCTCTACTCCTAATTATAAGGATCACAGGCTTCTGCTACCAGTTTCCTTAACTTGGGGGAAGGAAGTAGTAAGGGCTATGGCATTGATAGATTCCGGTGCTGCTGAGAATTTTATCGACCATGCCTTTGCTAGTAAGAACAATTTTCCATCCCAGCTAAGGGAGACACCTTTGGCAGTTGAGGTCATAGATGGTAGACCACTACTAGACCCTGTTATCTTTCGTGAGACCGTACCCATTGATTTAAATGTTGGTATCCTACACGTGGAGAATTTATCTCTTCTGCTCATTTTGTCTCCTTCCGTTCCCATAGTTCTGGGGTACCCATGGTTGAAAAAACATAACCCTATTATCGATTGGGAGTTAGGAGAGATACTCTCGTGGGGCCAGGGCTGCCAGGATCGGTGTTTGTGCAAGGTTTCTCCATTAGCTAATATTAACATACCGGAGAATCCTACTCAGTCCACAGACAAATACCAGACCTTTACCTAGACTTAAGGGCAGTGTTTGACAAGAAGAATGCCGATTCTTTGCCTCCACACAGGTCATTTGACTGTAAGATTAAGCTGCTACCCGGCACTATGCCTCCGAGGGGCCATGTATATCCTTTGTCTGTTCAGGAAAACTCGGTTCTAGAGGAGTATATTCGGGAGAATTTAGAAAAGGGATTCATCAGGAGGTCTTCTTCTCCAGCCGGGGCTGGGTTCTTTTTCATTAAGAAGAAGGATGGCACGCTGAGACCTTGTATCGATTACCGAGGCTTGAATAAAATAACTGTCAGAAATGCCTATCCTATCCCACTGATTACCGAGTTATTTGATCGTCTTAAGGGCTCCAAAATCTTCACCAAGTTAGATCTCAGAGGGGCTTACAATTTGGTGAGAATCCAGCAAGGTCACGAGTGGATGACGGCATTCAATACCCGGTATGGCCATTACGAATACACTGTTATGCCATTTGGACTATGCAATGCTCCTGCAGTATTTCAAGATTTGATTAATGAGGTACTTAGGGAGTTTCAGCATGATTGTGTTATTGTTTACCTGGACGACATACTAATACACTCTAAGGAGATTGAGACTCACCATAGACAGGTCAGAAAGGTATTACACAAGCTGCTGCAACATGGTCTATATTGCAAATTGGAAAAGTGCAGTTTTGATCAGTCTCAGGTAGACTTTCTTGGATACGTGATTTCTGGGGAGGGTTTTAAAATGGATCCTGTAAAACTCCAATCTATTTTAGACTGGCCCTTGCCCAAAGGACTCAAGGCTATCCAAAGGTTTATTGGTTTTTCCAACTACTATAGGCGCTTCATTAAAGGATACTCCTCTATCATTGCGCCTATTACCAATATGACCAAACAAGGGGCTGATACTAAGTTCTGGTCTAAGGAAGCTCTTGGTGCTTTCAAGACTCTCAAGGAACTTTTTGCCTCGGCTCCCATTCTAGTCCATCCTGATACGACTCTGCCTTTCTTGCTCGAGGTCGATGCCTCTGAGACAGCAGTTGGGGCTGTTCTGTCTCAAAGGTTAGGGGTGGATAAACCGTTACACCCTTGTGGTTTTTTCTCTAAGAAATTTTCTGGGCCTGAGAGCAGATATGACATCGGGGAAAGGGAACTGTTAGCAGTCATTAAAGCCTTAAAGGAGTGGAGACATTTGTTGGAGGGGACCCTACACCCTATTCCGATTTTGACGGACCACAAAAACTTGTCCTATATTGGGGAGGCTAAGCGCTTATCCTCTAGACAAGCTCGTTGGTCCTTATTCCTGACTCACTTCAATTATGTACTGACTTACAGACCTGGTTCTAAAAACTCTAAAGACGATGCATTATCTCGCCACTATGAACCTTCTACTGTACCTGAACCAGTTCTTTCTTCTATAGTTCCGAAATGCAATATCATTGCTAATACGAATCTCAGGATACATTCTCCATTACTGGCCGAGATCATTAAGTTGCAACATCTAGCACCTAAACAGACTCCTGCGGGCCGTCATTTCGTTCCTCCTGCTCTTCAACTGGAACTTTTACAGTGTTTACATAATAGCAAGATGGCGGGACATCCTGGTATTCGCAAAACTTGCGCGTTGATCTCTAAGGACTTCTGGTGGCCTGCTTTACGGAGGGATATTGAGGAGTTCATCGCTGCATGTGAAGTTTGTACTAAAACCAAACAACCCCATACGCTTCCATGTGGATTCCTGCACCCCTTGGAGGTTCCAGAAAAACCATGGTCCTGTTTGGCCATGGACTTTATTGTCGATCTACCTATCTCTAAAAGACAGACTGTTATCCTCACCGTGGTTGACAGGTTTACTAAGATGGCACACTTCATTCCCCTGCCTAAACTCCCGTCTTCTCCCGAATTGGCAGAGATATTCGCTAAGGAGATTTTTCGCCTACATGGGATACCCTCTCAAATTGTATCGGACAGAGGCTCCCAATTTGTTTCCCGCTTTTGGAGGTCCTTCTGCTCTCAACTTGGTATTAAATTAAACTTTTCTTCTGCCTATCATCCTCAGTCTAACGGAGCTGCTGAACGTACCAACCAGAAAATCGAACAATATTTACGATGCTTTGTTTCTGAACACCAGGATGATTGGGTCGGTTTGATTCCTTGGGCGGAGTTTGCACACAACAATCTCGTTTGCGATTCTACTCATTCAAGCCCTTCTTCATGAATTATGGTTTTCATCCGTCTATTCTTCCTTCGGATTCCCCTTCCCAGGGGGTGCCGTCGGTTGATGTTCATGTTGCCAATTTGAGGAAGTTGTGGGATCAAACTCGACAAATCCTTGTGCACAACTCTATGTTGGTCAAGAAACACGCTGATAAACGTAGAAGGGCGGCTCCGGTCTTTGTTCCAGGTGATAGGGTATGGCTGAGCACGAGGAACATCCATTTAAAAGTGCCCTCCATGAAGTTCGCTCCTCGTTATATTGGACCCTACAGGGTGCTGACCCGTATCAATCCAGTTGCGTATCGTTTAGCTCTTCCTAATACCTTACGCATCCCGAACTCGTTTCACGTTTCATTGCTGAAACCACTCATATGTAACAGATTTTCCTCCACAATAGCCCCTCCTCGCCCCGTTCAGGTGGAGGGTCAGGAGGAGTATGAGGTTAACTCTAGTATTGATTCTCGAATCTCCCGGGGGAGAGTACAATATCTGGTTGATTGGAAGGGATATGGTCCTGAGGAGAGGAGTTGGGTACCTCAGGAGGATGTTCATGCTCCCCGTCTCCGCAGGGCGTATCACTCTCGCTTTCCATCTCGTCCCGGTTCATTCCGCCCGGTGGGCGTATCTGAGAGGGGGGGTACTGTCAGGGTACCTGTGGTCTCTACCTCCGAAAGAGGTAGAGACTTAGCTGTTCCTCCATCCAGACGGTCTGATGGCTCCCTTCCCCGCGGTCTATCCGGTCATGCTAGGCCGGCCGCGAGGGAGTGACTGCCTTTTACAGCATCTAGGCAGGAAGTAGTCATCAGGACACTCCCCCGGAACAACCTGTCAGTCAATGGCTGCAGGACCAATCAGGACGCCTTGGAGGCGTGGTTACTGCTCTGAACAGGGTATTTAACAGAGCTTCTTTCATTATCTCATTGCCCTGTCGTGGTTCTAGCTTGTTCTAGTCACTCAGTGCTTGTGTATTCTATTATCCCTTTTGGTTTTGACCCGGCTTGTTTACCTTACTCTGCTTATCTCTGTTACCCTTGATTCGGCTTGTCTCTCGCTTACCTGTCTTCTGTTACCCTCGACCTCGGCTTGTCTTTGACCATTCTATATTGTACTACTTACGTTAGTCCGGCCATTCTAAGGTCCGGTATACGTATCTGGCTACTGTTTGTACTCTGCGTGTTGGATCCCTGTCCCGATCCTGACAAACACGTTTCAACTCCTATACTTTATCAAAAGTGCTTAAGTATCTCCATTCCGGCGTTCTTTTTATTCAAAATGTATTTCTTGTGGATCTTGTTCTGGTATCTTCAAGACAATGATCATTTCCTGTTTCCGCTTACGTAATTCTCCTCATCTTTACGTCTTGGAAGGCAAAACATGGTAAGTGCAGGGGTGGACTTTTTCGAATGTCCTCTTGGATGTGCCCCCCCCCCCCCCCCCTCCAATGAAGTATTTAAAGGAGGACTAGGCTGCCTCAGCTTGGGATCTAAAGTAAGTGTTTCCTTTATAATTTTTTTTGGAGGGGTGGGGATAGAAAACCATGTTGGTAATGGTTAAACAACCCAACCCATAAATACATTATACACCTAGTGAATCTATACTATGAGAACAAATTGAAATTAAAAAATGGATGCAAATAAATTATTAAAATAATTTTCCAATTAGTGGATTCTAAATAAAACAGAGTAAGTGAAGGATTTTATATTGTTCATTCATTTAAGTTTTTGATACTATTTACATTCTATTAAATTATCAAGTATCTGTTGCAAGAAAAATCTCTTTATCTTGCGATATGTCTGGCATACGATTTGACTCCAGTAGTTTGATATTTGTTGATTTATAGTATAAAGTATATTTACGTCCAACTGGAATTTTTGTTTGTCTGTTATTTATTACATTGTTTATGTAGTGCAGCCAAGGGACAGTAACTATGCCAGACATACTATTTGACCATATGCTGTTTATATTTCCAATTAGTACAATATTTGTGATGCTTATAGTGAGCCTGGTCCCCTACTTACATTGTTATGTATACAATTCTCTATGAGATTAAAATATATTCTAAAATGAATATTTTGTACTTTTAGTTCGGAATATGCTTTTAGTTGACATTGACTATGGAAATATTTTTTCAATGTTCATTAAAGAAAGATGTGATATCAGGATCCACTGTAGATTTCGGTATTTTTGGTAAAATCAATTACCTATTTGTATGTAATAAGAAAATATTATTTAAAGTTATGTATGTTGTTGGGAATCCTTTTCCATTAATGAGAGGTTGAAGAGTATTTATGTCTTAAAGAGAATTTATGTCTTTTTGGCACTGAAATAGAAAAGCGATTTCATATTCTTAGGTTTTTGTTTTTTTTAAAGTTGCATACTTTGATGGTTGCCAAAAAAGCATTGAGCCATACCAAACTTGTGTATATGAAGCATTGAGCCATACCAAACTTTACAATTTGTGTATATGAATTACCATGTGACACCACTTGTCTCTTTGATGAAGCTAATCTAAGTGTTATCCTATTGTTTGGGCCTCATGATATTCTTTATTAGAGGGAATAGTCCTGCCGTTTGGTATATGAACTGCCTTAAAAGGTAGGTAGGCTCATGAACCTAAAGCATGTTTAACCCCTTAAGGACCAAACTTCTGGAATAAAAGGGAATCATGACATGTCACACACGTCATGTGTCCTTAAGGGGTTAAAGGAACAATATAGTGTTTGAAATACAAAGCTGTATTACAAACACTATAAAGTCCCTCTTCCCTCCCATCCTAGAATCCCCACTGTGGCATTTAAAGTGTTAAAAAATCAACTTTAAAGCACTCACCTTATTCCAGTGCTGAAGTCCCTCAACTCTGGCTCCATCTTCTCCAACACCCAAGGGGAACCTACTGAGCATGCACAGAATCAACGCTGGATGTCCTCATCCACAGCGTGAAGATGTCTGGTTTTGTTTCACAGAGTTTAGCAGGAAGCGCTGTCTAGTAGACAGCCACTAGAGGCAGTCTTAATCCTACAATATAATAATTGCAGTTCATCTGAAACTTCAATGTTTTAGATTGCAGGGTTAAGGGGACAGGGACAGTGCACACAGACTACTTCAATGAGATGGTGGCCTGGGTGCCTATAGTGTCCCTTTAAGATACTGGGCTGACTGAATCATATGGATCAAATTACTCAGTATATTCAGTGAATATTTAATACCCCATTGTTCTCACATCGACTGAAGACATAGTTATTCAATTTAAAGATTCAAACCACAAAAGCAGACTTCATGCCAATATTATTATAAAATAGACTGAAAAGGTAGTATGATACCTTTTACTGGAACAAAGTTTAGTAAAAAAAATGACATTCTTTCCTCATGAGCTAAGATAAATTTCCATAAAGAAGGAATCACATTACTTATTCTAGCTCATTACTTTCATAAATCTACAATAAGACATCGTCCCAGCAACACAGATTAATCTGTTTTGTAAACTTCAAAACCAAACCATTAATAGTCAGATATACACTTATGCTTCACAACACAGGAACATGACGCAATTTAACTTCTTCATGACCTGCAGTTAGGAAATTTCCACTATATCTTGATGTGACGGACCGCCTCTGCACCCCGACTAAGTGCCTCCACCAATCGCTGCTTCTTAGCTGTCACTGAGTACCATAAGCACCGCACTGGACACCATAATCACTGCAGCCCCTTACCCGCCGCAGCTTGGCTGGGGTCTCACCGTCCCTTCTCACCCTGGACCAAACTCTTGGACCCAGCTCCCAGTGAGAAGACCTCTCCTCCAAGAGAGTATAGCAGAGTAGCTCTTACAAGAGCTAGTGAATATAGCAATACAAAGAACAATCCCAAGAGCAGGAATTATGGCTGGTATAGCTTTCCCCTACAAGCACAAGACGAGGCTCTGTGTTAAGGGTAAACTGGAACTCAATTATATGCAGGTCCCCATGCAAGGGGCACTCACCCCTGGACCTGAGTGTAGACTACAGTAAAAACATACACGTGATTACATTGGCTCTCAGGTCCAGGACACTCCCATACAAAATAGGATAATCCCTCCCTTGTGCCTGAGAGATAATTGGGTTAGGAACTGTCATAAACTCGATTATCTCCAGGCACAGAAAACATAAATTTTTACAAAACCCGTAAAATACATTTAAACACACAAACCCCCCACAAAAGTTACATCCCCTGATAGCCCTAATCTGGGTGACCAACCTATCCAAAAATTACAAAGATCGGTTCAGGGGTTCAGGAATTTCCTGCAAGTCATAATTTGACCGATAACCACACGGTTCACTAGCCAAAAATAGTTCCATAGAATCGCGACTAACTGCCGCTGGGGACCGACCGGGAACCACAAAGTCTTCATGCTGAAAATAGTTCCATAGAATTGCGCACAGTACCGCTGGGGACTGACCTGGAGCCACGAAGTCTTCATGCCGAAAATAGTTCCAGGGCGTTCGCGGCTCAGTCTCCCTAAAGCCTACTTGTGGTTTTGGTCCATGTGAACAGCCACCAGGGAGCTAACGTTCGGTTCTATGCGCACAAATGGAAAGTGCTGAACAAGGGGAACCAGGGGAAAAACCAGGGGAAAAAAAATATGAGTCTTTACAGTCGCTGACCTGACCCATAGTCTTTTGGCAGGGGGCTGACAAGCAAGCCCCTCCAAGAACATATGGTAGAGGCATTTCTACCACAATCCTAGAAAAACATCTATCTATCATGAAAGGGTTAACCAACCTTCCTTCTCTCGATTTTCTTGTGAATTATTTAAAATTCCCAAATTACATAGTAGTATATGCTGAAAACCATTAAGAAAACCATTAATTTCAGCCTAGATACATCTGTGCTGAAGCGGTGTGTGAAAGAGACACAGAAGAGGGTGTGGGAGAGACACTGAAGTGGGTGTGGGAAAGAGACAATGAAGCAGGTGTGGGAGACACACTGAAGTGGGTGTGGAAGAAAGACACTGAAGCGGATGTGGGACAGAGACATTTAAGTGGGTGTAGAAGAGAGACTGAGGAGTTGGGTGGCAACAAGACCAAGGGTGTCATATCAAAGGTTAATCAAAAGTAAATAAATATGATCCCCCTCCACACACACATACAAATTGATTGACTTATGCTCCTTCTGAAATTCCACCATGTACCTACAATAATGCATTAAAGCAGTACTGTCACTCAGGATTAACATTGAAATAGTGTCAATATTAGACCTGGGGCTTTTAAGAACCCCATTCGGAGATCCAGCCCCTGTCAGCTTCCTCGTACCAACATCCCTGAAGAAGGTGGGGAGAAACACAAATTTACTTTGCCATAATACAGACAATGTGGTTGTGTAGGAGGGGGGCTGGCAGGGAGCGTTTACTTACCTCTCCTGCAGCTCCTGTCAGCTCCCTTCTCCTCCGCGCCAGTCCGGTCAGCTCCCAGTGTAAGTCTCGCGAGAGCCGCGAGGTCATAGCGCGGCCGCAAGACTTACACTGTGAGCTGACAGAGGAGCTGACCGGACCGGCGCGGAGGAGAAGGGAGCTGACAGGAGCTGCAGGAGAGGTAAGTAAGAGTTCCCTGCCAGCCCCCCTCCTACACAGTGCACACCACTGGACCACCAGGGAGTGAGAGCCCCCCTCCCTGCCATGTATCAAGCAGGGAGGGGGGAACAAAAAAAAATATATATATAAATAATAATAAAATAATAATATGAAAAAATATATATATTAATAATATAACAAAAAAATATAATATTAACATAATAATTTAAAAAATAATAAAAATGCCCACCCCCACCAAGGCTCTGCATCACACTCTGCATCACACACACACACTGCACTCATACACACACTGCATACATACACTCACTGCACTCATACACACACTGCATTCATACACACACTGCACTCATACACACACACTGCACTCATACACACACACACTGCATTCATACACACACACTGCACTCATACACACACACTGCACTCATACACACACGGCACTCATACACACACACTGCATTCATACACACACACTGCACTCATACACACACACACTGCATTCATACACACACACTGCACTCATACACACACTGCACTCATACACATACTGCACTCATACACACACTGCACTCATACACACACACGCTGCACTCATACACACACTGCATTCATACACACACACTGCATTCACACACACACACTGCACTCATACACACAGGGGCGGGCTGGGCCGGGGGGCAGGGAGGCAATTGCCCCCCAGGCCGCCCGAAATTCTTTTAGGACCGGCCGCGACGGGCCGGCCCTTTAAATGCTGCAGCCGCCGAGCGCTCTGTAAAGAGCGCTCAGACGGCTGCAGCAGCTTTTCCCTCCCTCCCCTCCCCTGTAGGTGGCCGAGCTGCACTCCGGTCCGCGGTCCCGGCCGGAGTGATGGGAAGGTGCACACTGAGTGTGCACTTCCTGTCAGTCCGGCCGGGTACAGGAAACAGAAACTCCTGTTCCGCGCGGAACAGGAGTTTCTGTTTCCTGTACCCGGCCGGACTGACAGGAAGGTGCACACTGAGCACCTTCCTATCACTCCGGCCGGGACCGCGGACCGGAGTGCAGCTCGGCCACCTACAGGGGAGGGGGTAAGAAGAAGGGGGGGGGAGAGTAAAAAGAGGGGAGGGGGGAGAATAAAAAGAGGGGAGGGGGGAGAATAAAAAGAGGGGAGGGGGGAGAGTAAAAAAGAGGGGAGGGGGGGAGAGTAAAAAGAGGGGAGGGAGGGGGGGAGAGTAAGAAGAGGGGAGGGAGGGGGGGAGAGTAAGAAGAGGGGAGGGAGGGGGGAGAGTAAGAAGAGGGGAGGGAGGGGGGGAGAGTAAGAAGAGGGGAGGGAGGGGGGGAGAGTAAGAAGAGGGGAGGTAGTGGGGGAGAGTATGAAGAGGGGAGGGAGGGGGAGAGTAAGAAGAGGGGAGGGAGGGGGGGAGAGTAAGAAGAGGGGAGGGGGGGGAGAGTAAGAAGAGGAGGGGTGGGGAGAGTAAGAAGAGGGGAGGGGGGGAGAGTAAGAAGAGGGGAGGGAGGGGGGAGAGTAAGACGAGGGGAGGGAGGGGGGAGAGTAAGAAGAGGGGAGGGGGGGGAGAGTAAGAAGAGGGGAGGGAGGGGGGGAGAGTAAGAAGAGGGGAGGGAGGGGGGAGAGTAAGAAGAGGGGAGGGAGGGGGGGGAGAGTAAGAATAAGGGAGGGAGGGGGGAGAGTAAGAAGAGGGGAGGGAGGGGGGGAGAGTAAGAAGAGGGGAGGGAGGGGGGGAGAGTAAGAAGAGGGGGGGGGAAGGAGGGGGGGAGAGTAAGAAGAAGGGGGGAGTAAGAAGAGGGGAGGGGGGAGTAAGAGGGGCGGGGGGAGTAAGAAGAGGGAAGAGAGGGAGTAAGAAGAGGGAAGAGAGGGAGTAAGAAGAGGGGAGGGGGGATAATAAGAGGGGGGAGTAAGAAGAAGGGGAGATAAGAAAAAGAGGGGGGGTAAGAAGAAGAAGGGGGGAGTAAGAACAAGAGTGGGGAGTAATTAGAAGAGGGGGTAAGAAGAAGAAGGGGGAGTAAGAAGAAGAGGGGGGAGTAAGAAGAAGAGGGGAGGGAGGGGGGGGGGAGTAAGAAGAGGGGAGGGAGGGGGGGAGAGTAAGAAGAGGGGAGGGAGGGGGGAGAGTAAGAAGAGGGGAGGGAGGGGGGAGAGTAAGAAGAGGGGAGGGAGGGGGGGAGAGTAAGAAGAGGGGAGGGGAAGGAGGGGGAGAGTAAGAAGAAGGGGAGTAAGAAGGGGAGGGAGTAAGAAGAGGGGAGGGGGAGTAAGAAGAGGGGAGAGGGGAGTAAGAAGAGGGGAGGGGGGAGTAAGAGGGGCGGGGGGAGTAAGAGGGGCGGGGGGAGTAAGAAGAGGGAAGAGAGGGAGTAAGAAGAGGGAAGAGAGGGAGTAAGAAGAGGGGAGGGGGGATAATAAGAGGGGGGAGTAAGAAGAAGGGGAGATAAGAAAAAGAGGGGGGTAAGAAGAAGAAGGGGGGAGTAAGAACAAGAGTGGGGAGTAATTAGAAGAGGGGGGAGTAAGAAGAAGAGGGGGGAGTAAGAAGAAGAGGGGGGAGTAAAAAGAAGAAGGGGGTAAGAAGAAGAAGGGGGGTAAGAAGAAGAAGGAAGGGGTAAGAAGAAGAAGGGAGTAATAAGAAGAAGGGGGTAAGAAGAACAAGGGGGGAGTAAGAAGAACACAGGGAGGAGGGATGGTAAGAAGAACACAGGGGGGGGGTGAGAACACACAGAGGGAGGAGTGAGAAGAACACAGGGAGGGTGGAGGGGGGATGAGAAGAGCACAGGGAGGGTGGGTGAGTGTGAGAAGAGACCGCTAGGGGAGGGTGGGGGAGAGGAGAGACCACTAAGGGGCAGGGGAGAGCTCTAAGGGACAGAAGGGACAGCTCTATAGGACATGGGGCAAGACAGGGAGCTCTTTAACACTACGCGCACACACACACACACACAATGCATCCCTATACATACACAGAAACACACAATGCATCCCGATACATACACAGAAACACACAATGCATCCCTATACATACACAGAAACAGAACAGGCTTCCCTTGCACACAGAGAAACACACAATGCATCCATTACACACACACACAATGCAACCCTTACACACAAAGACAATGCATCATTTGCACACATACACAGAAACATACACTGCAAACCCTTACACACACATGCAAACACACACACTGTTTTTCTTACATACACACAGAAACACAATGCATCTCTTACACTCAATGCACACACATACAGACACACACCTTGCATCCCTTATGCATACAAACACAGATTCACACAATGCATCCCTCACACACAACCAGAAACACATAATACATCCCTTATACACAAATACACACTGTTCCACTACACACAAACACACTGCATCACCTGCACAAACTGGTATCCCTATACACTACATACCATAAGCACACATATTAGATAACACATAACACATCCCCTACACACTCCACTCCCTGTGAGCGAGCTCATGGGTGGGTGGAACATATAAGTGGACTTATGAGTGGGCCTTATGGGCATACTCACCGTCAGGCACTGGAGCCCAGACCTTGAGCTGTGTAAGAGGCCCCCAAAAAATGGAGCTGCTTCCAATTCTCCCAGAACGTTGAATTTTGTGACCACAGTTGCAAACAGCCTCCAGAGGTCCTGTTCTACACCAGACCAGTGGAGCCAAACTGCAGCCCATCATCATCCTCATCCAATTGTAAGTAGGCAATCTAGTATATTATTAGTGACACTAATCTATAATTTACCTCACATTAAAGGGACACTATAGCTTAATGAAGTGGTTCTGGTGTCTATAGCTGGTCCCTGCAGGCTTTTTAATGTAAACACACACTGTGTGCAGCACTGGCGTTAGTTCATATGGCAGATCATATGGGTGGGGCATTGTGATGTCACATGGGGGGGTGGCGCAATGGGCCACTTGACTGGTTTTGCCCCCCAGGCCTAAGGCTGCCAGCCCTCCCCTGCATACACACACTGCATTCATAAACACACACTGCACTCATGCATACACACACTGCATTCATACACACACTGCATGCATACACACACTGCATCACACACACACACACTGCACTCATACACTCACACTGCATTCATATACACACACACTGCACTCATACACATACACTGCACTCACACACACACAGCACTCATACACAGACACTGCATTCATAAACACACACTGCACTCATACATACACACACTGCATTCATACACACACACTGCATCACACCCACACACACTGCACTCATACACACACACTGCATTCATACACACACACTGCACTCATACACACACACTGCACTCATACACATACACTGCACTCACACACACACACTGCACTCATACACACACACTGCATTCATAAACACACACTGCACTCATACATACACACACTGCATTCATACACACACACACTGCATTCATTATATATACACACACTGTAAATAAATATTCAATTTTTATAATTTTTTTAGGATCTAATTTCATTTAGACATTTACCAGTAGCTGCTGCATTTCCCACCCTAGTCTTATACTCGAGTCAATAAGTTTTCCCAGTTTTTTGGGGTAAAATTAGGGTCCTCGACTTATATTCGGGTCGGCTTATACTCGAGTATATACGGTAATTACTACTAATAGTATTACTGTTTGCAATTAATTCCTGAATATGATCCATGTAATAACCCTTTCAATACTTTACTACCCATAGATGTTAAAGAGACACTATCAACACCCTGACCATCTCAACAAAGTGGTCTGGGTATCGTGCCCCTGTTGTTTTAATCCTGCAATATAAAACCTACCCATTCTGCAGAAACAGCATGGTTTACAATGCAGGGTTTTAATACCTCTAATGCTTGTTACACTGGCTGCCACTGGAGGTCGCTTCTACGCATGTGCACTTGCGCATTGGATTGGCTGAGATCATCAGTCTTGATGCATTGACAATTAGCAATGCGAGATAAAGAAAGGTAAGTAAATCGTCTTTATTTTGTTGAAATAAGTTAGAATTGTTTTCCTAATGCTAACATATTCCTTTAAGCTCATAACCATAAGAGATTTTTGCTTCTTAAGTAGGAACAAAACAACTGATGTTCTTGCTATCGACAATGATTCCTGAAAGAAAGTAATGCTTTAAGATTAGAATCAACAATTTCAATATTACCACACTTCCTAAATTCACAATTTATCATAAATTCGTTTAAAAAATGTATAGCAAACATAAGAAACATCAATGATAAAATAAAACCAGGCTAGGTCTAATACACAAGTTGCAGATTTTAAGATTTGAAACAGGTGCACACATAACCCAGTTAAAGTCTTTAATTTTATAGCAGTCAGTATAACCCCCTTAACCACATTTGATTTAAGAGTAAGCTGTGCTTGCTAACACATGTTGCTAAATATGATGTGGTTACTCTGGAGTAGTTTCTTGTATGCATTCTCTCTTCTCCTGTCTTATTAAAACTAGTCAGGTGTCTCCATTACATTTTATTTTTAACCTTTACTACTTTGAGGTTGGATTTTAATGGGCATTTATGGCAAAAAAAAGAATAGTAAATTGAAGCATAGTTTGTGAATTTTATAAACGTATGAGAAAAGTTCCACATGGCACTGTGACAAAAATGCATTCAGTTTCTTATTGAGGTAATAGTTTTATGAGACCTTTACGCTAATTAGGTCTTATAGAAAATAGGATACACTATATGGAGAGAAGTATTGGGACCCCTGAGCATGATACAAACAGGGATTCATATGACATTGTATTATAAATACATAGACATTGAGATGCAGTTGGTTCCCCTTTTGCAGCTTCCACTCTTCTGGGAAGGATTTCCACAAGCTTTTGGAGTTTCTTTGGAAATCTTTGCCCATTCATCCAGTACAGCATTTGTGAGATCAGGAACTGATGTAGGACGAGAAAGCCTGGCTCACAATCTCCATTCCAGGTAAAATGCCAAAGGTGTTCAATAGGGTTGAGGTCAGGGCTCTGTGTGGGCCAGTCAAGTTCTTCCACATCAAACTCTTCCAACCATGTTTTTATGGACCTTGCGTTGTGCACTGGGGCACAGTCATGCTGAAATAAAAAAGCGCCTTCCCCAAACTGTTCCCATAAAGTTGGAAACATAGCATTGTCCAAAATGTCTTGTCATGTTACAGCATTAAGTTTTCTCTGCACTAGAAGTAAGGTGCCTAGCGCAACCCCTGAAAAACAACCCCATACCATTATCCCCCCTCCACCAAACTTTACAGTTGGCACAGGTAATGTTTTCCTGGCATCTGCCAAACCCAGACTTCCCAACAGACAGTCACACATGATTTGTCACTCCACAGAACATGTTTTCACTGCTCCAGAATGCAGTAGTGGCATGCTTTAAACCACTCAGTCGGATGCTTGGCATTGTTCTTGGTGATATAGAGAGATAGAGAGTTCCATTCTGCTGAGATTTCTGGCCTTGGCTTCTGGTATCCAGTACTCTTTTTACAATTCTTGTTTTTCTTGTTTTTTCTGGTTTTCTATTCTATGTCTGGTTTTCTCTATGCTGGGTTTTCTGGGTTCATTCCTTTATTCCGTTCCTGGAATTCCCAGTCTCTTGGATTCCTTTAAATGTTTGTTTTTGTGTTGCCACACCGTTCCTTTGCCATTTAATCCTTTTTGTTTGAGTCTGTTCCTGCTAGCAGTTGTCTCATTTCCTCTGCTCCTTTCCTTGCAGGTAAGTACTTTGTGTGTTTTATTGTTGTATATTTAGTCACACATATCTAGGCAGTTAGGACCCACCGTAATTGGAGTACTTTGGCGCAGTGGTGGGCTGCATACATCTTGGCCATTTATGTATGTCTAAATCTCCAATGTTTATTACATATATTAGTAATTAGTTATGTCTTGTATCTCTTGTCTCGTTTTATGTGTCTTGTATGCCCAGTTAATGTACAGTTCTGACCTGTCCTGCTCTGTCCATGTCCTGTTCATGTTTCCCTCATGTATTGTGTACATGTTCTGGGTTCTGCTTTCTGTCCTGCTTCGGTTTTAGGTTCTTCTAGTCTTGTCTTTTCTTGTTTGGTGCCTATTCTAGTCTTGCCTTATTTTCTAGTACTGGATACATATCTGCTTAATATCAGCTCCTGGCATCCGCTAAGCTGCATCAGGGCTCTGGTATGTGGCCGCACAAACCCAGGTGCTCAACCAGACCCAGATTGTCCATTTCCACGCTTAGACTCTTATCTTCATCAGTAGCCATACAGGGGTCCCAGTCTTTGGAATGGCACCCGTGACAGATGTGAGGCTTGCATGCAGCTGCTTGTCCATGGAAACCCATTCCATGAAGCTCCTGCCGCACAGTTTTCGTGCTGATATTAATGCCAGTGCAAGTTTGGAATCAGCAGAGTGTTGTCGACTTTTATGCACCATTCGTCTCAGTACTCGGTGACCCCGCTCTGTGACTTTACATGGTCTTCCACTTTGAGGTTGAGTTGCTGCTGCTCCTAAATGCTTCCACTTTCAAATAACACCACTTACAGTTATCTGTGGAATATCTAGCAAATGAAATTTCACTAACTGACAAACTGCAAAAAAATGTCTCAACATGTAGCACTGCACACAGAAGTCAAGTTTCTACACTGGACAACACCCAGTTATATGTTTGGATGTGTATTTATAAAACATTAACTGGTGGTGAGTGTAGCCATTTTAATCATTTAGGTTACAAATACAGTTTTTCTAACTACTTACTTATTTTATCTAAAATGTTCAAGTCAGTTGGTGCTTTAATGCTCCCCACAGGGGGTGCTGTGTTATAGAGGAACAGATTGTTTAATTCATTGCAATCACCCACATGTAGGTAGAGTTGGTATTCGTTTTCTGCTTCACTGCATATTTTATATTACATTATATTTTTAGGCTATATTTAGTTTAGTAGTTTAGTATGATTACTATGCTATAAATTGTCAATAAATATAGAATGTTAAATTATGAGGGATAAATTTGAACACTTGTTATATAGGTAGAATTTTCTGTCATTACAAATACAAAAAGAGAAGTCCTGCGCTTAAGCAGCAAGGACTACAACACACATCAGCCCCAATATATAGTAAAAACCAAAGAAAAGAAAAACGTTACCTGCGCTTTCTCCTTAATCCCTATGTATATTTAGACAAATGGAGGTCATTTAGTTGCTCCAATGGCCATTGGAGGGAATGCCCGCCTGCCAACGTCAAGGCAGACCCCCCTAAGCGGGTCCTAACACTGACCCTTCAGCCTGCTTCCTTGAGCTTCTGGCAAAGATATCTCTAATGAGACAGAAAGGGGTATTTTTTATATACACACCTTTACTTATTAACCCTTAATAGGGAACACATGGGATGGGTAGCAGCATTGTAACCAGGCTGTGTGATACAAAGTAAATACAAATACAAAAAGAGAAGTCCTGCGCTTAAGCAGCAAGGACTACAACACACATCAGCCCCAATATATAGTAAAAACCAAAGAAAAGAAAAACGTTACCTGCGCTTTCTCCTTAATCCCTATGTATATTTAGACAAATGGAGGTCATTTAGTTGCTCCAATGGCCATTGGAGGGAATGCCCGCCTGCCAACGTCAAGGCAGACCCCCCTAAGCGGGTCCTAACACTGACCCTTCAGCCTGCTTCCTTGAGCTTCTGGCAAAGATATCTCTAATGAGACAGAAAGGGGTATTATTTATATACACACCTTTACTTATTAACCCTTAATAGGGAACACATGGGATGGGTAGCAGCATTGTAACCAGGCTGTGTGATACAAAGTAAATACAAATACAAAAAGAGAAGTCCTGCGCTTAAGCAGCAAGGACTACAACACACATCAGCCCCAATATATAGTAAAAACCAAAGAAAAGAAAAACGTTACCTGCGCTTTCTCCTTAATCCCTATGTATATTTAGACAAATGGAGGTCATTTAGTTGCTCCAATGGCCATTGGAGGGAATGCCCGCCTGCCAACGTCAAGGCAGACCCCCCTAAGCGGGTCCTAACACTGACCCTTCAGCCTGCTTCCTTGAGCTTCTGGCAAAGATATCTCATTAGACTTCTCTTTTTGTATTTGTATTTACTTTGTATCACACAGCCTGGTTACAATGCTGCTACCCATCCCATGTGTTCCCTATTAAGGGTTAATAAGTAAAGGTGTGTATATAAAAAATACCCCTTTCTGTCTCATTAGAGATATCTTTGCCAGAAGCTCAAGGAAGCAGGCTGAAGGGTCAGTGTTAGGACCCGCTTAGGGGGGTCTGCCTTGACGTTGGCAGGCGGGCATTCCCTCCAATGGCCATTGGAGCAACTAAATGACCTCCATTTGTCTAAATATACATAGGGATTAAGGAGAAAGCGCAGGTAACGTTTTTCTTTTCTTTGGTTTTTACTATATATTGGGGCTGATGTGTGTTGTAGTCCTTGCTGCTTAAGCGCAGGACTTCTCTTTTTGTATTTGTATTTACTTTGTATCACACAGCCTGGTTACAATGCTGCTACCCATCCCATGTGTTCCCTATTAAGGGTTAATAAGTAAAGGTGTGTATATAAAAAATACCCCTTTCTGTCTCATTAGAGATATCTTTGCCAGAAGCTCAAGGAAGCAGGCTGAAGGGTCAGTGTTAGGACCCGCTTAGGGGGGTCTGCCTTGACGTTGGCAGGCGGGCATTCCCTCCAATGGCCATTGGAGCAACTAAATGACCTCCATTTGTCTAAATATACATAGGGATTAAGGAGAAAGCGCAGGTAACGTTTTTCTTTTCTTTAGAATTTTCTGTCATGCTCAGCAATGTTCCCAGATATTATGACACAATATTTTAGAAAACAGAAGCAGATGTCTGTCTGTCTCACAGGAGATTTGCTTCCAGCGTCTGAGTACATAAGTGGAAATCCTGAATTTATACCTCATAATCAGATAATCCTGCGCGGTAGTTTGGCCTTTGACTTCAGCAGTGCTGGAATAAATGGATACTTCGTGTCTATATCCTACATATAAATGTTTGGTGGTTATACTTGATCACTACAGGGATGTTAAACAGATTGGCATAATGAGTGATGTCATAAGTTTTGCTATAACTAGGGTCTCTTGGCCTCAGTTTACAGAGAAGCAGTAATTCTTTTTCTGTCTCTTCCTCACTATTACAGACATTCTCCATGATCCATCTTAATATATTCTTCCTTCCTACTTAACTCTGATCTGTCTCAAGTCTCATCTCTGCTTGTTACCAAAAGAGAAAAGAGGGTTGCACTCAATCATAAAAATCACAGGGTGCTGGCTGAGTGTGTGTCAGCATATCCCATAAAACAGGTATCAAAGAAAATATTTCAGGCACTCACTGTGATACGTTAAGCAGGTTTAATGGACACCGCAACGTTTTGACCTGTACCCTGCTTTCAAGCTTGATAAAGACCTCGGTACAGGTTGAAATGTTGCGGTGTTCATTAAACGTGCTTAACTTATCACAGTGAGTGCCTGAGATATTTTTCTTTCATTTCTGCTGTGACGGACCGCCTGCCACACCTACTGGGTGCCTCAGTCGAACGATGCTCCTAGTGCTCACCAAGGACCATCAGCACCGCACTCGACACCATAACAAACGCAATGCCCACGAACCGCCGCAGCTTGGTTGGGGTTTCGCCGTCCTCCACCCTCCCTGGACCCAAGACTGGGCTCCAGCTTACAGTGGGTGGACCTCTCCATAGTCCAGAGAGCGAAACAGGAACAGGAACAGCTCTTACAAGAGCTAGTGATTATACTGTGGGGAGTATAGTGATTATAGCAATCCCCAGAGTGTAGTTCTGCAATCCCCCAAACATGACCCAAGACTTCATAAAGGGGTAAGCAGGTCTGTTTAATGCAAACCAGCACTCACAATTTATACAATTCCTCAGGCCAGAGGCACACCCCCTGGACCTGATGGAACACAGGCAGAACCAATCAGAACAATTCAACAATTTCAGACACTCCCACATACAGCACACAAGCCCTCCCCCCTGCCTGTGATACAATTAACAAAGACAATGGACTACCTCAATTAACTCTAAGCAGAAAAAACATACATTTTTACAAACCCCAAAAAGTACCCCAAAATACAACATATCCCCAACACATCCCCTGATAGCCCCGATCTGGGTGAACAACATATCCAAAAATCACCCAGATCGCCTCAGGGGTTCAGGAATTTCGTGGAAGTCGTATTTTTGCCCAACCATGCACATGGTCCCATGCCCAAAATAGTTCCATACACTCGACAGCAAAACACTGCTGGACAATTTAAGATGGCCGCTGCCACATGTTTGAATCTGTTCCAGTTAAAAGTCCAAGGGGCAGAAACAGTGCCTTTAAAATCCAATATGCCTAAATAGTGTATTTAAAAGGGAATATATCCAAGGGGCCATAGTCACAGGGCAAGAGGCTGGCAAGCAGGCCTCTCTAAATCCCAGTGACGAAGGTGCTTTCGTCACATCTGCTTGTTGGCATAATTTATTGATGATTGAATATCTTTTTTTGCATTGTAGTGTTATCTGGGTTTGGATAATCCTTATCTCTCTATACCTGCATTCAGAACCACAATGACCCCAATTTAATATTTTTGGGTTAACTTTTAAAATGATTAAAACTTAATAGAATGTTAATATGCTGATATTTTGGGGCGTGGCTCGGACGTTGAACGAGATGGCCGCATAATAGGAGAGCTCCGCTCCGCTGCACCCGTAAAAGCACCGGATCTCCGCATACTTAACGGACCCAGACCCTGAGGGGCACCCAACAAGGCCCCCTTGACAGGTTTTTACAGCCCCAACCCAGCGGGAGCAGCGGCACAGGGAGCCCCAAGATGGCGCCTACCTCCCCAGAGAGCTCAGACGGCACTACCCTGAAGCGAATAGGGGAAGAACTGAAGAGCCTGCATAACCTCACCACTACCCTACAAGAGATGATGCGCTCGGAGCTGGCAGGTATCAGAGAAGAAGTTGCCGCTCATACAGGCCGCATCCACATGCTGGAACAAGCCATTGAGACACATGCTGGCAAACTCACTGCAACAGACACTGCGGTACCCGACAGGGCAAAATCTTATTAGCAATGGGCAGGCACGCCGAAGACTTGGATAACAGAGGACGGCGCTGCAACATAAGGATACGAGGAGTACCTGAATCAGAAGGGGAAGAAAACGTGGAGGAAGTCCTGACAGAACTCTTCCACACCATAATGCAGGCGGCGACCCCCCCAACGCTTTGAGTTTGAGAGGGCACACAGGGCATTGAGACCCAGATCGGTGGAAGATGGCCCGAGAGACCTGGTATGCTACCTACATTCCTTCCCAGTGAAGGAAGCAATTCTGAAAAAAGCCCGCGAGAGGCCCACCTGGCCATACAGGGGAGCACAGGTCTCCTTCTATAATGACCTATCCCCCATCACACTAGAGGCACGCAGAGCGCTTAGACCGGTAACGACTTCCCTACGAGAGCGTAATATCACCAAGTGGGGATTCCCGTTCGCCCTATTCGCCCGCCACCAAAACAGGTGTGTGCCGCTGAGATGGCCGGAAGAGGTACCCCGCTTCATGGAAGAGCTAGGCCTACCACCCACGTCAGTCATCAGCTGGATCCTTGGGCCGGTGGGCCCACCACCAAGACCCCAGAGACCACCTAGGAGGCAATAAACTCGCTCTCCACCGGGACGTACCTCCCAAGGGCGCAGGAACCCGACGGCCCCGGAGGAATACGTGAGTACCTATAATCGCAGGCGGAGCCACCACGCCGTACACACACCCGGGTCCCTAGGTCCCTATGACGCAACCGGAAGTGCGGCTCAAGCCTCTCTTTCGAATCCACATCCTTGCGTTCCACCTAATATGCGTTCCACCGCTCGTTTGCAAAGCAGAAAGCATCCACAAACATAAGAATATTTAAACAACATATATATACAGCATCAGTTATGTTTACAACAATGATCTTAAAAATCAGATAAAAATATTGTCTATAGAAATTATTCAAATGAATCATTTATATCTCTTCTCAAGAACCCCTGATTAATATATAATACAGAGTGTGACATAAGGTGTCACATTCCCAGAGAATACTGATCACATGTAGTTAATTAGACAATGGTGTCAGAAAAATTCCCACAATTATTTATCCTTAAAGAAGGGATATACAGGGGGGGGCGGAGCTAACTGAGGACCGGAGCGGACGCAACTCTCTGAGCTCCGAGCCCTACTTTGCTGAAACCGTGGCAAAACAGGCGTTTTCAGCCCAAACTGACCCCAAACCGTACCTGCAACACAAAAGCAGGCGATGGGCAGAAAAACTAAAAAGCCCCGAGCCGACAAGTGCCCGATAAGCAAAGATATTGGAGAAATGCTACGCAGCTCGCAGCAGGCCGCATGGGCCAAGATGGCGCTCAGGGACGAGTTACTCATCCGACGAGGCCTCCATAGATCTCGAGGAGGGAGCCTTTTATGACCCACCGCAGAAAAGGGCTGACAAACCCCTGCAGGCCGGGGAACCGGTGACGGCGGACCTGCTCAAAGCCATGTTCGCGGACCTGCGAAAAGACCTGGCTGCGGACAGGGCCCACTATAAAACCGCCATAGAAGGCGTCCAGGCCATAACCACACAACTCGAAGCCAACTCCAGTGTCCATGACACCCGACTCACGATGGTAGAGAAATCAGTGGCAGACCTCCAAGACAGGCAACTAGCCGCTGAAAACCGAGTGAATACACTCGAAGACCAAAGACGGCGATACAATCTAAAACTTAGAGGCATACCGGAGACCGTAGGCCTCAAGGAATTACCCCACTTTATCAGACGCCTGTTTGAAGCTTTGCTGACACCCAAACAGGCCAAAGCCTTAAAGTTAGACGGGATGTTCCGGCTTCCCAAGCCTGCACAGGTACCACAAGCAGCACCGGCGGACCTCATCCTCCGCTTCCAAAACCTCCAGGACAAGAACACCTTCTCAGCAGCGACAAGAAGGAAAACCCCCTTAACCTTTGAAGGAGCCACGCTCCTAGTCTTTCCGGACGTTACCAAAAGTACCCTATCCTGGAGGAAAACACTACAGCCGCAGCTTCAACACCTCCGCGCCAAGAACATAGCATACCGATGGGGCACCCCTCGAGCACTGATCTTCACCCATGGGGGGTATACCTACAAGGCACGTAGCCTACAAGAATTGGAAGCGCACCTGCAATCAACTAGTCTTACCACCCCCCAGAGTGGGGCAAGCGGGACTCTGCTCCACATAAACCCTGCACTCATAGCGGACTTTACTCCAAGACCGACCCGGAATGCGATGCCGACCTGACTGCCACCGTGAAGCCCGAGCCGGAGCTGGTTTGTCCGCATAGAGGTCCATCTGATGTGCTGGACTGATTGCTGCCTGCCAGGCATTTATGAGAACTCTCTCTCGTTCCTCTCTATTAATGTTTTCGTGTTATACTTTAAATGTTTTATGTTTTCTAAATACACCGCCGTCTCTACACGGCACTGATGCACCAGTAACTGTCACCATATCCTCACCGACTACTTATCACACTACCTTGAATGTACCCCTGTACTAGTCCGCTCATAATCCTCAGACCTGGTATATCCCAACTGGCCTACACATACCTTCCCCCCCCCCCCCTACCATACCCCGCAAGGGAACCAATAGGTGAACTTACTCACCAGCGCCCGGTAGGGTACAAAGTCACCTGCAGATAGGTGTCTTCATAACAACCTCGCGTTTAGCTCAATGTCCACACTGGGAAACTACCAAATATCCCATAAGACAAGCAAACCACTGGGTTGAAACTCATAGGGCCCCAATAGAATACTCAAATAGAACACTTAACTTCAAACAACAAGGAGCAGACGTAGCCTAGGACCCACTGTCTCTCAATATAGGTTTTACCACAGGACATCCAATAATAGACCTGCTTTGGTCTCTACCTTCACAATTGTAATGTCCCACAGCATTGATACGCCTCTGGCACTCAATACCATTACTTAAATTGATGTCCAAGCATGCTCCGCTACCTAGCTAAGTTTATTGTTACAAAAAAAAAAAAAATGTGCAATGTTACTCACCTGCTATATGCCTGTTTTTCAAATGTTTACCAATTGTGGGCTCACACTGGCTGTTGTAGCAGTGCAAGCCAATTTGTGATCCTTTTTTGCATAACAAAAATAAAGAATTAAAAAAAAAAAAAAAAAGAAGGGATATACAGAAAAAAGTGCAAAAGGTGCATAAAAGGCAAAAAAAAAATGATGAAAAGGAAGGTGACAGTGTCAATCGAAGAAAACAAATTAAATCAAAATCAACATTCAGTCCCCTTGGTTGCATTGTTTGTAAACTATGTATCCAATAGCCCTCTCTTTTTCTCAGTAGTAGTATCAGATCTCCACCTGTTTCATCTAAGGCTGCTTGTTCAATGATGGTACATTGGAGGGCATTACAACTAAAAGATGGACATTTATTACAATGCACTGGTACTGAATGTGTCAACATATGATTTTTGATGTTGTTCCTGTGTTCCTGGAACCTAACCTTTGCTTTTCTTCCTGTTCTTCCCACATATTGCAACCCACACCCACATGTGAGTAGGTATACAACATGTGTCGAAGAGCAGGATACTGTGCCTTTAATTCTAAACTTTTTCTTATTGTACGTACTAACAAAACTTGTGGTACTTTTATATTGGTGATTGCAACTAATGCAATTCCCACATGTATAGTAACCTTCTTTACGTTTAACTTTATTGCTTCCAGATCGAAAAGTGCTTGGTGCTAGAATTTGCTTCAAATTAACTCCTCTCCTAAATATAACTTTAGGAAAATGCGAGACCTAGAATCGCTCCTGGAAGGTAGACCAAGGACCATCATGACTACCTTCCGATATATGCAACTGAAACAATACTACACCACGCTCGCACATAAGGAGCGCCTACACAGGGAACTAACATGGTTCGAGGGCCTCTGCGAACAAGGAACCAGACTGGACCACGCAGTTTCAACGCTATACCAACAACTAATAACGGATGCCCAAACAAACAACGCCACCTTCCGGAGACAATAGGAGGAATCTCTGGGCAAGACGTTCACTGCACCACAGTGGGATAAAGCTCTGATATGGCAACACAAAAGTTCCATGAGCTCCTACTACCAGGAAGTAGATTACAAGCTGCTATCCCTCTGGTATAGAACACCAACCGTAATTCATTGAATTTTCCCGGCAGTGCCACCAACGTGTTGGAGATGCCAGGAGGACAGAGGCACACTACTACATATATGGTGGGAATGCCGAGTCATACTCCCATATTGGGACATGGTAAAAACTGAGACGACTCGGGTGCTGGGGGATGTTCCTGACTGGTCTGCGGAACTCGCCCTCCTACACATCTCACAACAAACGATCTCGAGCTATAAAAAATCAATACTTCGACACCTCTTGAATGCGGCTAAGGCATCAATACCGGCCTACTGGAAGACAACCAACATCCCAACGAAAAAGGAATGGATTAGACGAGTTGAAGATATACAGAGTGCAGAAGCACTTCATGCCTCCCTAACAGGCCGAGAAACTAAACACGTGGAAATGTGGCAACTGTGATTTGCATATATTGCCCAACACTCACAGGGCGAGGAAGCTCGCGGAACCGGGGTAGATGCGCGGACGGGCCCGGGCCCCCTGTAGTATGGAACTCCCACTAGCAACCCCCCCCACCTATCCTTTCATTTCCCCTTCCTCCTCCTACCCCTCCCCCCCCCCCCCCCCCAACACAACCACTAATCAGGAGCAGAGAGGCACACCACCATGGAAAACAGACGACACTATGCCAACACTCAACCATCGCAACGCTCACAAGAGAAAAAGGATACACAAACACGGACATCTGCCCACTCAACAAGCTCAACGGCACACCACAAGCCACACATTACATATGGCTGTAACCCATAACACACTGAACACGGAAAGGTCAATGCCATAAATGCAGCCACAACACTACTGATCACACTCAACACCACCCACCCACCAATACACCTCACCTTACCTAAAATGAAGATGACAACCATACCCCAATTAGATCCAATGGTAAGACACAACCGACAAGACAGAATAGGACCAAACCCTACCGGGGTTGACGCAGCTCCAAATATACATGGGAGAGACCTTAGGCCCAAAACATAGGCAAATGCATGAAACCAGCTCAGTGAAAAGGTGACAAACTGCATAACAGAGGTCACATGGGACTCTACATGCAGAGGCCTCAGGCTAAAACAATCAGAGAAATACACAAGCCTCCCATGGGAAAATCACGAGAACGCATGTCACACAAATGTAATGCTCATGATCTTGCTATGTCGGTGACCTGCGTGTCCCACCTGATATACCCTACTCCTGTAATGTAGCCCCATGTAGCTAGAGCGCAGCTAAGCGGAAAAAGGCCTTGACAGGGGTTAGGAGGCGGGCTTAGGAGGAAGTAAGCGAGGGTTGGAATTATGGGTAAGTGGGATTGGCTATTTAAATGAGCAGCCATTTTAGGTGAGTCATTCTAACTTCCTACCTGGTCGAGTTTGTGTTCCTCGGTGTGCGCGGACTTTGCTTGGTCGGATTTCTTTTGTCTCCTCTGCAGGAACAATGGACGACGTGGAGCGTTTGCTGGAAGGGATCAGGTCGGCTGCACGGCATCAGGGTGTGGACTGGCTACGGGCACAGCTTGGCCCTGCCCTGGCGGAGGCGGCAGATCGGGACAGCGATGGCGGGAGACCGGTCCGGGCCCGGAGGCCCCCGAGGAGGCTAAGCCCGGGCGCGGGGCCCGGTGAAGTTGTGCGGTAGCAGTGGAGTTCCAGTTGCGACCGGCAGCAGGCCCGGGAGCCGCGTGGTCGAGGCCTTGCCTCCCCGCGTGCGGACGGAGCCTCGGATGTGCACTAGGCGGCAAAGGGATATCGTGGACGGGGGCGCGGCTGCTAGCAGGTCGGAGGCGGCCGGGCGGCCCCCTGGTGCTTCGGGACCCACGGAGGGGAGGCCCAGGAGGGCTTCCCCCCCATCGGACAGCGGAGACAATGAGGAGGCTGGATCCGGGAGACCGCATGGCAGGCCTGGCAGGCATCAGGCAAGTGCAGAGGGCTCAGGTCGGGGCCCTCTTGGCGGGAAGGTTGTTCGGGGGAGCTCTGCCACTGGGGGGGGGCGGGAGTAAGCCGGATGGGGGTGCACAGGCCTTAGTGGGAAAGGGGGAGGGCCCTGGGGCCCCGAAGAGAAAATGTGGCTCTAAAGGAGTGAGTTCTAAGGGTGGTAGGGGTTCCCGGGAGGGGGCCAGGTCGGACAGAGGGTCTCCCGTAGGGGTGGTGGGTAGTTCGGGGCCATTGGGGTCTGGTAAGCAGGGGGTCAGAGGTAAGGGGGTGGGGGAGGGGGTTTCGGAGGTAGCTAGGCAAGGGCGTAGGGTAGGCCGGGAGCCGGGTCTTTCCGTAGTGGAGGGGCGCAGGGGGGGCCCGGGTTCCAGGAGTAGTAGCGACAGTCCCTCGCCCATTAGATCTCTGGGGTCCCGGGATGCTCGGGGGCGGTCGGGTCGGCACTGCTCCCCCTCGGATAGCTCAGCAGGGGAAGGTGCGGCAGCCCCTCGGTATGGGCAGCAGGGGCGGCATGCTGGTAGAGACGGGAGGAGTCGTAGCCCCAGGGGTTCCCGGGTGCCACGTGGTGGTAGAGGTCAGCGGGAGGCTTCGGTGCGGAGCAGGCGCTCCCGGGGTCGGGACGGGAGGGGCGTGGATGTTCGTTACCCCCTACCCAGGACTTCTTCTCCTTGTCCTAGATTTCGGAGCCGTTCTGCTTCCTCACAGGCTGGGCACCGGGTGGGCTCCCCGGTCGGCGAGATGGCGGCGGAAGTTCCTCTTCCCGGACGTCAGGCGATCTGTACTGCAGCCCCCACCGCTCCGGTGTCGGGGGGCTTGGCCGGTGAGTCCAGTGGGTCACTACACTCTAGCGCACTAGTTACCACACTTCAGGCACTACTCCACTCATTGGGGGCGGGGGGTGACACTAGCGGCGTTGGTCAGGTGTGGGCTCCGGGTGCAGTGGCTTCAGGTTCTCGGATCAGGGATTCCGCGGGGCCTAGTACGGGCGGGGAATTGGTGGTGCCGCAGGATGTAGGGGAGGTTGGGAGTGAAAGGGCTGAGTTGTCCGGGGGTATCCCCGACGCGGCTAGGCAGCACGCGTACGTATCTTTTGCGGGCCCGCTGGGGGTCCATTTGAAACAGGACGTGAAGGATAAGATATGGAAGGGCGAGTTCTGTGAGATTTTCTCCCTCCTCCCGTTAGAGGACTTTATTGACCTCAAGGAGGAGGATAAGAAGGATGAGAAGAAGGAGGAGGAGGAGAAGAGGAAGCGGTACCGCAAGATACCGAAGTCCTTTGGTAACTGGTTGCGGGCTTTTTGTGTGCTGGCTAGCGTGCTCGGCGAAAAATCGCCGGGGTTGTGCTCGTCTTTGTTCTGCTATTTGGATGGCATTTGGGAGGCGTACCGGACTTACGGGGGGTTGGCCTGGTGGAGGTACGACGTGCAGTTTCGGCAGCGGCTGGCGGCTAACCCGGGTATGCGGTGGGACCAAATGGATCTGCCGCTCTGGATGAAGCTAATGATGGCGCAAAAGGCGCAGCCCTTTCAGAGCTCGGCCGGCGCCAGGGGGCAGTCCGCCTCGTCGGCCACCTTACAAAAGGGCTTATGCTGGCTCTATAACGAGGGCCAATGCAAATGGGGAGCCTCCTGTCGTTTCAAGCATGAGTGCTCCGGCTGCGGGGGAGCTCATGGGCTCAACCGCTGCTTTAAGAAGGGTAAGTCCGGAGGCGCCGGTGCGGCTGTCGCGCCGGGGGGAGGGGGTGCATCCGCTTCCCCTGGGCCTCACCCCAGTGAAGCTAAGCGCGATGGAGCCGTGGCTAGGCCGCTACGGTAACAGGGCGGACGCTGCGGTGCTCCTGGCGGGTTTTGCGGCGGGGTTCTTTATTCCGTTTCAGGAGCGACGGGGGGGTCAAGGGAGGCTGCGCAACCTGAAGTCTGTGGCTGACTTCCCGGATGTGGTCAGGGAAAAGCTGGGCAAAGAAGTCGGACTGGGCCGCATGGCAGGCCCGTTTGTGGTGCCTCCGCTGGAGGGCCTGCGGGTTTCCCCACTTGGGGTGGTCCCCAAGAAGGAGCCGGGTAAATTTAGACTCATTCACCATCTCTCATACCCGAAAGGGGAGTCGGTGAATGACGGTATTCATAAGCAATTGTGCTCGGTGTCATATGCATCTTTCGACCGGGCGGTCGATTTGGTCCGGCGGGCCGGGCATGGGGCCCTGATGGCTAAGGTGGACATCGAGGCCGCGTTCCGGCTGCTGCCGGTCCACCGGGACTGTCATCACCTACTGGGGTGTTTCTTTGAAGGGGCCTACTTCGTGGACTTGTGCCTGCCCATGGGCTGTTCCATTTCGTGCTCCTATTTTGAGAAATTCAGCACTTTTCTCGAATGGGTGATACGGGTGGAAGCGGGGAGTCGTCTTATTGTACATTATCTAGATGATTTTCTGTGTGTGGGACCGGCGGGTTCCCTGGATTGCCTGCGCCTGCTGCGAACGGTTGAGTGGGTGGCGGGCCAATTCGGGGTTCCGCTGGCGGCGGACAAGACCGAGGGCCCGACCACGTGTCTGAGTTTTCTAGGTCTGGAGATTGACTCTGGGAGGGGCGAATGCCGGCTGCCCCAGGATAAGCTGGCAAGGCTTCGAGGGGCGGTGGCTGCTGTTGCTGGGGCGCGCAAGGTGACTCTGGTGCAGCTACAATCTTTGATTGGGTTGCTCAATTTTGCGTGTCGGGTCATCCCGATGGGAAGGGTGTTTAGTCGTAGCTTGTCGGCCGCTACCGCGGGGGTTAGGTCCCCGCACCATTTCGTACGGGTGTCGGCGGCCATGCGAGCGGACTTGGGCATCTGGGATGCCTTCTTGCGTGATTTTAATGGGACGGTGTTGTTCCGGCAGGAGGGCCAGTCATCGGCCGAGCTGGAGCTTTTTACGGATGCTTCGGGCAGTGTAGGCTTTGGGGCATATTTCGGGGGCTCCTGGTGTGCGGAGCGGTGGCCGGACTCTTGGGGTTCGAGCCCTCTTATGCGCAACTTGGCTTTCTTGGAGTTGTTCCCGTTGGTCGTTGCAGTAGCGTTATGGGGTGACAGGCTGCGCGATCGGAAAGTGGTATTTTTCTCGGATAACATGGCGGTGGTTCACGCGGTGAATCGCCAGTCGGCGGCCTCAAGGCCGGTGGTTCAGCTGCTTAGGCGACTGGTATTGCTGTGTATGACCCGAAATGTTGTTTTTCGCGCGCGCCATGTTCCCGGCTATTTGAATGAGGTGGCTGATGCTCTATCTCGTTTTCAGTGGTCCCGTTTCTGGCTGGTGGCGCCGGGGGCATCGAAGGAAGGGCTGGCTTGCCCGGACGAGATTTGGCAGCTGGGGGCGTCCTGCTTGGAGGACTCGTGAAGGCTTCTCTGGCACCGGCCACTTGGGCCTCGTACAGTAAGGTTTGGGGCTTGTGGGAACGATCACTGGATGGGTTGGCCATGGACAGCGGGGAGGCCCTGCGGGACGCTTTCTTGTGGTACACCTGTCAGTTGCTGACAAAAGGGCCGTCCCCTGCCGTGGTGGACAGATCCATGGCGGCGATGGCGTTTTGGTTTCGGTGGCATGGGAAGGAGGACTTTACCAAGACCTTCGTCATCAGGCAAGCCCTGAAGGGTTATCGCAAGGGGCGCAGGGCGCCGGATACCAGGCGCCCGGTGTCGGTGCGGCTGCTGGGGGATTTGGTGGGTATATTGCCTGAGGTTTGTTTTGATGGGTTTGAGGCTTTACTGTTCAAAGTAGCGTTTGTTTTGGCGTTTTTTGGGGCATTCCGAGTAGGGGAATTGGTGAGTGCTAGTAAAACCTGTTAATTTATTATCGATATTATTATTATTATTATTATCATTATTATTATTATTATTATTATAATTATTGGTTAATAAAGCTGTGGACAAATTTCCCCATACTGCTTAGTGTCTGTGTATTATTGGGTTAGGTTATGGGGGTGGTTTGTCCTGGATTCCGACTGCCCAAATGGCGACTATAGACCTGTCATGTGTTTCTACTGTCAAAATCTGCAATAAAAACAGATTTACCAAAAAAAAAATATGCTGATATTTTGTGATACATCAGTGGTATATGTATGTGATATATATTTTGATATTTTAATATTTTGAAAACAAATCATGTTAAAATTTTATCCAAAATATTAAATCATCTGAAAGCCTATCCAAAAATATTGAATTGAGGCACTAATCAAAGAGCGCATGAATACTGAACACAGCGACACAAATCTTGCCCCAGTATTGGAAAATACATCCCCTCACCCTCCTTCCCCCCTCCCCCCCCCCCCCCCCCCCCCGATTTACAAAGCATGCTGACATATAGCCGACAGAGGGATGACACGGGGAGTGGGGAAGAAGATACCCAGGCATTGACCCCGACGTAGACAGGAAAATCGGGTCGCTGGCCCACCCAGGATGATGAACGACGCTCCTACACCCTAGCACGCTGCCCATGCCTATACCATCTCAAACCGGGGCGAGGGGAGAGGCGGGAGCAGGGACAAACATGAGAACCAATCAGATGGGCGGGTAGCCTGCAGTGCTAGGGAGCACAACTGTGGTATGGAAGCTGGACATAGGAGCTACCTCACTAATTCAAGATAAATCAAACACTACTAATGGTGCGCTAATACACGATACCATAGACTACATCATGACATTACCAATAACATCTAAACACAATTTGCTACGCCTTGATTTGACATATTTGTGGGTTTGTAACCTTCACAATATTTATGATGCACAGTTGAGAATGTTTTTCCCTTAACCCCTTAAGGACACATGACATGTGTGACATGTCATGATTCCCTTTTATCCCAGAAGTTTGGTCCTTAAGACGTTAAAGGACCACTATAGGCACCCAGACCACTTCAGCTCAATGAAGTGGTCTTGGTGCCAGGTCCATCTAGGGTTAACCCTGCCTGCTGTAAACATAGCAGTTTCATGGCGTTTCCGCGCTTCATTACATGATAGATATCGATAACAGGCTCAGAGAAAGAGAGAAAAACAAACAACGTAATAGACGTCCTAACTTGTCCATAGCTCCTCGTTTCTCTAACCCAGTGGTGAGTAGCCAAGCTCCTCCTCCAGAACCTGAACCCATGCAATTGGGTAGTGCTAAACTCACTGAGGCAGAGAGACAACACAGACGTAATGAAGGGCTATGTATGTATTGTGGCAAGAAGGGGCATCAAAGATTGTCATGCCCGGTTCGGCCGGAAAACTTGCACACCTAAGGCACGTACGGGGACCGACCTTAGGTGTGATGTATATGTCCCCTAAATTGACTAAGAACCGTTTCCTTGTCAGAGTTACCTTGTTATGCCGTTTGGATTATGCAACGCTCCAGCGGTATTCCAGGATTTTATTAATGATGTCCTAAGAGAGTACCTCCACATGTTCATTCTAGTGTACCTGGACGACATTCTCATCTATTCCCCAGACCTAGAGACACACCACGAACATGTGAGAGTAGTACTCAAAACCCTGTTACAGAACGGTCTTTACTGTAAACTGGAGAAATGCCAGTTTGACCAAACGGAGATACAATTCCTTGGATATTTTATATCTCCGTCCGGTTTCCAGATGGATCCCCGCAAGCTGGAGGCAGTCTTACAGTGGCTGTTACCCAAGGGCCTTAAAGCTACACAACGCTTTATAGGTTTTGCGAATTACTACCGCAAATTTATTAAAGGGTTTTCTTCTGTAATTTCTCCTATAACCAATTTAACCAAAAAAGGAGCAAATTGCATATCTTGGCCCAAAGAAGCAGGAGAGGCATTTGAACAGTTAAAATCTTTATTTTCCTCAGCACCTGTCCTGACCCATCCTGATCCAACCAAGCCATTTATCCTAGAAGTGGATGCGTCAGAAACAGGAGTTGGAGCCATTCTGTCTCAGAGAGAAAATCCTGATACGCCTTTACATCCCTGTGGATTTTACTCTCGCAAACTCACACCTGCAGAGAAGAACTATGACATAGGGAATAGGGAACTTTTGGCCATTGTACTTTCCCTTAAGGAATGGAGGCATCTCTTGGAAGGTTCCAAAGAGCCACTTTTGATCTTCACTGATCATAAGAATTTGGCTTATATTGGGGACGCTAAGAGATTGTCCTCTCGTCAGGCTAGATGGTCATTGTTCCTCTCCCGATTCAATTTCGTAATTACTTATAGGCCTGAAACTAAGAACACAAAGGCAGATGCACTTTCTAGACAGTTTGAGACAGATGAAGTTCCTGAACAAGAGATATTTCCTACCATACCTCCAGAATGCCTCATTGCCACCACAGTTTCCGAAGTGTCTTCTCCACTCTTCTGTGCCATAATAGCAGATCAAACTCAGGCACCCGTGGGAAAACCGCAGGATAAACTGTATGTGTCACCTCCGTTAAGAAAAAAGGTACTTGATTTATTCCATGATAACCTCACAGCAGGTCATCCTGGAGTCCATAAAACCCTCTCTGCTATCTCCAGGAGGTTTTGGTGGTCTACTCTTAGGAACGATATCAAAGATTATGTGGGGGCATGTCAAATATGTGCCGTTTCTAAAGTTCCTCCTAGATCACCCCCTGGACTGTTACAACCACTGCCCGTACCTAATGCTCCATGGACCCATTTAGCCATGGATTTCATTGTGGATCTACCCAGTTCAAACGGGTTCAATACAGTCCTTATGGTCATCGATAGATTCTCGAAGATGGCACATTTTATTCCACTTAAAAAATTACCATCTGCTCAAGATCTAGTTCAGATATTCTTGAGAGAGATCTTTCGTTTACACGGTGTACCCAAAAGCATAGTATCTGACAGAGGTACCCAATTTATTTCTAGGTTCTGGTGTTCCTTTTGTAAACAATTGGGCATCGAACTCTCCTTTTCGTCAGCTTATCATCCTCAAACAAATGGAGCAGCAGAGAGGGCTAATCAGTCTTTAGAAGCCTATTTACGTCGTTTTATCAATGCCAATCAGTGTAACTGGTATGAACTCTTACCCATGGCTGAGTTCGCCAGGACCAACGCGACTCATGAATCTTCTAATCATAGTCCATTCTTTGTAAATCAGGGTTATCACCCCACTATTTTCCCTTCTGAATTCTCAGACACGGACATTCCTGCTTTAAACACCCGTTTAGAATCTATTCATGATACTTGGGATTCCGTTCATTCAGCTCTGCAAAAGGCTTCGTTACGTGCAAAAGTCCAAGCTGACAAGAAACGGGGTGCCAATCCTGTCTATCATCCAGGTGACAAGGTGTGGCTCTCCACATGACATATCAAACTTAAGGTTCCGTCCATGAAATTTGCCCCTCGGTACATAGGTCCTTTTCGAGTCATCCGACGCATCAATCCAGTGACCTATTCCTTGGCGCTTCCTGCTCATATGAGGATTGCCAATACGTTTCATGTATCTTTGCTCAAGCCCCTTACTTGCAATCGATACACCAGGATATCCACACCTCCTCCGCCCTTGGTAGCGGGTGACCAGGAGGAGTACAAAGTTCGTTCTATAATGGATTCCAAAATGTCCAGAGGTATCTTGTCCTATCTTGTTGACTGGAAGGGTTATGGTCCCGAGGAACGTTGTTGGGTTCCTGCTGACAGGGTTCATGCACCCCGTCTTGTCCGGTCGTTTCACAACCGCTTTCCTCTGAAGCCGCGTCCTTCCCGCCCGGTGAGCGGTCTTCGAGTGGGGAGTACTGTTGCGGTCGCCGGCCCGCCGAATCTCACGGCCGTGCCCGACCGGCACAGCCTCGCCAACAACACGAGCTTACCTGCTCGTCGGCGAGCCGGGAACTGCTCCCCCAGGTCTTCTGGGCATCCAAGATGGCGCCGACCGCGTGGTCGCGTCTATCACTAGCCCCGCCCCCGGGAATTATACCAAGGTGTGCGTGACGACGTCAACGCACACGCACGTTTTGGGGTCAGAGGTCGCCCTCTGACCAATCAGAGCATAGAGAGGGATATTTAAATCCCTAACTCACCCCAGTACTTTGCCCTGTCGTGGTTTCCGTTTCCTGGTTTCCTGAGAGTGCTCATTTTTCGTGTTTCTGATTTCCTGGTATCCTGATCTTGGCTTTTCCTTGGTTATTCTACATTCTGGTTTCCCTGACTTGGCTTGTGTTTACGGTATTGTGTATTTTCTGGCTTCCCTGACCTCGGCTTTCCCTTTGACCATTCTCTGTCTCTAGCGTATTAGTCCGGCCATTCTAAGGTCCGGTTTACGCTCTGTCCTTTTATTTCCCTTTCCTTGTATATGTATATGTTTACATAGTTTCTGCGTGCTGGACCACACTAGTAGTCGTGACACTTTCCCTATTTTGTGGCCTATGTCTGTTCACTAACACAAACCCAGTCCAAGTGGTTTACCTTGAACAGAACAAGCCAAGAAGAAATAAAAAAAAAAAAAAGAGAGCAACATTTAAAAAATATAAATAAAAGAAAAAAGAAAACAATATACAAATAGGTTTGTGTAGTGTAGTTTAGTGGGTATAGGTTAGTCTAGTACAAACAGGTATATTAACAATAAATATATTCAGGATCCCCTGTGTATCAGAACTTATGAGAGGAGGTGCACACATTTCTCTAACACATTTCCAAAATCTATTCACAAGTAGTTGTACTTTGCACTGTGTTACTAATTTATAACCAGTAAGTGACTTACTACCTAAATACTCTATTTCTTACATGTTTCAGGAATGTAGCCATCACCTCTGGGTGACGTTAATAGGTTAATCTTTGACCTATTTGTTTACCTAGAGGGTGCACTTTTGGCCAACAGATCATGACCTCTATGAATCCTATGGAAGTCAAGGAGAATGTGTGCATTCTGGCTACGAATAGAGAGCTGCAGTTAGCCAGTGGGCTCGGGCAGCAAAATGTGCACCATGGGGCATGGTTAGAACAATCAAACTAGGTTTTTTAATTATTTAGCCACTTGTCAAATACTTGATACCTGAAACTGAATGTCTCCATTCTGGTATGATTCTATTACAACCAAAAGATAAAATGTAAGAACATTTCTACATAATTACAGTGTAAAATCTGCTTGACTCTATTTGCACTCATTTATTTATTTTTATCTAGCGTTGCAGATGTGTGGCCCCATTCGAAGCCTCCTGACTATCCTGAAAATACACACTGTGACTGGAAAAATAGCACACTATGACTGGAAAAATATCACACACTGTGATTGGAAAATACACACTGTAACAGGAAAAATAGCACACTGTGACTGGAAAATACACATTGTGACAGGAAAAATAGCACACTGTGACTGGAAAAATATCACACACTGTGACTGGAAAATACACACTGTGACTGGAAAAATAGCACACTGTGACTGGAAAAATATCACACACTGTGATTGGAAAATACACACTGTAACAGGAAAAATAGCACACTGTGACTGGAAAAATATCACACACTGTGACTGGAAAATACACATTGTGACAGGAAAAATAGCACACTGTGACTGGAAAATACACACTGTGACTGGAAAATACACACTGTGACTGGAAAAATAGCACACTGTGACTGGAAAATACACACTGTGACTGGAAAAATAGCACACTGTGACTGGAAAAATATCACACACTGTGACTGGAAAATACACATTGTGACAGGAAAAATAGCACACTGTGACTGGAAAAATAGCACACTGTGACTGAAAAATAGCACACTGTGACTGGAAAAATATCACACACTGTGACTGGAAAATACACATTGTGACAGGAAAAATAGCACACTGTGACTGGAAAATACACACTGTGACTGGAAAATACACACTGTGACTGGAAAATACACACTGTGACTGGAAAAATAGCACACTGTGACTGGAAAATACACACTGTGACTGGAAAAATAGCACACTGTGACTGGAAAAATATCACACACTGTGACTGGAAAATACACATTGTGACAGGAAAAATAGCACACTGTGACTGGAAAAATAGCACACTGTGACTGAAAAATAGCACACTGTGACTGGAAAAATATCACACACTGTGACTGGAAAATACACATTGTGACTGGAAAAATATCACACACTGTGACTGGAAAATACACACTGTGACAGGAAAAATAGCACACTGTGACTGGAAAATACACACTGTGACTGGAAAATACACATTGTGACTGGAAAAATATCACACACTGTGACTGGAAAATACACACTGTGACAGGAAAAATAGCACACTGTGACTGGAAAATACACACTGTGACTGGAAAATACACACTGTGACTGGAAAAATAGCACACACTGTGACTGGAAAAATAGCACACTGTGACTGGAAAATACACACTGTGACTGGAAAATAGCACACTGTGACTGGAAAAATAGCACACTGTGATTGGAAAATACACACTGTAACAGGAAAAATAGCACACTGTGACTGGAAAAATATCACACACTGTGACTGGAAAATACACATTGTGACAGGAAAAATAGCACACTGTGACTGGAAAATACACACTGTGACTGGAAAATACACACTGTGACTGGAAAATACACACTGTGACTGGAAAAATAGCACACTGTGACTGGAAAATACACACTGTGACTGGAAAAATAGCACACTGTGACTGGAAAAATAGCACACTGTGACTGAAAAATAGCACACTGTGACTGGAAAAATATCACACACTGTGACTGGAAAATACACATTGTGACTGGAAAAATATCACACACTGTGACTGGAAAATACACACTGTGACAGGAAAAATAGCACACTGTGACTGGAAAATACACACTGTGACTGGAAAATACACATTGTGACTGGAAAAATATCACACACTGTGACTGGAAAATACACACTGTGACAGGAAAAATAGCACACTGTGACTGGAAAATACACACTGTGACTGGAAAATACACACTGTGACTGGAAAAATAGCACACACTGTGACTGGAAAAATAGCACACTGTGACTGGAAAATACACACTGTGACTGGAAAATAGCACACTGTGACTGGAAAAATAGCACACTGTGACTGGAAAATACACACTGTGACTAGAAAAATAGCACACTGTGACTGGAAAAATATCACACACTGTGATTGGAAAATACACACTGTAACAGGAAAAATAGCACACTGTGACTGGAAAAATAGCACACACTGTGACTGGAAAATACACATTGTGACAGGAAAAATAGCACACTGTGACTGGAAAATACACACTGTGACTGGAAAATACACACTGTGACTAGAAAAATAGCACACTATGACTGGAAAAATATCACACACTGTGATTGGAAAATACACACTGTAACAGGAAAAATAGCACACTGTGATTGGAAAATACACACTGTAACAGGAAAAATAGCACACTGTGACTGGAAAAATATCACACACTGTGACTGGAAAATACACATTGTGACAGGAAAAATAGCACACTGTGACTGGAAAATACACACTGTGACTGGAAAATACACACTGTGACTGGAAAATAGCACACACTGTGACAGGAAAAGTATCACACACTGTGACAGGAAAAGTATCACACACTGTGACTGGAAAATACACACTGTGACTGGAAAAATAGCACACACTGTGACTGGAAAATTCACATTGTGACAGGAAAAATAGCACACTATGACTGGAAAAATATCACACACTGTGACTGGAAAATACACACTGTGACTGGGCACACCCATAGATACACACTGTGACAGGAAACAGCCATAGATACACACTGTGACTGGGCACACCCATAGATACACACTGTGACAGGACACACCCATAGATACACATTGTGACAGGAAACAGCCATAGATACACACTGTGACAGGGCACACCCATAGATACGCACTGTGATAGGACACACCCATAGATACACACTGTGACAGGACACACCCATAGATACACACAGTCACAGGAAACAGCCATAGATACACACTGTGACTGGGCACACCCATAGCTACACACTGTGACAGGAAACAGCCATAGATACACACTGTGACAGTACACACCCATAGCTACACACTGTGACAGGACACACCCATAGATACACACTATGACAGGAAACAGCCATAGATACACACTGTGACAGGGCACACCCATAGATACACACTGTGACAGGAAACAGCCATAGATACACACTGTGACAGGACACACCCATAGATACACACAGTGAGAGGGCACACCCATAGATACACACTGTGACAGAAAACAGCCATAGATACACAGTGACAGGAAACACCCATAGATACACACTGTGACTGGGCACACCCATAGATACACACAGTGACAGGACACACCCATAGATACACACAGTTACTGGACACAACCATAGATACACACTGTGACTGGACACACCCATAGATACACACTGTGACAGGGCACACCCATAGATACACACAGTGACAGGGCACACCCATAGATACACACAGTGACAGTGAACACCCATAGATACACACCGTTACAAGAAACAGCCGTAGACACATCTTGTGACAGGAAGTATTTATAGACTGCTATATTCATAGTCACGTACAATATACAGCCTGTGCCACAACATGGCGTCCACTCTGCCCAGTGGAGATTTGGAACCGAAGACCGAGGATCTGGTTAACAGAATAACCAAGGTTGAGCAAGCTAAACATCTTCTGAGTAAAGAGCTGCAGGGCCACAAGATGCAGTACGATGCCGTGACCAAGGAATTGGATGAATTAAATGGAGAAAATAAGCATCTGCAAGAATTGCTGGACAAGAAGCAAGAGACACTTAGTATATTGCAACTCAATAGTGACAAAAAGATGTCAGACAACCAAAGACAGCAACAACTTTCAGAGACACACAATGAGAGAATAGAGAGCCTGACCTCGAAGATCCAGGAGGAGAAGTTAAAGCGGAGGAAGCAGAGGATGGAGCTTGAGAACCAGCTGGAGGAGCTGATAAGGAAACACAAGAGTCTATGTGAGCTCCATAACGATAAGAGACTTGTCCTGGAAATATCGCAGATGGAAGAATCAAAAAAACAACTGCTTATCGAAGAGAGTGAGGAGAAGAACAAGTTGGCTGAGGTGATGCATGCTGCAGAACGGCTCAGGAAGGATGGAGTAGCGCCGACTGCGGAGGACATCTTCCTGCGGAGTGCAGAAGCCATGAGTGCACAATGCCTACTTCAGGAGGAGAACGCCAGCGCTCAGGCTAAGCTGGAGGCCATGTCTGAGCGTCACACACACTCACAGGAAAAATACAAGATGTTAATGAATGAGCTGGAAGCCGCAAGAATAGATTTAGAAACTTCCGCACAGATTATGTTCAGTGGGAGCGAGGCTAAGGAGCAGACCAAGACACAAAGGAGGCCATGAGAAGTAGGCCATGAGCAGGACAAGGTGTAAAGGAGGCCACAAGCAGGGCAAGAAGTTGTAGAAGGTTTTATCAGGACATTGGTTATTAAGGACCACTGTTCAGCGTTTTCTCCCGTTCAGCCTTTATTTGACTCCATGTGATTTATTTCATTGTTATTCGAGTTAAAGATGTTTTGCATTGTGTTTTATTTCAAATCCCTTCATGGCAACAATGCCATGACAAAGCTTCTAAGTTTCATGTTCCTTTAGTCAAATCATATGACCATTTATATTCTTCTTAAAGAATGGCATCAACTGTATATAAAGGATAAGAAATGCAGACATGTTTGTTCAATGGACTCTCTGAGTTTATATGAGTTAGTTCCAGGTGGAAGGGCAGCACCTTGTGATGATGGCAGATTTGGAGAAACATTTCAGATCAGTTTGTTTCAAAGTTTTTCCATTCTAAAAAAAATGGTCCACGGAATATGGAGTTTGATGGATGAGATCCTTTACCTTCTGACCCCTTGTCTGTCCATAAAGATACTTCTAATATTCAGTACAAAACACTTCACACTGGATATTGTTGCTCTTATCAGTTTATTAAAAAGTTCTTGCATTAACAGCAAAAAAGTGTGTTTTTCTCATATTTATAAAAAAGTGAATTTGTTTCTTCTTTAAGTAAAATCGGCAGTGCAGATTGAGAGCATCGGGGTATTTTGTAGATAGATTAGGACCGCTCTCTGATTTTGCACCCAACTAATAATTAAGAGAAACAATTCAGTTGTTCTATATACAGGGGAGCAGGATAGAAACTGTGATTTTTATTCTAAATATCTGTTAGGAAAGCAGAAACGGCATCATCTAAAATATGTTAAATGAAATAATTGCAATTCTTTTTAAAATCTTTAAAAATCTTTATTTGTGGTGGAGGCATATATGCTATTTTTCTTGTTTTTATCAGTTGTCCTAATATTTTATTTATTTGTTATTATAGATGTGGATGTCTCTGTCAGTAAACCTTTGGTGGATGCTATGGACATGATTGGTGCCTAAACCTTTTGGTGATGAACTGAAAACAACATTTCAAAATAATAAAGTAATAATGTTGTGGAAACAACTGGGTTAGAGAATGTTTCCAAATCTACAACTTTGTCTTGTATTTAGCAATTGGATTCACAATCTGACCTCCATTTGCTTTGTCATAAATAAACCCCTGTATCTCCACAATATCTCTGTGCATGCACCGTAGGCATGGGACATCTTGGTATACCACTATAGTTTGGAGATGTAAAGATTGAAAACCACACTGTAAGGAGAATATTTTAAGAATGTATCAGTAAACATACACATATTAACATGCCAACTCTTCATTTTTAAGTACCAGATGAGCTTTAAAATGTAGTTTATGTATCTGTCACTCAAAGAATTAAACAAGGTTTGTATTGTTTTTAAAAATTAAATTCCAATATCTTAATGAAGTTATTGGTCTGTGAGTGTAAAACCATTGTTTTACCTGACTCTTAAATGGTTAATACATTTAAATGAGAATACATTAATTTGGTACCCAGGTTTACCAGACTCACCATGTTTTCCTGTGAACACATCCATTCATCCCTTCCAGACTTTGTTGAGTGTCGAGTGTACAGTATTGCTTGGTATTGTGTACCGATCATATGTTGATGGAAGGAAATTAGGTAACATTTCACTACCTATATAAAACGATCACTATTTAGTAGATATAACCCCAATGAAAACATGCATGCATTTAATTATGCATTTTTTATTTGGGTTATATCTAAAAGCAGCTGACAAAAGCTGCAGTTCTCTTGTCTGCTGCCTTTGAAAGCCCTCCCTTTCTTACCCAGTCCAGTCATTCTGTGGCTCTCCAATCACAGACTTCCCAATGCAGCTCTATGAGAAGTCTTTCCAGGGCAGGTGCTCTGGGCAATTGCCTCTTGAGTTTAGCGCCATTGAGCTAAACCAGGAAGTAACAGGACCTGCTGTCTGATTGACAGCAAAGGGGGTGTAACAAGATTAATTTATAAAAGTACCAATTTCTTTTGAAATCTACTCTTTTTGTAAAATGGTACTCTTTTGGTGACACTGTGTCCATAAGTAAATAAGTAAAGATTATAACCAATTAGGCAAATGATACCTGTGACAGAGTGGGCACACATTTCTGCTTTGACTTTACTTAAAGGGACACTGTAGGCACCCAGACCACTTTAGCTCATTGAAGTGATCTGGGTGCGGTGTCCCTTTGCACCTACTGCTGCAATGCTAAACATTGCAGTTCCAGAGAAACTAGAGTGTTTACATTGCATCTCTAATTCTGCCCACAGTGGCTGTCTACCACATAGCCACTAGAGGGCGCCCTGAATCGAAACATGCTTTTGGTCCGGTATCTGATGCTGGACGTCCTCACGCTCTGCATGAGGACCTCCAGCGTCACATATTTCCCTATAAGAAAGCATTGATTCAGTGCTTTCATATGGGGAGGTGTGTGCAGCATTGGTTCTGAGAAAAGGTAACTAAATAATGGATTTTTTAACCCTTTATTTACTAGGGTAGGGGAGCGCGAGGAAGGGGGGAGGCAGAGGGAGCTATAGTGCCAGGAATATAGCTTTGTATTCCTGGCATTTATAGTATCCCCTTAATAAAGAAAAAGAGATATAGAAGAACTGTAAGTGCTGTAATGTCTTTTTACAAATTAAACCTGTGTTTGCAGTGAGCATATTAGATCATCTGGCAGAACATTTAGGGAAATCTGGGCCAGGTTAAATGCAAACCTCGGCACTTTTGTGACTCGATAAAGGAGAAGTACAGAAACTATAAGATCCTCCAGTGATCCCCACAGTGCAGCAAGCACTTCAACAGCATATGATTTGGTTCTCCACACCAGCTGTACTCTTCAGAAATTCATTGTTTCAGCTTAATGAAGCCTTGCAGAATGCATTTTCTAAAAACATTTGCCAAAAAGTGTTCAAACGTGGTCCCCCGCACATGGAATATATATGTCAACATTCATTAAATCTTAGTGTTCTTGACATTTGTTGTGTTATCCGTGATATCTGTGAAGTCTGTTATCTCACTGTAAGCAGTACCACATGTTATTTTAGTGTTTATATATAATACGCAGTGTGGCAAAACCTGACACAGAGTCATTTGGTACCGATCCAAATCATTCGGAAAAGAACATTGGGTGAAAACCAATTTTAAATTATAACCACACAGATCTGCTCTCACTCTTGGTCAGATATACAACCATTCAACATGCTATCATTTATAGCAATTCTAGAATCAAATTGTACTTGTTTTTTCTAAAATCTGCTAAATAAAAAAAAATAAAATTAAAAAAAAAAGTAATTTCTTAACCCTTTTTAAACCAACGGTACCAGTTTGCGGAGTCCTGTCTGGCGCTGTCAAATCAGGCTGTCTGCCATTACTGAAGTATTAAGTGTATCATTTAAGGGCTAAGATTACTTAGAGTAGCGTGCCAGTTCCACTTCATACACTCAGAATAAGTGTGATCGAATTACTAAAAGATATACGGTTATATTAGAGAAATCAGTTCAAGATGCAAGTGTTGTGTTTATTATGACTTGCTAACTCTGGAACACATCTGACAATCACAAAAAAATTTAAACACTGAATTGGGATTCTTTTTCAGACTCCTACACTTAACCTTAGTCAGTGATGTATATCATTGACACTGCAAATGCTTGGGTACTCCAATTCACACAGTGATTGTGCCTTGTAGATAAGTGAGTATTATAGCACCCGCAGTGATAAGGTTTGCCAAGATGAGGGCAGGACATTTTTAATATGGAGGAACACGCAGTTCAGGTTTTTACTGTCCCAGGGCTTTGGGTTTGGCTATGTTTATTATACAGATAACTGCCAATAGCCATTGGTGAAGCTGCAATTAAAACAGAACACATCCGGCTTTAATTTCCTGGATCACTGTCTGTGTTCCACCACAGAGTCATATCACAGTGTTTAGACAATATTGAACACTTTCTACAAAATCACCAGTGTTAAAGGAGTCCTATACATCAACTCTAGCTTAATGAAGCAGTTTTAGTGCCCAATTCTCTGCCATGTAGAAGTTAAAGGGACACTATAGTCACCAGAACAACTACAGCTTAATGTAGTTGTTCTGGTGAGTATAATCATTCCCTTCAGGTATCTTCATGCAAACACTGCCTTGTCACAGAAAAAGCAGTGTTTACATTGCCCCCTAGGGACACCTCCTGTGGTCACTCCTCAGATGGCCACAGGAGGTGCTTCCTGGGACAGTGCTGCACAGTAGGCAGCACTGCCATTCAGCGTCTCCATGCAAAGCTGAATTTATCTCATAGAGATGCATTGATTTAATGCTTCTCTATGAGGAGGTGCTGATTGGCCAAAACGGTGTTTGGCCCTACCCACATCACGACTCCTTGCCGATTTCAGCCAATGCAATGCTTTCCCTATGAGAAAGCGTTGGATTGGCTAAATATCGTAAATTCTGATGATGTCATCAAGAAGGCAGATAGGGGCAGGGCCAGCGCCGGCGGACCTGCGTGACAGTGGAAATAAGGTACGTTTTAACCTCTTCTAAGGAGGCTAAGGGAGAGGCTAAATGGTGGCTTTTAACACTATAGGGTCAGGAATACATGTTTTTGTTCCTGACCATATAGTGTTCCTTTAACATTATTTCACTGCTTCCCTTTATCCTGCTAGATTAGCCCAGCCAGGGATATTTATTATTCCTGGTTGGGAATAATAAGTTGAGTAATTCGTAGTGAACGGGTGATAATACAGAGAACACCTGGCCCACTCTCAGCTGTCAAAGTGGCTTATAACGGTAATGATTTTTAAAAATAGATGTATAGATCTCCTCTGAGCTATCAGTCAGTTCAGGGCCGGCGCGTCCATAAGGCGGCACAGGCGGCCGCCTTAGGGCGCCAGAGGAGGGGGGCGCAAAAATCCGAATCCCCTGCCTCTGGCTGGAGACTCGGATTTTTAATCTCACCTCTCTCCCTGCAGCCAGCACACAGCAGGAGCCTGGCAGTGAAGTCAGCCGTCCTCCTCTGATGATGTCAGAAGGGGGCGGGACTTCTACTGCTCCCAGACTCCCCAGCGGTCCTGACTCTATCTGCAGCTCCAGCCTCCAGTGCAGCCTGTCCCAGCCGACCACCAGGGGTAAGGCTCTCCACTCCCTGGTCCAAGGTAAGTCTCTGAGAGGGGGAGGGGGAGGGGAAGGGGGTGGGGGAAGAACTAGCATTTTTTTTTTTTTAAATCAAAACGTGTTTTTTTTTTCAGCCCCTGCCCCCACCATACTCCCCCTGCCCCCACTATACTCCCCTTGCCCCCACTATACTCCCCTTGCCCCCACTATACTCCCCTGCCCCCACTATACTCCCCCTGCCCCCACTATACTCCCCCTGCCCCCACTATTCTCCCCCTGCCCCCACTTTTCGGCCCCTGCCCCCACTATACGGCCCCTGCCCCCACTATACGGCCCCTGCCACACCATACGGCCCCTGCCCCCACCATACGGCCCCTGCCCCCACCATACGGCCCCTGCCCCCACCATACGGCCCCTACCTCCACTATACGGCCCCTGCCCCCACTATACTATCCCTGCCCCCACCATACTCCCCCTGCCCCGCTATACTCCCCCTGCCCCCACTATACTCCCCCTGCCCCCACCATACGGCCCCTGCCCCCACTATACTATCCCTGCCCCCACTATACTATTCCTGCCCCCACCATGCTCCCCCTGCCCCCACCATACGGCCCCTGCCCCCACCATACGGCCCCTGCCCCCACCATACTCCCCCTGCCCCCACCATACTCCCCCTGCCCCCACCATACTCCCCCTGCCACCTCTACAGCCCCTGCCCTGTCTACAGCCCCTCTTTCCCTCTAAAGCCTCTGCCCCACCATACTGCCCATGTGCCCCTATACAGCCCATGCCCCACTCTACAGCCCCTGTCCCCACTAACTTCCCCCTATTGCTTTTGTGCCCCCTCTTTATCCCTTGTGCCTCCTTTATTTCCCTCTACAGCCCATGCCCCCTGCCTCCCTTTCACACGTCTCTACTGCCTGTCTCCCCCCTCTACTTCCTCTACCCGCCTCAACAGCCTCTGTCCCCCCTCTACTTCCCATTTACCCCCTACCATACTGTCCCTGTGACACCACTTTATTGCCTCAGTGTCCCTCGTTACAGCCTGTGCCCACACCATACTGCCCCTGTGTCCCCCTCTACTGCCCCTGTTTCCCACCATATTGCCCGTTTCCAACCACATTGCCCCTTTGCTCCCACCACAGCCCCTATACTCCCTTCTACAGCCTCTAACTCCCTTACTTCACATCCCTTCCACTCCCTTTTACCCCATAACTCCAGTACAGCCCCTATTCCCTTACTACAGTCCTTACCCCCACTACAGCCCCTCTCCCCCAATTGCTGCCCATATCCCCCACACTACAGCCCCTGTTCCCACTTGCAGCCATCAACCTACTTCAGTCCCTAACCCCCTACTACATCCCCAATTCCCCACTACATTTCCTAAGCCCCCAATTACAGCCCCTAACTCTCAACTACAGCCCCTGTCCCCCTACTACAGCCCTTAACTCCTTAATTAGAGCCCCTATTACCCCACTAAAACTCACTACCCCCACCCCCCCACCCAAGATTAGGTTCTGGATCTGCCCCTGCTCTGTATACCTGTCTGCATGTCTCTGTATGACTGTGTCTGTATGTCTCTATATGACTGTGTCCGTGTGTTTCTGAATGTCCCTGTATGCCTGTGTCTGTATGTCTCTGTATGACCGTATCCATATGTCTCTGTATGCCTTGTTCTGTATATCTTTGTGTGACTGTCTGTGTATATATGTCCCTGCATGCCTGTGTAAGTATGTCTCTGCATGCCTGTATGCCTTGTTCTGTATGTCTCTGTATGCCTGCATCTTCATGTCTCTGTATGTCTGTGTTTGTATAACTGTGTCTTTATTCATCTATATGCCAGTGTCTGCATGTCTCTGTGTGTGTGTCTGTATGACTGTATGTCTGTGTACCTGTATGTGTTGATTGTATGACTGTGTGCCTGTATGGCTGTGTTTGTTTGATTGTGTGCCTGCATATTTCTGTGACTGTGTGCCTGTATGTGTGTGTAGCTATATATCTATGTCTATATGGCTTGGGAGGGAAAAGTTACACAAAGGAGCCTGAGGGGAAGAGGGACACACAAAAAACAGGCTGAGGGGAGAGACCCACAGAAAAGGGCTGTGGGAAAGAAAGACACACAAAGGGGCTGGGGGGGAAAGGAGATACACATGGAGGTTGTAAGAGACATACAAGGGGGTGTAAGACACACTAAAGGGGGTACAATACACTACATGGGGATTTCAAAAGGCTGGATATGAGACACCGCTAAAGATACATCTTATTCGTGTGTGGGGGGGGGGCGGCAAAATTCATCTTCGCCTGTGTAGCCAAAAATCCTTGCACCGGCCTTGAGTCAGTTATTAATCAGGGAGTTATATATATATATATATAAATTATCAAGCTGTATTGTAGACAAACTATGACCCAAACTAATTGCCCAATAGATGGGCATGTTCATTGGATTTCTACCTGTGCTGATTGATGTCACTGAATGCTGATTTTATTCACATATCAAGTGAAAAGTAACCAATAGAGGGGGGAAAGGAGGGGCATTAAAAATAAAATAAATCATAATAATAATCATTAACCCTTTTTAGCAGTTTTCCAAGGAAATCATCCGGGTAGTGGATCAGCATTTCTCCGGATACATGTACATTACTGGTTAACCCTCATACCAATGATATCACAGATTTATTAACATGAAACCTATTTTGTGAAATGCTTTACATACCAGTGGGTAGAGCAGGAGTTGTCATTAAGGTTTCACTCTCCTCCGGGCTCATAACCTTTACTCTCATTCCACGACCTGCACATAAGATGCAAATGATGTGTCAGTGGAGATGAATTGCTGAATTCATGACACTTTTGGAGTAATTACTGTAGCTCAAAATCACAAAAATACACTAGAATCCACTAATACAAAACAACACAGAAAAGTAGAATTCTGTACAGATACATAAGAAGTATGTTTAATTTACAATATTATTTTATTTACATTATTGTTACAAGGAGTCTGTATTTTATACTTGTGCTTCTGGACAATGTGCATTGCAATCTTCCTTAGCTGTGCAATGTGTTCATAGTGATTTTCTAAAGGAGTTATAACAAGCAATAACAATAACATACATAAAAAAAAAGAAAAAAGTTATTTTCTGTAAGATAAAAAAATAAATACAAATAAAACATCTGGATTTTAGACATGTTTTAATGTAGCCACCTTTAGTTATAACGGCCGCTATTATTTCACTTCATGTTTTTTTGTTTTTTTTGTAAGTCGAGTACCAAAACTGCTCCTGACCTGGCTGACGGCTGACGCTTAAAAGGAAACTTTAATATAGAAGATAATCCAGGCACTCCAATGAATTCCAAAATAGAGGCAAATTTTTATTGGAACAAGAAACCAAAAAGCAACGTTTCGACCCCTAAGCTTGACAAAGGCCCTTAGGGATCGAAACGTTGCTTTTTGGTTTCTTGTTCCAACAAAAATTTGCCTCTATTTTGGAATTCATTGGAGTGCCTGGATTATCTTCTATATTCAATACTACAATTGGTCCTTTTTGGTACTGGGACTTATCCATGGAGCATCCTGAATCCCATGACTTAGGAATGAGTGCACTTCCATCACCTATACATACTAAAAGAAAACTTTAGGCATCTCTGAGATTGATTACCAGGCAGCCTATGTCTGTGTCGTATAACTCAACAGATCAATAGATCTGTGAACCCAGTTTAAGATTTCTGTCTGACTGCTGAATTTGTTACAGTCTGCCTTATAAAATACCCAGCACTTCTTTTTTGTTTTTGCTTCTACAACTGAAAAAAATAACAGATGTTTAGGTATCAATCCCAGCAAGGCGAGAGTTTTCTTTTCTGTCATATATACGTGTCTTAGGCCTGTGCACCTGTCTTCAAATGATTAAAATCTGTCTTTATTTTGTTTTGCTTTGTGTTGTTATTCTACTGGTATTTCAGAATGTGTGAATTTAAGATACTTTTATTAAAAAAAAAAAAAACAAAGAAACAAAACCTATCCAGAAAAGGCCACATCAATGACTTTATTAGTCAAATGTGGCAGCGGCAGAAGGAAGATAAGAAACATAGACAGGAAACACAAATATAAAACATAGCCAACAGAAAAAAGGATGGAGTAGCTTCGGGAGGGCTCAAATCAGGACTGTCCAGTTGAATTCAGGGTTGTTGGTAGGTATGCTTTCAACAAGCACATGATATCCATTTTGACTATTATCACATGTCACAGTTTTAGACTAGCACAAGAGGGTTGCTGACACTCTGTGTTTCTGGAGAAAATGAAATGTTTATTCCAAACATTGTAACTACTATAGCCTGCTGTAATGGTTATGATGACAGGAGTACTCTGGACCAGATCCCTGGTAATGGGGCAAACTGTCCAAAGAAATCTAGGAATTTGAGGAGATCATTTGACAGAATTATTCTCTAAAATATATATTGAGAGAATTTTAAAGAGAAGTTTCCATTTTAGGCAAAAATAGCAAAATATAAAAACATTTTCTGAAGACAGTTATAGTTTCAAACACAAAAATTGAAGCCTTTCCAACGCCTCATTCTACCAAGCCATCTGGAAACCCTGGTTAAAATGCCTCCAACACATTCCAGACAACCACCTACACAGGGCTTGATCTCATATATATTAACTACATCCGTATGATACGGTGCCAGCCTTAAACTGGGCAACATTTACTACAGCCTTTCAGAACGACCCCTCCCTCCTCCACCCCCCTCTGACCCCCTTACCAATTCAGCTAAAACTAACCGTTAACAATTTCATCTCAGACCCCTTTCACCCACTCCCCAACCCCCTCCACCCTTACCAGGCTGGCAACGACATAGAGCATAAGATTATAAGATCATACGATTGTCTATCCAACTGGCTGCTCTGAAAACTAAGATGCAATGCCTATGTTATTTTGCTTAGGTGACAATCTATTTGTAATTGACTGAATTGAGTACCTCTGCGAGGCCACTCACCAGTTATGTCATTCACCTATGTTTACTGATATTTCAAGATCCTTGATATTCGTATTGACATTCCTTTTCACAATTGCTGTAATTGAAATTATTACTAATAAACATAAACATTGTTTTTTTGAATAGAAAAAAAAATATTGAAGCCTTTCGTGCAAACCCCCACTACCCCTGGGAGGCAGCTATGGCCATAACACTCATCAGCTCAAATGCACAAACCAAAACTCAAAAAGAGTCCCCTGCGCCCTGTCCCAAATCCCTATGCAATAACTGGAGGGTTTTAGTATCACTCCAATGGCCATTAAAGGGATTCGGATAGTGTGAAGGTAACTTTTTGGTTATAGTCAGAGCTTCAGTCTGACTGTTTTCATCTATAAAAATAATTTCACTATAATTTCTGACAATTCCCACTTTAGAGCTCAAGCCTCCCTTTTTGTGCCTGTGAGTGTGTCTGCTACGTGCTATAAATCTTCTGATGATAAATTGTATCGATTCCACAGCTTATGTGAAATGCCCTGTGCCTCCGCTAAAAGCTACAGAAAGACTGAATCTGGCTGAAAGATCTCAATCCACTCCTGATCTGTGCCGCCATCATTATAGGAACCTGGAAAATCGTCCAAACAAGGAACAAGTTGGGAATTCAAACCAATTTTCACAGATTAAACCGGAAAGTCACAGGTAGTCAATCGGAAAACACTGCCGACTTGGAGGAAATGTAAGTTGTGAAGGATGACAAATAGCTAGATTTAACAGGCAATGCGTTTCTGAATATGTAGTATACCGTTTTACATTAAAATTCCTAAATAAAGAATACTGCTTGAGCCAGTGTGGGGAATTCTGACACATGGGGAGCAAAAAAGGCGATGCTTCAAATACTGAAAAAAATGAGACAAATGAAACACAAAGTTATGAGAAGCATACACACGGCACAAATACACTCGGTGAATAGGCATGAATAGGACAGAAACATGGCTTTTGATGATAAAACATCATTGGCCCAATTAGTTAAACTGCATTTTTATTTATTTTATTTTAGTTGTTCCATAGGGTAGCCTTATGAACACTCATAGCATCCTTCAATAATTGTACTCTGTTAGGCTTTATGGCTTCTACTGGAAAGCTATTCCAGGTATCCACTACCACTTTTTTTCAAAGCCTAAAGATAAGAATTTTTTTTTTTTTTTTTTTTTTAGTAAAATGACAATCTAAACCACGGATTGGCAACCTTCAGATGCTGTGGACTACATCCCCCATAATGCTCTTACACCCATAATGCTGGCAAAGCGTCATGGGAGGTGTAGTCCAAAACATCTGCCTATGCCTGATCTAAACTGTTGATTGCTCCCACATCCTATATGCAGATAGACGATAGCTTTAAGCTACATGAAAACTTGAATTCTAAACAGCTTTTCTGTAACTGTTCTGTTAAGCGTGAGTGTACAAGGTGAGATACATTGCTCTGCATTCCACAGGACAGGAAACAACATCACCCAAATCCCTGACTCGCTTCGCACCTGGGGCTGCTTCACCAGCGCTTGTCACCCACATCCAGGAATATTAGATTTTTGCCGAGTTTGCATATATTCATGTAAAAGCCTGGAAATAAGAGACAATTCGATATCTAATGATACAATTTCCAAAACCGTCACAAATCATGTTGACCTTCCCTTCACTCCCCTAGTAGCAACATCTTGGCTGACTGTGAAAAGTCCGATACTCAAGGCTGATAGTGAACGTCTAGCGAACTTTAACCAGGTCCCTTTTAATACCTCAAATGTATTTTAAGTGGTTATTGTTTGCATTTTAATTAAGATTTGTCTGTAATAGAAGCAGGTGTTTTAATGTTACAAGACAGGATATTCGTTTTTTTACTTTTTAATATACAGATTATAAATGCATTTCAGAAGCAGCATAGCCTGGACATTAAATATGCACTTTCAGAGTTATTCACTAAAATGAGAATTTAAAGTTTAGTTTAAAATGTAAGACCAAACTAGCAAAACTAGAAGCATAGATGACTTAGAGAACCAGTTTGACTATTTGAACCTTGCATTTGAAATTCACTTTGAATTCACATTTTACTTAATAACTCTGAAAGTGTTCCTTGTATTGACCAGTGATGGCATCAAATATGTCTGTGATATAAAATGTTGATAGCCATGGACCAAGGCCGGCAGGAGAGATGCTTTCATCTCCCCTGCCGGCCCATGCAGAGTCAGCCTTGCTGTAAGCCCTCTCAGGCTGGTGAGGAGATCAAAGATCTCCCTCAACGGCCGGCTGGCACTAGGAGTCTCTGTGTTCCTCCTGCAAGCAGGCTGGTCGGAACGTTGCTGCGGTTACCAAGGCAATGCTCTGATACAGTGCTGTGCTCACAGAAGAACAGAAAACTCAGCCTGCAGTTGGAGGAGCTGCAGGCTAAAGTGAACATGCCACCACTAGACCACCAGTGCTTGCAGCATTATGTACCCCCTCCCCTGGTAAAAGGTAAGGAGAAGGAAGGGGGAGACATTAAGATAGATTTTCACATCTCACCCACCTACACACAGCATAGACCCTATGCACCCTTTACACACACACACTACACCCCTCACACACACGGCCCTTCACACACACTGCCCTCCTCACACATGCACACACTGCCCCCCCTCACACACAGCAACCCTCACACACACATAACAGCCCTGACACACACACTGCACCCTTGACACACACAGTATATCATTGACACACACACTGCACCCTTCACACACACTGCACCCATCACACACACTGTCCCCTCACACACACTGTACTTCTCTCACACACACACTGCACCCCTCACCCACACACTGCACCCTCACACACACACACTGCATCCTTCAAAGACATAAATACAGCACACCTCACACACACAACACCCTTCACACTCGCACTGCACCCTTCACACACACACACACACTACCCCCTCACACACACTGCACCTCTCACACACACACTACACCCTTCACACACAAACACACAGTAATCACCCTTCACACACACACACAGCACCTCACAGACACATAAAAAAAAGGAGAATAGAAAATAGAAAAAAATAGATATATTTAAGTACACATTTAAAAAATAACACTACTTTCTAAAAAATAATACATTGTACTTATGCTATAAAATTTGTTACTGCGGCACTGGTGGGCAGTAAGGAAATGTTACCATCAACAAAGATACAAAAGTGGGCGGTAGATATTAAAAGGTTGACTACCCCTGGTTTAGACATTAAACTTAGAGTCAATGTGTGCATTAATAGAAAAAGACGGGGGCGGGGCCGGGCCGCCGAGCTGAGCGGTCGCAGGCCAGCTCGGCTCCTGCAAGTGGAGGCACAAATAGCATACTAACCGTGCTTCAAGGAGAGTTTTCCGGCGAAATCTGCGACCCCCGGTGGCAACGGGCTGCCTGAGCCGAGGAGAGGCTTGCTCTCGACAGTTTTAGTCCCTCGGAGGATGGGACCCGCTGCAACAGGCGGGACCTATACTGGCGGTGAGTGATGCGGACGGCCGCCGCAGCACTATCCTGCCTGACGGAGCCCGACAAGCGGGGAAAGCCTGCGGACCCGGCCCTGTTCCCCCCCCTATGGGCCGGGGGGGGGGTGATCCCGGTCCACTTCAAGCCACGCTTACCAGCTCTCTGCACAGGCATCGACATACAGCCCGAGACCCGCACACAAGATGGCGGAGACCACGTGCACAAGGCCTGCACTCTCGGACGCAAGACGACCTGCAGCCACCATCCGCTCTGGCACACGGGACACTACCAGTTATGGGCCCGGACACCCGGAGATACTCCTGTCACAAGGAGCTCAACAATCACCGCTCACGGTACTACATTTCTGAGAGGCCCGCACACGCTTCATCTGAGCTGGGCGCTCACCGGGAGGAACCCCCCCACCACAGCCTGCCATATACCCAGGGAGAAGCTAGGGGCCCGGCGGAACCCTGGGCCCACGGTCCTGATGATGGGTCCAATGGCACAAGGGCGCGAGTGCCCATCAAGGCCTCAGGCAGAAGACGAGCAGCCCTCGGAAGCTGCATAGCCACTACTGAGATCCTGATCTGAAGGCATCGGATACAAGCGGGACTTTGGGCCCAGATTTGGCCCCCTGTTGCTGGACAACTTAAGGACTAACCTGAGTAGCAGACCATTGGTGGTATATGCCTAGCTTAGCAAATGTACCCCAACTTAACCCTGTCAGCCTAATTATCCCCATTCAGCAGACGCTGGGGTAGACAAGCTGCTTTAACCTATTGGTAGCCTCTTTAAATCTCAGTAACACACACAGCATGATGTCTTACCCGATCCTCATACTAAACTAGCTAGCCTGACTAAAACCGCTGCTTCATAATACGTGCTTATGGTACTACCATTAATGTTATCTCTATGCATGTCACTCTGCAATCTCTTAACCTGTAACATACTTGGGCTCGGGTAGCTATCCTACTGTTGATCCTCGAGAAATGCCTGTTGTGGAGCCTGGCGAAAATTCTCAGCTTGTTTAAACTCATGTCTCAGCGAAACAATTAATCGCCTGTTATTGCTAGAAATCTACGCTGCCAAGCCATGTGTATCATACATACTGTATTGTGTACCTTCTAAGTTAAGCTTGTTTATATACTATAAAACGAGGCTGTTAATCCTAGGAGATATTGCAATGTGTAATGACGCCTATAACCTGTATAACCCCTGCAAGTCTCCCTCTCTTTATTCTGTATCACCATAATCACATGCCTCAAAAAAAGAAAGATTGACAAAAAAAAAAGAAAAAAAAAAAAAGACCCAACTCGAAGTGTGTAAAATTGTGGACTGGCTTTCGAGCAGGTCTCCCAACTGTTCTGATTAAAGCAGGAAATAATCCATTTGAGGGTACTATCCTGCTGTGTTATACAATGCATGTCTCCAGGATGCACATCACATATTTAGATGTGCTTGCTCTATGTGGGGGGCACTTGGACACATTCTTATATGTTGGGGACCTGAAAGAGAGGATGTCAATCAGCCTGGCATGCCTTCAGTGGGCAGGACCACTCAATATGGGAGTTGCCAGTGACACAGGTTCCACTTTTACCTATTCCAATCCCCTACCTCCCAATGTCGGAAGCAGTCGAGGAACTACAAAGGTCACAAAGATCAAAATATCAAATTTTAAATGCTCGCCCTTTTTCTCTTCTATTGGTCACTTTTCACTTGATCTGTAAGCAAAATTAACATTTAGTGGATGTCCCCTAACCATCAATCATCTTATTCCCATCAATCATCTCTTTCTTTTGGTGCCATTAGTGGTACTCTAAATCCTGAAGCAAATGAAGATGTTGTCCATCATGCTAGTTGTTTGCTCAGTTATACTTTAATATGGCACTTCAAAGATATGATATTCGGTAAAACAACCGATCAGCCAGAATTCAGATTAATTGCAAATCATCCGAAACTGAATGCCCAAGTTTACTCGCCAACCATCCAGTCTTTGTGGTGGTGGAGAAGAACCAGAAGACGGCAGTGCTCATGGATGTGGCAATTCCCAATGAGTATAACTTCAGAAGAAAGGACATGAGAAGGCGGACAAATACCAAAGACTGGATGAGCTAGAACGGATGTGGAAAGTAAAGGTAGTAGCTGTCCAAGTGGTAACAGGAACATTTGGTGAGTAGCACTTGGGAGAGTAGTTTCAGCAAATTCCAGGTGGGACAGGTTTCCAGAAGGGTGCAGTATATAGAACATTTAAGGTATTGCATAGAACTCTCAGACTCCCAGGCCACTTTGTGTTTATTCTAAACAAAGCATCAGACATAACCACTCATACATTCTTTTCTTCAAGTGGTTACAGAATACAGAAAAAAAAACTATGTAATAACAAACATACATATAAAATAAACATTAAATAAATAACCGATATGTTCACTGAAATGCCATTTTTTTTTTAAGTTTTTATTTTACATTAAGTGCAATGAGTGTGTATTTTACTTAATTAACGACTGAAAAAGAAACTCTGAACATTTCAGAAACTGTACATGGCATTGACATTTCAGAGTTTTAGTGTTTATGATATTGCACATGTTGAAATGCAGCAATCGTGGCTAACTGTGGTAATTGGGACATGTTGCACAGAAATACTTCCTGCCAATTATCTTCTGAGCCTGTTCTCTGTGTTCTTTGGCAGGATGCTTTTAGATGTTTCTGAGAGATACGGTGACCTGGAACTGGAGAGCAGAGCCGTTGAAAGAGCACAATTCACAAAAAAAGAAAATGCAAGTTTTATTTAGTGTAGCTAGCAGTTGCGAAACAGCTGGCAGTTAAACAATAAAACAATAAAATGCAAATAGATAGAGCATATACTGACTATAAGGACCTGCAACATTCATGGTAATATAGTGCAGTGGCGTACTAAGAGGGGGGCAGAGGGGACGGTCCACCCCAGGTGCCAATCACTAGGGGGATGCCCAGGGCGCATTTTCATGCCACTTGCAGGAGTCTCCACATCCAGCAGATGTGGAGACTCCTGGGCCCCTTTTCACTGGGCAATCATACTGTGCCACCGAACCACCAGGGAATGTAGTGTGTCCCCCCTCCCTGGACACAGGTAAGAGTCAGGGAGGGTGGGCACACACAAACAATACACACTGCTCACTATACACTCATTATACACACACACACACTGCATACACACTATACACACACATACACTGTATTCACACACACAGCATACACATTATACACACACACAGTGATTTATACAGAGGCAAAATTATATTTTGATCTCGAGAATTTATGCCCCTATATATACATGACAAAACCTTACTGGCCTTGTTGCATCTGTTTTCCCTATGTAAATCCTTATCCTCAGATGTTGAGGATAGGACTCTATCAAATATTATGTACTCCACCCTTGGGTTTTTACGTCCAAGATGCATTATCTTGCACTTATCCACATTAAATGTCAGCTGCCAAAACTGACCATTGTAACGGACCGTTTTGCTCACCAGAGGTTAAAAACCGTTTAGGCGATAATCCCTTTCCAGATAGACAAGCAGCTAATGTAAGCACCAATCTCCCGACCTGAAAACACATGAACCCTGGAAATATCTGAACAGGAAAACCATGCAAAAGGTTTACACTCCTGGCAGTCAGCATACAATCCAATTCCCCAATAACGAGACGACACTTCGTTTTGAGGGTTAAGCAGAATCTGACTGTCCTGGCACATACAGTCTCTTTTATTCCCAATCCACAACCACAGTACAGCCGACAGGGTATTACAGAACAACCAATCAATCCGTACAATACACACAGACACTCCCACACAAAATCCTCCCCTCTGCCTGTGATATGATTACTGAACACAATGGGTAATCTCATTATCACAGGCAGAGTAATACAGTTTTTACATATTATTTATAACTTCTAAAATATACATGTCACAAACATAAAACATACGTTTTCATAAGCAGCATACTCCAAATACAAACATATGTCAAAATCATCCAAATTGGTCCATTGGTTTAAAAGATAGATCGAAGTCCTTTGTGACCAAATAAAGCATGGCTTTTCTGCCCAAAACCAGTTCCACAGAGTCTTCTATCCTGGAGATAATTGAGAAGTAATCCAATTATCTCCAAGGACAGAGGCAAAACTCCATTAGACAAAGGACAATAAAAGACATAAAAATACAATAAAATACACAAGGTTACATTTATTACATAAAATACAGACATTCTACCTATCCCCAGATAGCTTAGATCTGAGCGCACATTATTACCGGATGGCGCTCAGATCACATACATACAGTTCAATCGCCATGGAGCCAAAGTCTTTAATACAGTCTGTCAGTATTCGGCTGGGCTCCATGGCATAGCTATCTGGGGTAGCATGGCTTTAACAGTCCGCAGAAAGGCACAAACCAGCCTTTCTGCAGGGAAAAAGAACAGGGGCCATAGTCTAAAGGGAGCAGGCGAGCAACCAGGCTTCTCCAGTGCACAGTGGCGAGGTTGGTTCCGCCACAACCATTTTTTTAGTATACCTAAATCATTTGCCACTTGGCTTATCCCTCCTGGAACATTAGCCTTGTTGCAAATCTTTTCATTATTAGCAAAGTATACATACCTTACCATCAAGATCTTCTGCAATATCACTAATAAAACATATTATGATTATCATTTATTAACATAAACGTTTCAGTTGATGACTCTTTATAAAATCCAAGTAGATTAAAACATTGATATTTTACATGATATAGTTATATGGGCTGAAAAAAGACTCACACCTACTAAGTTCAGTCTTTCTTGTATATGTTTCTGCTGTTGATCCAAAGAAACCTATTTAGAGTGTTTCTTCTTAATTTTGCAACAAACTAGGAAAAAAAATTCCTTATTGACTCCAGAATGGCACTCAGATCTGTCTTTGGATCAAGACGCTATTACCTCACATATTAAAAATTAAATTCCTGAATATTGTGTTTTTGCAAGCATGCATCCAGTTGCAGTTTAAACATCTGTATAGACTCTGATAAACAATGTTTATGAAATTCAATTATGTATATATAATTTGTAATGGCTATGGTAGGGCCTTTTTTCCCCAAAATATAATATTTATGACATTTCTCTCCGCAATATTCTACTTATCAAGCATAAAGGTCTATACTGTGGTTCACACCGTCTAAATGACACGTTCTAGATTCATGGTGTAGAGGAGTATTAAGTCCGGAGAAAGACTCATTTTTGGTATTATTGGTAGTATATGTGTATAGTAAGAGTTTCACACTGTGTGGTCATATACAATGACACCAACACTATATTCACTATTTAGTTCTACTATTCAAATAACAAGTTCATAGTCATAGCATGCTTTTAAATATGTTTATTTTGCCACATAAAACAAAGACTAACCAAGACTAAATATAATAACAAACTGACTATGGTAAAAGTTGAGACATTGCCGTCCGATCAACCACTGTTTAAGACAATAACATTAGTTTGAAAATTGGAAACACTTTAATCTTTCATTTGTTCTTTTCATTTGGCAAATGGTTTAATTGTATTTTTTCTTGCTCGGGTCCCGTTTGAGGGACACTTGAATTCAGTCCATTATCAATGCTCTTTTCTGTGAGCAATACTGTGGTCTTCGAACCTAAAACAAAGATGGGAAAGAATTGTCTTACTTCTCAGGTAATAGCACAATGTGTTAAACTGGAAATATCACCACTGAATAAAACACTGAAAGACAGCTATAACCTTAAAGGAACACTTTTACAAAGCGTGAGGACATAGGACCCAGTGTTGTTTCATGGAGTTAAAACTGCAGGAAGCGCCTCTAGAGGCTGTCTGGTAGACAGTCACTATAGGTAGTCTTAACCCTGCAATACAAACATGTTGAAGATTGCAGGGTTAAGGGGACAGTGACACTTAATACAGACCACTTCAATAATATGAAGTGATCCAGGTGCCTATAGTGTCCCTTTAATGTTATCCTTTTTTCATGTGATCCTCTGTTTTCTTTTAAATTTATATTGAGATATAGAAAATGTAATCGAATTCCAATTTAGACAAGGCGAAGCATTGGGAAAACATTGCATATGAAGAGGAGAAATAGAGACATTGTTTAATTTCTCCTTTTCTCCATATGCTCTCTCTGTGCTGACGGCCAGGTGCAATGGACAGAGCTAATAACAATGATTGACAGGGAACTAAGAAGGAGGCAACCAGGCACACCGAAGATGAGTGGATTTCTACAACTAATTTTAGATTTCATAACCTCACAAAGGCATATTTGTTAAATAAATGCAATAATGTAAATTTTTATATAAAAAAATCCCTGGAAATGACAGTAAAAAAACATTGTGTACTTTTTAAGGAAGTAATGTGAAACCACAGCGTGGTCTTTGTTCTTTTCCCAGGTGTGACTATGGAACGTGATACAAAAATGTTACTTTTATGACTACTATGTCACATTCTGCATTTGTTTTATTTCTATTTTCTATTAACAGTGCAAAGAAGCAGCTATGGTCAACACTCCGTTATAACAAAATAAAGAAAACAGCTACACGTTTTAAAACGGTTATTTTCTAAATCCGTGTATTTAACCAATCAGTGTCCTATCACTAGGAATTCTGGAAAAGTACATTAGGCATGACTGACAGATTAACGCATATGCAGTTGGGGGATTTCTTCACCTCGCAGCATCCTAGCAGGGGGAGAAGCGAGAGATTCTGGTGAGTGTGATAATGCAGTGCAGTCTCTGGTGTTTGGTAGAGATGGCCCGAACAGTTCGCCAGGAACTGTTCGCTGGCGAACATAGCTATTCGTCATGGAGGTGGGAGGGTCTGGGAGGGAGGGTCTGCTGCTGATTGGCTGGAATGTGTCTGCTGACTGTGAGGTACAGGGTCAAAGTTTACTCAATGAATAGCGGGCGGACTGAACATCGCATATGTTTGCCTGCAGCGGCGACCGCGAACAAGCTACGTTCGCTGGCGAATAGTTCCTTGCGAACTGTTCGGGACATCTCTAGTGTTTGGGTTTCTCTCTCCTGCTGCTACACAATGATGCCCTGTTTCTGACATTAGTGGACTGGTCTGAAACTGGGATGGATGGGTAAAAGCGAGGAGGGGGGTGGCTTAAGAAACTCACCTAAGTAAGAAACATCCCCAACAACGCAATCTAGCCAAGTTTATAGCAAGTTTAGAAATGTTTAATACATACTTTTGGTTTGTATGTTTGTTCAAAAGTAATTGCTTGTTGGTTTAAAAACAAATGTCAAGTGATACAAGTCTCTTTGACTGGTTATGCCAAATTAAAGGGACAATTCAAGAACTGTCATCACTACAGATTACTGCAGGTTTTATGGTTGCAAGAAGCTGTTGTTTGTGCAAATGTAACTTTCAATTCCTTGAAGTGTTTGTTATTTTTAGCACCCAGACTCTACCCCCTCTCTTTGACATCATTTGGGGAAGCTTTGCTTCCCATTTGAGTCATCCGCAATCCGTGCGAATCAGCCTCCAGGCCACGAATGACAAGTACACACACGACCTCTGGACATTTTGAAAGCAAAGCTTCATTAAAAGATGTTAACGCACCATACCATTACAATAAGCTGGGGCTTTTACTGTGCCTTATGAGTTCTGTATAGAGTATAAGTGTATCCCTTTTGTAAATCAGGTGGAGTGATTCACTGGAATATTTCACCAGTATGAAAATATACACATTTTTGTACTCATTTGGTTATACACAGAAGGCAAACATAAACCATACTAATGCTATCCCTAAGCCCCTTTGTCCTAAACCTATAGAGCGTCTTTTTCTCTTGACGTAGCAGGGAGATTTGGCTTCTGATCAGGTGCAGTTGGCTTGCAATTTGATTATTATTATTATTATGTTGAACTATTCTCAAAATCTCTTCGCAATAATGAGATCCATTTTAAAATAGCAAGGGACGATTTGTCTCCATGTGGTTTTAATTTGTTGAAGTGAAAACATTGAATTTCAGAGTTATTTGATCAGCTGAATGAAAGGGATGGAATTTGGGATATAAAACCTGTATTTATTTAATGGACCACAATATTGTAAACTATCCATTTATGATCTGTTGCTCATTCCAACAACAATGAGAGGTGAAAATCTACCAGAATATGTGTACAGTAGGCTCACATCAAGTCAATATTCTATTGGATTCCAATTAAGTCTACAGGGTGCTGAAATTGTGTGAGTTGGCTAGACAGTATCACATGGCAAAACATAAGAAAAACACTCATTGCACTTGGCACACAAGTCACATCACTCATACACCGATCAGAGGATACCAAAGAGGAAACAGTAACCAATGCAATCCTGTATTACAGTCATAGTGAGGAAACGATTCACAAGAAATAGCCAAAATGGTTTATCTATGCTTTGTGGGAATATATTTTTCCATCCTGATAATAATTGTGGTGAATTTTTACTGAAACTACTTCCACGTGATTAACTATAGACACAATATATTATTTTTTTTTTTTGTCAATCTTTCTTTTATTGAGGCACGAATCATGGGGGGTACAGAATGAAGAAAAAGGGATGTACGTTCTCATACAGGTTGGGAGCATAGTGGTACAACATCTCCTTCGCATAACAGCCTCGTTTTTTTATATTTTAAATTAAGCGTTACAGAAGATTAACAACAGTTTTAATGTAATAATAATCATACTTGTGTTCCTGTTCAATATGCCTTAACACGTTAAATGTGATAAAAATCATGCTTGTGTTCAAGTTTAACATGCCCGAACAAGTTTAACGTAACAATAATCGTGCTAGTGTTCATGTTGAATAGGTCTTAACTAGTTAAACGTGTTGATAGTCATGCTAGTGTTCATGTTTGATACGCCTCTAATCCAGGATATGTATGAGTTAGTATCGATCAGAGAGGCTAGGCAGGCACTGCTAGCAGTTAACCTGCTGGAGTTTTGATCTAGATTGTGCGGCACATTTAAGGTTAACTTTTGAGCTTCGCTTAGCTTTACTAGTGTGTTCCTATGGGTAGATTTATTAGAGAAGGCGGTAAGCTTTCGTGTGTGGCTAGGCTAGGGTACTTCTAGATTTAGTATATGTGTGTCAGACTGGGGGCCATGCTCGCAGGTGTGTCCAGCCCGTGAGACTCTCTAGTGCAGACTGTAGGGTGCGATCTAGGTGTTGTGTATATATGAGTACCTGCTGTGGTTATAGTTGCGGTCTGACTGTCTGTGGGTTTTAACGCCGTGTTGCTACCCTGTTTCGGTAGGCAACGTAGCGAGACAGAAAAAGAAAAAGAAAAATACAGAGTCCTCAATGAAGAATGTCTACAACCTGACAGGTTCTAAGGCAAGGCAGTACCAGTCCTTGGACACTTGCATGGAACCATATCCGGGGACATGTGGCACCGTGTTCGTGTGGCTATGTTCCTGCGGAAACCCTGATTCCGGGTTGCGTGTTGGGCCTGGGTCGATGCGCACCCGTTCCGCTGCCTCCATAGGGGACCTGAGACCCGCGTTAGGAAGGTACCCCTGTCATGCTCACGCTGGAATCAGTTTGAGTCCCTGCTGGTTCAATAGTCCTGTAAAAGGTTCACCTAGATGCTGTTGCTGTCTGGGGTTGTGGTGTCACTGCTTCCAGGGACCGCCTATCTTCGGCCTGAGGCCTTGTTGGGTGCTTGTGCCTGTTCGCCATTGATCCCGTCAGTAGGATCGTGGGCCCAGGGTTCCGATGGGTCTCAATCCTCTCCCTGGGGGTATGGCAGGCTGTGGGGGAATCCTCCCAGTGGGCACCCAGCTCAGATGAAGGGCAAGCAGTCCCGTCGGTGTCCCATGCCATAGGGGTGGTGCTTCGTCATGGGATATTGGCGCCAAGTGCCCAGCATGTTTCCAGGCTTAATGGCTGCTGTGTGGGGGTGGGTTGCTGGCATTAGTCGCTTTTAGTATCAAGTCCGATTGTGTCCATAGTCTGCTGTCGGGCACCGCGGCTCGGCTCCCGCTCACATGGCCCCCGCCATCTTTGATCTAGGCCCCAATCCTGTCGGTCTGTGCGGCGCTGAATCTTCGCGTGGCTGTGATGCCGCTTGGTGGGGACCGGGATCACCCCCCCGGTCCAGGGGGGGGGGGATCAGGGCCGGATCCGCCGGCTTTCTCGGGTTGCGGGCTCCGACGGGCAGGATAGTGGAGTGGCGGCCGTCCACTCCACTCACCGCCATGTAAGGTCTCGCCTGATGCCGCAGGGACCCCACATCTGAGGGACTAACACCCTGGGGCAAGCCTCACCTCAGCTCCGGTAGCCCGTGGGTAGTGAGGGTCGCAGTCGGTGGTCGTTTGTCCCCTCCAGAGGCTCGTTTTTAAGGCTTAGCAGGACATATTTGCAGGAGCCGAGCTGTCCTGCGACCGCTCAGCTCGGCGGTCCGGCCCCGCCCCCCCAATATATTATTTTTATCTGGCATCGTATAATAAATTTAGCAAGAAGCTATGCCAATTCTTCAATCATAGATCACCTACTGGGATAAATATGATTTTTGTTGTATGTTTTGCCCATAGAATGCCAGATTATGCATGGTTTTATGTGTTTTATTTATGCTTACATATAAATGTCATTCTAGGACAAATGTCCATTTTAAAGGTATTATCACCAATATTTGCATGCGATTGTTTTTAGGAGAAATCCCTCTGTGATGACTGGTATCCTATTTTCAACTACCATTTTGTTAAATAAAATTGCTGCATATTTTCTATATGATACAAAACAGAAATGATAATGCGCATTGCCCTAAAATCAGCATTTTATTAACACAATCAACCCTGAGTAAAAGCAAGATTTCCATTTTATATTCCCATGTCTAATTGTGACCTCATATAGCCAACGTACTTGTGGATGCTTTAAGTGTCGGAATATACTTATTCCAAAAGGAACATTCTGCTTTCTTTAAACCTTGCTTATTGGGCAATGATGAGCTAAATTCCTTGTAGTTCTCTCCATTACTATGTGCTAGATGCTCAGGCCATACTGGTAGGTTGCTAGATAGTCTTCTGGAAAAGGTGTACTGGTAATTCGGGTTTCTGAAAGAAAAAAATCAGCATGGGCGATGGTAGAAGATCATTATAACAGTTTATTTTTTTCGAAACATTTCTCTTTTCTCCTAGGTATTTTTGGTAAGGAATTAGATTTTCAGTCATTAAAGGAACACTAACAAAAATATTTGCTATTTTTAATTAGATGTGTTCCTTTACGTTTAGAAGACTGATCCCCCTTGTTTTTGATTTTTTTCTATTTTTCTATTTCTATTTAGAGAAGCATGGCATATGCACAGCGATATCTGCTATCTGTCAACCCATTGCTTCTCTACCGTAAACACCAAATCCAACCCAACACCAATACAGAAGCATTGAGCACATATAGTATCCACTGGTAGGTTTGAAATCTTCAAAATATAGACAGTGCTGTTTCTCGGAAGCAACACTGTTTTCATTTGGAATGCTGAAGTGAAAGCAAATATTACCCAAAACAATTCATTAAAGGGAACACTTCTGCTTTTAGATGTTGTCATGGTGGCTGGAGACTGTATGTGCAAGGTTTCACTTTAAAACACTGAACATACAGAAAAAATATGCACTTTTGTGCTGGGGGCTAGTGACACCCCCAGCGCACATGACTTAACATCAATTCTGTGCAAAGATTACATCTGTCGTTAGCACACACAGCAAGGGGAGCCTTGCTCTCCCTTCAATTCCTTCATGTGCTCCCTCCTGCCTCCCTTCATTGCTTCGATTTAAGGAAAAAAAATCCCTTCCCTCCCCTAGCCAGCTCGGTGTGTGCAAACGCTCTTTGAGTCGGAGAAATAATCTGATCAAATTTGATTGGACTGCGCAAGGGAGGTAGAAACGTCAGACAGGGAGTCAAGAGCAGCGTCGCAAGCTTCGACCAGTGCTGAATGTCAGGTAAGTATTTCCGTCATTTTAAATGATATAATGGGCTGGGCAATAGGGCATGCTAAGCCAAAAAACATGGTTTATCTCAGTAGTGTACCAGTAACCCTTTCAGATATAGTGATTTCTCTCATTAACATTACAATGACAGTGTGGGTAAATCACCCTAAACAGAAATACCAGCTACAAACTATAGAGTAACTAATTAAACAATTACATAAAACTATAATAATAATAATAATAATAAAACACATACCCCGTTTTTATAAAGTTGGTAATGTATCGCATGATCTTTAAGGATAGATCTTGTTCTTCAATAGAAAACTGATATTTATAATTTGAGTGAAACGGGAGGCCAAAGGCATACTTAACATCCGCAGGGAGATCCAAACCCGAGCTGAAAAGATAAAACAGAAGAAAAAAACCTTGATAACAACATCTTCGAAATCTTGCTTAAATCCATTTCTTCTCCCTCAATACCCTGCGTGAAATGTTAAATGGGAACTGTCGCTTACAAGGATTTTTAATATTATCACAGTTATTCACTAAATCGAGAATTGAAAGTGATATTCAAATTGAACGTCAAAATATCCAAATTAGAAAATTCTCTAAATCAACTATGCTTTAAGTTCAGCTACTCTTAAATCTATAATTCACATATTTTCTTACCCAGACTCACAGATTCCTAACACAGCTATGCCTCATCCCGTATATCTTTATTCACTCATTACTAAATATCTCCCACCTTGACCTTCTGATGTCCACATAACCACATTCTTTACTCATCGAATACTCCCACTCCCATATGACCTTTCATAAGTTGCTGATATCTGCGGAACTCACAATCATGTTAATCACAATTATTCACAATCTCTATAAAAAGTCTTACAGTTCATTCCATTTGACCCCGAACAGCTCTCAAGCTAGATTTCATTTGTCTGCTACATGCCTTTGTCTGTACCATGTGCATCTTTTCCCCATTCGATTGTAAGCTTACTGGAATGGTTCTCAAACTTGCGGCTTTGTAAACACAGTATTTATAATTGCATATTTCTTTGTATTTTAATTTTTTGCTAAATTGTGAATTGTGGGGAACAAACGATAGAACTGTGAATTTGATGCCAGAATAGTCTAACTTGAAAAGCTCAGCCAATTGGGCCTTTGTCAACTGTGCCGTTTTTTAAAACCTACAAAAATGCTCAGATTTATGGAAAGCAGAGCCCCACAGCAGTTACTCATAAACATCCAGAAACTTTAATTTTGTTTTTGAGTGTTATAATACGAGTTCGCTTACCACTGACTTTACCATTTATGACAGCAACTGTGTTTTCCTTACAGACGTAGAAGCAAAAATCTTATTTTAGCTACATGAAAAATAATACGCTCGGGGATTAGTTTAGCTGTAAACTGTGCATTATATGAACTAAACGGCCAGACATTAATATTGATTAAAATATTTTATCATAACCTTTTAGAAAAGTATGCATTACATTGAGAATTATTACGGAATACTGAATTATCGTTATTTGACAAACTATAATTTTATAAAATTTAAACCAAAACAGCAGAGTTTAAAATTGTCTTCAATTCGTGGGGGCAGAGCTAACGCTTGAGCCGCACAGATGCCATTCCTGATCGCTCCTCGCTTACCGTGCAAACTTTCCACGAAAAACGCTATACAGACCCGCCAAAGCTCAAAAATAAACTGTGGCACCACAAACGGGGCAACAGGCTGAATCGACCGATGCCCTTCACGTTCACCCCAAGGCACACAGGTGAGGGCGCACCAGAATAGGAAGTTTTAGTCTCACCAAAAAAAAAATGTTTTCTTTAAAAAATTAGTTGTTTTTTGTTGTTGGAGTAACCCTCTAAGCACACACAGCTTAGGTTTAAGCAGCAGCATTACATTTAAATTACACTTTGTGCTAGCAAATCTAACAAATTGAATGTAATATTTTTTTTTAAGCTGTCACATCCCCTGCCAATCAATCAACGGATGGTGGCACAAAGGACTAAATAGAGAACTGAGTAATAGGGTAGAGCAGGACAACTCTCCAACAAGCCATTCTCCTGCTCGCTGTCACATTGCTCCTCTCCCAGCAGGCACGTCTCGCACTACCAGTAGGAGTATCGGACACTCTGATGCCGATGTGTAGTGTACAGTGACGCCAGTCTCTTGGTTTCACAAAGGAGGACTGACCTGCTTGAAAGTGTCCCAAGCAGGACCTATAGCAGCAGAGGGAGAGCAGCACTAGGTAGACGTAACATCCATGGACCATCTGAAAATGGCGGTGGAACAAGAAGTAGCAGATACAAACAACTATAACAGCTCCTAAGGCAGTTAAATATATAATTTGTCTTAATGAAATATTTTATGCTTTAGGAACAATTATAACTAAACTTGAACCTGGTCTATGATAGCATGTAGAAATAAAGTTCATAAGGTAAAGTCGTTTATGAAAGCTCTGGCTGTTGCTTCAAAACACAAATGAAACAACGTATAGCGAGATTTTGATCCAGAATTTGCGTACGCTTAAAATTAAAACATGACAGAACCAGTTAAACACCTACTCAAGCATTATTTCATACACGCTCAAAGACGCAAAAAGCAGATCACAAATGCTAAATATACATAATCAGATTCAAATTATGCGTTAAAGAAGGATTGCTGAAGAGTTTACCAGATCTTGGCAATAATCATTAATAATTAAGCGCTGAACGTTTAGTTTAATATAAGATCACAGTACCTTTGGATGAGAATCAAGAGAAAACAAATTGTTTCATGTATTTTTGGGAAACGTTAATATTTTTAATGCATATTATATGAAATAAATGGGTTTCTATAATGTTTTTACTGTGACACGTTTAACTGATTTCTAACAAGTCGTATTGGATTCTTTCCAAATGTATTAGTTAATTTGATTAAATATTGAGCAAATATGTAAGAGATCAAGATTAAAATGGAGTTTAACGTAATGATTGTAGATTCACACTTTTGTAAGTTTTGAACTTAAAGGTGAAGTCTCTAGGTAAACTCTTTATAGTTATAATAATGACCATGGCATAGTCTGAGACATTACGGACCTCGCTGATGTCTTGAAATGTAGTGGTTCACCCTACAATTCAAAGTAGATACAGCTTTCTTTTTATACTTCAACAAAAATATGTTCCTCCTATTTGTGCCAGGTTTCAAGAACAAGGCGGCAGTATTGGGCCAGAACCAGATATAAAGAGATTGACTTGCTGAAAAGGTGCAGGACCACCTCAAAATACACCAACAGTATTTGGAGCGGGGTGCGGAATGGATTGACGAGCAAGGAGCCGCTTTCTAAAGAGGGGTTTGATTGGAAAAAGCTCCCAATAAAATGATAAAATGCGATAGCCACAACTCATCTCCTGTTTCAGACGTGACATGTTTCCCGGTAAACTACTGTGAAAATATGCTGCCAAGGATGGATGTTTCAATAATAGAAATGTTAATGTTTTATATTTTCTATTATTTACTTTCGTTCTTAAAATGTTTAAACAAGGCTTTAGCATATATATTAGGGAAACGCGAAATGAACGCCAAACTTATGTTTCAACACTCAGTGAAGCGCTGCGGAACTTGTTGGCACTTTATAAATAATAATAATAATAATAATAATAATAATAATAATAATAATAATAATAATAATAATAATAATAATGTACACTTGTCTGCTTTTCGGTACATTTTACAAAATGTGCCTAACCTTACTTTGAATCACAAACGTGAAATGTTCGCAAATGTGAGTTGACCTTCTTGTTTGTGGATGCAAAATAATATCTGATACCTTTTTTACAGGACTTTGGAAAAGCATAAGGCACACTGACTGATACAGCGTCAATCACTAAAGTGAGAATTTAAAGTGAATTCAAAATAAAATCTCAAATTTAAGGTTAAAATTGTCAAACTGTAAAAATTCGCAACCAGCTATGCTTTCCATCCAGCTACTCTGACCATAAACTTGAAATTCACTTTGAATGCTTATTTTCGTAAATAACTTTGATAGATGTGATTAGATGGAGCAAGATCGAACAAACACTGAAAAGCTGAAGAATGATTACATTAGTTTGTGTGTTGCTATTTACTGTTGAATGCACTGATCAGCCACAACATTAACACCACTGGCAGGTGAAGTGAATAACATTGATTATATTGCTACAATGGCACATGTTAAGGGTTGGGATATATTAGGCAGCAAGTGAACAGTCAGGTCTTGAATTCCATGTGTTGGAAGCAGAAAAAATGAGCAAGCAAGAAGATCGGAGTGACTCTGACAAGGGTCAAATAGTGATGGTTAAACGACTGGGTCAGAGCATCTCCAAAACGACAAGTCTCATGGGGTGTCTCCAGTATGCATTGTTTAGTACCTACCAAAAGTGGTGCATGGAAAGACAACCGGTGAATTGGCAACAGGGTCATGGATGCCCAAGGCGCCAAGGTGGGGAGCAAAGGCTAGCCTGTCTGCTCTGATCACATAGAAGAGCTACTGTACCGCAAACTGCTGAAAAATGTAACTCAGGCCATGATGGAAAGGTGTCCGTTTGCTGCATACAGGGCTGTGTAGGCACAGACTTGTCAGGGTGCCCATATTGACCCCTGGCCACCTGTTTTGGCAGCAGATTGGGACAGGGGGGTTTAATGTTGTGGCTGTTCAGTGTATATCTGTAATGTGCACACTGGAACAAATTATACTTTTAATTTCTCAGCAGAATGAAATGAAGTTAAATCTGCTGCTTTTCTTTTCTGATCTCACACAGATTATATTGCAACCGATGATTTAAGTCCCATTGTTGAATTATAATGTACTGCCAGCATAAACATGTCATATCTTCTGTCTCATTTAATCCATCACTGCACGGAATTTAGCGATTTGCCAAAGGAAATACAGCTGTTATTGTTGGTCGATGCATATATACATTTACACAGGCAGTTGGATTCCATTATAATAAAATGTTACAAGATGAAAAAGGAAAAGTTTACTTTATTCATTCTATTCCCAAATTCATTGAGCATTGCAATTGTGCGTAGGAGTGCAGGCAAAATCCCTTGATTTAAAACCCCATGTGACAAAGTCAAGGTAATAAAAAGACATGTCTATATAGAAGAGATGTTCTCTCTGAGACAGAGGTTCAGTACTCTTAGCTAGCTGAAACTCTGAATGTGTGACTTCCAGACAACTGTCTCCAAATCCATTGTCACTTTAATGGAACTAGTTGATCTATGGAGAGGGACGCGTCGCTGAAATAAAGTGCAAAACATTGATGTAGGACAAAGGTGGTTGCTTATTATTTTTGACGTTTATTGAATAACCATGGAACTCTGACACGATTATTATGTACTCAAGTGGGAATTCAAAATGAATTTCAAATGTAAGTTCAGAGTAGCCGAAGTGACATCAATCATTTTTCATGTTCGGCTATTTTGACCTTTGATATTTTGATTCGCTTTGAATGCTCCCTTTATTAAATAAACCCTGTAACTATTAGAGATATATGGTATGATTATTTCGTAAGGTGAGAATTTTTTGGAATCCAAAGAGAAATCAAAGTAAATTCTAAGTGAATTTCAAATGTAGGACCACAGCAGCTTGAATTGGAATACATTCTCCAAGTCGACTAAGCTTTTTAGTTTGACTATTTTCAGCTAAAACATTAAATTCACTTTGACATCACTTTAAATTCTTCTCAGTTTTTATTTTACTGAATCCGCCCTGTTGTTGTTATTTCTTGAATGCAGTAAATTAGGGAACAGTTATTACATTCATTACCGTACGTGATCCCTCGATTCTAGTTGACCAGGACTAAAAGATCCAGCCCAATGTATGGGTAATGGATATTTTTTTTATTAATATGATAAGGAAATTGAAGAGATAGTGTTAGAGGGACAATCTAGGCACTATAACCTCTTCATTTCTTTGAACTGGTTATAGTGCCTGGAGTCTCCATTTAGTGTTGAACCTTTTTTTTTAATGGTCTACAGATTTTGGTTTTCAATTTACAATAAGTTGGTGTTTATTGAGTAAAGCCCTCACTCTACATGCCACTTGCCACTTGATGTTACTCAATTCATTGTTACTTTTTCAGTGGCCTCACCTGCTTTGCGAAAATTCTTCAGGAACATGGTACATGAAGACACTGCCCGTTGTATTTGCCACCCATTCCTTTGCCATTTTCACTGCTGGGCAAGCGATAAAGTGATCCCTATGAAATAAAGTGTATAATTCCAAGTATTAATCAAATCATTACAGAGATAAGTAAACGAGTATCTTTAAACAAAGAGAAAATAAGGTCTTGAACCAGATTTATCTCTGACAAGTTTTGGACCCCAGACCACAGCAATATCAGAAACAAACCTTCAACAACAATTTTAGGGACTCTTTCGGGGGCAATGCCCTTTTGCATGCATTTTACAGAGTAATCCACCGTTCAGGTATCTCCATTGTAGATATAGTCATGGAAATGATTAAAACATTTTGGGATAATCTTGGATGTTAGAGATAAAAACCACGGGAGATATACATTAGATAGTTATTACAAATACAGACCCATAGAGGGACATTAGGGAAATATATTTTGCAGAAGCAGCTCATAAGCAGAGTTGTTTTGTTTTTGTTTATAAATTTAGGCTATAGCAAACCACTTAGGAGGGAAAGTCTACCTAAGGACCTGTATACCATAAGACAACAGAAATAGCCATTGGTGAATCATTACACTAACAGATCTGAGGCACTGTACAGTTGATATAGTAATAATACGCAAAATTTACTTTCAACTAAACATTCTCTTTTCCTCTACATTGAGAATTACAATGGTATTACGGGCTAAGGCTTGCAAACCGTTGTGGGAATTAGGGTTTAACATCTAAGTATCTACCTTGTGACAAGACCTGGTCTTTAGAATGTTAGCTTTTTTTTCAAAGGAATCTAAACTTGCAGCCCTAGTCATTTCACTTGCCGTGTAGCATTTTCCAGGGCTCTGGAGAAGCCAGCGTAATCGTCGGTGGAATGCTCCAGAGAATAAAACCACACGGCAGCATCCTGGACGAGTGGATTTCGCTCTTCGCCTCCCAAGGAATTCTGGAGAGCCTGGTAAAAGGCAGTTTTGCTGTCACCTCTTCCTTGAGCTTCTTCAAATCTCTAGGAGAAAGATGGTTATTTTGACATGACTTTAAAAAGTCAAATTATATGTTAGCATAATCCCATTTTAAAGGCGAATTTAATGGCAAAACACAACCATGGAAGCCATAGTTTTGGAAGATATAGGAAATTCGCCATACCCCTTTCTAAAAAATAAACCCAATCCTGCAATCCTGTATTCCTATACTGTTGAGGTCTCTTCTAACAGGATAGTGATATTACTGCTTACACGGTATGATATATTTGTGTAGAAGGATGAGCAAATCTTTTTTTTTAACATTAATTTAGTTAATTGATCAAATTCCAGTTCCCCGGAGTATTTCTTCTCCACTGTAGCCACATCACACAGCCATATCTCAGTGTGCCATGCTGGTTGTACATTCATGTCTGAATACATTGTACATTTCAATCCAGTGTTTGCTGTTATATACAGGCTATGTGTGACATCTGTATCAAAGGAAAATTCAAGTAGAGGAATAATTTGGACCCTGACGTCTGTACTGTTTCTAAGAATGAATTAATGTGATAAATGGTTTTCCATTCTACACGATTAACATATTATTTAGAGTGATCTTGTGAGATGCTGACTTTGTGTTTTACAATGTTTTCCATATCAGACTTAGTAGAGCCAGTTGTCAGCAGACTACAACTCCCATAGACATTATATAGGAATTTTAACCCCTTAAGGACACATGACGTGTGACATGTCATGATTCCCCTTTATTCCAGAAATTTGGTCCTTAAGGGGTTAAAGTGTCCTCTAAAACAGATAAAATACAAGTACAAGTGTATATGAATATGTGTGTTTGCTTATTTGTGTGTGAATTTGCCTGTGTATAAATGCCTAATCAACTGACTCTAAAAATTAGTACTCGAGAAATATGTGCTTCTAGCTATATACATAGACAGAGGGGGGAGAGGGGAACTGTGTGCTTCTCGCTATGTACTGAGACAGAGGGGGGACAGGGGAACTGTGTGCTTCTCGCTATGTAATGAGACAGAGGGGGGACAGGGGAACTGTGTGCTTCTTGCTATGTAATGAGACAGAGGGGGAGCAGGGGGACTGTGTGCTTCTCGCTATGTACTGAGACAAAGGGGGGACAGGGGAACTGTATGCTTCTCGCTATGTACTGAGAAAGAGGGGGGCAGGGGGACTGTGTGCTTCTTGCTAAGTACTGAGACAAAGGGGGGACAGGGGAACTGTATGCTTCTCACTATGTACTGAGACAGAGGGGGGACAGGGGAACTGTGTGCTTCTCACTATGTACTGAGACAGAGGGGGAGCAGGGGGACTGTGTGCTTCTCGCTATGTACTGAGACAAAGGGGGGGACAGGGGAACTGTATGCTTCTCGCTATGTACTGAGACAGAGGGGGGACAGGGGAACTGTGTGCTTCTCGCTATGTAATGAGACAGAGGGGAGACAGAGGGGGGACAGGGGAACTGTGTGCTTCTTGCTATGTAATGAGACAGAGGGGGAGCAGGGGGACTGTGTGCTTCTCGCTATGTACTGAGACAAAGGGGGGACAGGGGAACTGTGTGCTTCTCGCTATGTACTGAGAAAGAGGGGGGCAGGGGGACTGTGTGCTTCTCGCTAAGTACTGAGACAAAGGGGGGACAGGGGAACTGTATGCTTCTCGCTATGTACTGAGACAGAGGGGGGACAGGGGAACTGTGTGCTTCTCACTATGTACTGAGACAGAGGGGGAGCAGGGGGACTGTGTGCTTCTCGCTATGTACTGAGACAAAGGGGGGGACAGGGGAACTGTATGCTTCTCGCTATGTACTGAGACAGAGGGGGGACAGGGGAACTGTGTGCTTCTCGCTATGTACTGAGACAAAGGGGGGGCAGGGGAACTGTGTGCTTCTCGCTATGTACTGAGACAGAGGGAGGACAGGGGAACTGTGTGCTTCTCGCTATGTACTGAGACAGAGGGGGGACAGGGGAACTGTGTGCTTCTCACTATGTACTGAGACAGAGGGTAGACAGGGGAACTGTGTGCTTCTCGCTATGTACTGAGACAAAGGGGGGACAGGGGAACTGTATGCTTCTCGCTATGTACTGAGAAAGAGGGGGGCAGGGGGACTGTGTGCTTCTCGCTAAGTACTGAGACAAAGGGGGGACAGGGGAACTGTATGCTTCTCGCTATGTACTGAGACAAAGGGGGGACAGGGGAACTGTGTGCTTCTCGCTATGTACTGAGACAGAGGGGGACAGGGGAACTGTGTGCTTCTCGCTATGTACTGAGACAGAGGGGGGGACAGGGGAACTGTGTGCTTCTCGATATGTACTGAGACAGAGGGGGGACAGGGGAACTGTGTGCTTCTCGCTATGTACTGAGACAGAGGGGGACAGGGGAACTGTGTGCTTCTCGCTATGTACTGAGACAAAGGGGGGACAGGGGAACTGTGTGCTTCTCGCTATGTACTGAGACAGAGGGGGGACAGGGGAACTGTGTGCTTCTCGCTATGTACTGAGACAAAGGGGGGACAGGGGAACTGTGTGCTTCTCGCTATGTACTGAGACAAAGGGGGGGCAGGGGAACTGTGTGCTTCTCGCTATGTACTGAGACAGAGGGAGGGCAGGGGAACTGTGTGCTTCTCGCTATGTAATGAGACAGAGGGGGGACAGGGGAACTGTGTGCTTCTCGCTATGTACTGAGACAGAGGGGGACAGGGGAACTGTGTGCTTCTCGCTATGTACTGAGACAGAGGGGGGACAGGGGAACTGTGTGCTTCTCGCTATGTACTGAGACAGAGGGGGGACAGGGGAACTGTGTGCTTCTCGCTATGTACTGAGACAGAGGGGGACAGGGGAACTGTGTTCTTCTCGCTATGTACTGAGACAAAGGGGGGGACAGGGGAACTGTGTGCTTCTCGCTATGTACTGAGACAGAGGGGGGACAGGGGAACTGTGTGCTTCTCGCTATGTACTGAGACAGAGGGGGGACAGGGGAACTGTGTGCTTCTCGCTATGTACTGAGACAGAGGGGGGACAGGGGAACTGTGTGCTTCTCACTATTCACTGAGACAGAGGGGGGACAGGGAGTGAGCCCGTGAGTAGGACACAATGTTATACCTGGCCCAGTCCCAATACTAAACAACTGAACTCCATCCAAACTGTCAAATACATTGACAACGGGATCACGAGATAACAATGTTTCCCCATCAGAGACAGGATGCCTGTCAGCATTAATGGAAACATTGAGAGACAATATGGGAAAGACATCAGCAACACTAGGAACCTGTGTTAATATAGACATTTCAGCAGAGCAATGATCCTCATCAGAAAGCCGAACTATTTTATTATGGAATGTGGAAAGTACTTATTTTGGATTGCACAATAAAATGCAAGTCCTGGGCTAGTGGGCTGGCTTGTCATCGTGGGAGTTGCAGCAAAAACTGTTATTGGGGCATAAAATCAGAACAAACTTTTTTTTTTGGTGCAGGAGATTTCACAGACAAGGTTATATGCTGAAGAGTGAATTGTCAGGAATTCAAAAAGAATTCAAACTGAAATTTCTATTTTATCAAAAACAGTCCATCTGAAAACACAATTGACTTGTCCAAATCTTATGTTATGTAAACAAAGATTCCATTCTATTCAAAGGACCCACATTTAGGGGGAGATTTATCAAGACAAAAATAGGTATTATTCTACTAAGGACAATCACTATGAAAACTAACGGAACCAGCAGGCACATTCTGTTAGTGACTCCTCTCTTTTATATTTTCCCAGCACTTTTTAAAACAGAACATTTTGATAAATCTACTCAATTGTCTCTCAGCATGCAGCACTTTGTACCCACAAGAGTACCTATGCAGCCTTGATAAATCTCCTAAAATCTGTATTTCACCATTATGTTACCTCTGTCTGTGAGGCGTGTCAGAGTACAATAGCACACCTCCCCACATTTCAAATGGACAAAGAGGGACACTTTTAGGGGTGTGGGTGGGGGGTGGCCGGGGCAGGGCTACTCTAAGAATTGTGGTTTACTAATATCAACTAATACAACTAAAATATAACTTAGAAGAAGAACATTGTATCTTATTTACACAGAATGATACATAAACACGTTTATTGTAGTTTAAAGACAGTTACTGGGAGTATTATTGCTGTGGAGCTCTGTTATACACTCAGACACATTACTGGGAGTATTATTGCTGTGGAGCTCTGTTATACACTCAGACACATTGCTGGGAGTATTATTGCTGTGGAGCTCTGTTATACACTCAGACACATTACTGGGAGTATTATTGCTGTGGAGCTCTGTTATACACTCAGACACATTGCTGGGAGTATTATTGCTGTGGAGCTCTGTTATACACTCAGACACATTACTGGGAGTATTATTGCTGTGGAGCTCTGTTATACACCCAGACGCATTACTGGGAGTATTATTGCTGAGGAGCTCTGTTACACACTCAGACACATTACTGCTGTGTTATTGCTGTGGAGCTCTGTTATACACTCATACACATTACTGGGAGTATTATTGCTGTGGAGCTCTGTTATACACTCAGACACATTACTGGTAGTGTTATTGCTGTGGAGCTCTGTTATACACTCAGATACACCAACAATAAGGAACTCATAGAAAAAGGGATATTGGGATAAAAAAGAAAGAAGGAAAAAGGGGTTTAGGCCTCCTCCTAAATAGGGAGGTATGCAATTTATTGGATATTAAGAATGGGCAGTCCTTTATCTTGCTTATTATATGTTTTAATACTTCTATCCTGCCATCAGATGTAAAGTGTGAAACCCATTGGTCTCCCCTAAAAAGTGATCGTTACCTACACAAACAAAGGTAGCAGGGGCTGAATAGAGATATTTTCTCCTATATCGAATAAATGGCTTCTATATTGGTCTGTATGCTATGAACTCTGTAACATCAGATTAAAAAAAAAAAAAAACAGTGCCTATTCTTAATTACACTTCAAACTGAAAAAAAGAAATGTATGCTGTTGCTTATATATATATTATAAAGATTTATATATTTTAATTATTTTTTATTTTTTATTATTATTATTTTTTTTTTGTATTTTGTATTTATAGGATATTGAGAAAACGCGTTCATTTTTTCCCGTTCAAGTGGGAAAAGTTTGAGACGGTATTTATTGTTACTTGTTGGATATTTCTATAAATATATGACTCCATAAAACTGACACTACCGATACATTTAATTAATATAAAGAAGAGAATACATATTCTAAACAAAAATAAAATGGGATATTTGACTAAAGGGTGAGTCATAATCCAGGGGTTGGGAGCTGTATGCTGACTGCCTTTGTAAAGCTGATTTGTCCCCTAAAATACTGTTTGCGTTAATTAGCTTTTACATAATAAGTAACACTTAATGTATCCACTTATACAGGATATAGAAACTAAGCTGCAATTATCTTTAAGATTCTATCAGTGGAGGAGGCATTGCAATTTTCTAAAATACACAGCGACATTGATTTATTAAAAATTAGCTGCTGAGTGCATGTGATGTCATCAACCAATCAGAACTAGGAATTTAAACATATTAAACGTCCAACATTCCACTGTGCAGAAATAGAAAATGATTGCTTGTCTCGTCTCAGGATGTGAGTGCCATAAATGCGTCCAAGTTGGCTATAAACGTTTCATTACATTTTAATAGAGATTAATTACACCTCCTGACCAGGTTGTTTTTACATCATTCCATAAATGGGCAGTTCTTATAGTGCAAAACATTTCTGTGACCAGAAGACCATTTTCCGCAACTATTAATAAAAAAGATCTATTAGCGTTTCCTCCAGCAATCTTGTGTGATCCTAATACTCAGAAACAGGCCTTTAATTATATCAAATGCTATGCTATGCTATTTTTCTACAGTCAGATTAAGTCCAGTCTACACACAAAGTGACACATTTAGCGCTGATATTGGCAGAACAAAAACGTGCAATAAAGTAATTATTTCTGAGGACTTAAAGGACCACTCTAGGCACCCAGACCACTTCAGCTTAATGAGGTGGTCTGGGTGCCAGGTCCTTCTAGGGTTAACCCATTTTTTCATAAACATAGCAGTTTCAGAGAAACTGCTATGTTTATGAATGGGTTAAGCCTTCCCCCTATGTCCTCTAGTGGCTGTCTCATTGACAGCCGCTAGAGGCGCTTGCGTGCTTCTCACTGTGATTTTCACAGTGAGAGCACGCCAGCGTCCATAGGAAAGCATTATGAATGCTTTCCTATGTGACCGGCTGAATGCGCGCGCAGCTCTTGCCGCGCGTGCGCATTCAGCCGACGGGGAGGAGAAGAGGAGGAGAGCAGGAGGAGATCTCTCCGCCCAGCGCTGGAAAAAGGTAAGATTTAACCCCTTTCCCCTTTCCAGAGCCGGGCGGGAGGGGGTCCCTGAGGGTTGGGGCACCCTCAGGGCACTCTAGTGCCAGGAAAACGAGTATGCTTTCCTGGCACTAGAGTGGTCCTTTAAAGGTAGGCAGACAATGTAATAGCGCAGCAGGAAATGCTAGCAGAATGCTTGGTTGTATAGGGAGAGGTATTAGCAGTAGAAAGAGGGAAGTGCTCATGCCATTGTACAGAACACTGGTGAGACCTCACTTGGAGTACTGTACGCAGTACTGGAGACCATATCTTTAGAAGGATATTGATACCTTAGAGAGAGTTCAAAGAAGGACTACTAAACTGGTTCATGGATTGCAGGATAAAACTTACCAGGAAAGGTTAAAGGATCTTAACATGTATAGCTTGGTGGAAAGACGAGACAGGGGGGATATGATAGAAATATTTAAATACATAAAGGGAATCAACACAGTAAAGGAGGAGACTATATTTAAAAGAAGAAAAACTACCACAACAAGAGGACATAGTATTAAATTAGAGGGGCAAAGGTTTAAAAATAATTTCAGGAAGTATTACTTTACTGAGAGGGTAGTTGATGCATGGAATAGCCTTCCAGCTGAAGTGGTAGAGGTTAACACAGTAAAGGAGTTTAAGCATGCGTGGGATAGGCATAAGGCTATCCTAACTATAAGATAAGGCCAGGGACTAATGAAAGTATTTAGAAAATTGGGCAGACTAGATGGGCCGAATGGTTCTTATCTGCTGTCACATTCTATGTTTCTATGTTTCTATGTAATTGGAAAAGTTGTTATTTATTTCATTTAACATTCTCTACATTAAACATTTTTTTTACAAGGCAGGTCTGTGCATATGTATGGAAAGATATAAATACAAAATATTTACACAAAATATACAAAAATGTTATATGCATTACTTTTTTTCAAAATCTCACTTTTTGCAACAAACCACCTTGTTTATGAAGCTGCAGAATGCATCGTATATCTGTTTATTAATAAACCTCTCTTTCTAGGTCAAAGAACAATGTCTCATTTTACACGGGAAAGTGACAGATTTGTAAAATGCTTCCTGTGCCGAATTAATGTGCTGAGATTATGTTACAAAAAAAATCGAATGTGAATAACCTCCAGCTATTCTAAACTAGCTGGAAGTGATGGGTGTACACCTTACAGCGGCTCTGTCACCTTCTGGGACCTTTGCACTGACTTCTATGGAGGATACCACGGGGATAGGAGCCTCCATAAATAGTCTCGCGATCAGTGAGACAATGCCTTTTTCTCACACTTGTCTCTAGCAACACCTGTCGAAAGTGACAAAACTTGACGACAGTTGCTCCGCCTATTCCCAAGTTTTGACAATTTGTGGATTAACCATAAGTCTTTAGATATATTTTTACTGCATTGGAATTTTAATCAAATTCCAACACTATTTTTAATGACCGTTTCATAAAGGTTTAGGCCTCGATTTAATATTTTTAAGACAAGTTGTTTTAAAAATATTTTTGGATAACATTTTGAAATTATTCAATATTTAAAAAACTATTTCGATATTTTTTAGTTATGTCGATATATTTTTTTATCTATGATATTTTTATGTTTTGTAATATTTTGAAAAATAATAATAAGCAGTAAAAGCACATTATTTGCAACTCAGCCCTAACTCATGTCTAAATGAAATGAAATCATTGCTCCTTCAAAAGCAAGGACATTTAACTTGACTTAAGTGTGGACTCGTGAAGACTCAGGAATGGAAGAAAACTGGTTCCCATTTTCATTGTTTTTTCTCCAAATTTCACAAGCAGTAACAGGGAAGCTATTAGGGCAACGTTGCATGTCTCATAGCAGGTTATAAGGGTTTATAGGAATCCAGTGGGTACAGCTGCCCAGTTGGTCCTCAGAGCGTTTTAAATCACTAAGTGAATTTGTGTGTGTGTCAGTTTATTTAATTGCTAGATATATAATAATTGGCCCTCGGTTTAAACCGCTGGGGTTGTTAGAAATATAATGTATATTAACAGAATAGATTAGATTTTGGAAATATAGCTCTAAAACTGTGAGTTTCATCAGTTGCCCAAAGAACACTGTCAATCTAAGAAATAGTTAGTTCCACTTTTATTTTGTATCTAATGAAAACAATGGCAGCCTCCTCACAGTTCTCTGACAGTTAGAGTACAATTTGTACTCGATTAGAAGAGATTGGAGCTAGCCAGGAAGGCAAGCCAACTTCTGAAGCTCCGGTAGAGCTTGTCCCTGTCCCCATTGTTAGTGAGTAGCACTCCTATCAACATTTCTTTTTTTTTTTTTTTTTAATTATCCCTTTGGTCTCTGAGTTATACAATGACCAATTGGGCTCCAAATCTCCCTTAATTCAATAATAAGATTGCATTAGATCTTTTTCCCCTTGTGTCTTCAACCTACCCTAAAACAATGAAAATAAAAGATAAGTTTGAAAAAAATATATATTTTTTTATTGTATCATAGAAGCATAGAATGTTACAGCATAAATACATTTCTCAGGCATTCCATTCCAAGGAGGAATTAATTTAATAAACCTGCACGTTTACAAAGTGATATATTGTGATTACCGTAGATATAAATTGTCAAAATATATATATAGTCCATCATACCAAACCTGTATTTTGAGATACGATCACAACTCTAATAGACTTTTGCAGCGTTTGATTTTTTTTTTTAGAATCATGGTTTAATCGCTAACATGACTTATTCACACAGTAACATTAGGTGGCAGTGAAGGTTAGTATTAATTGATAATATATATTTTTAGTATAATATGGACAAATTACAATCTACTTTGGGTATCTCAGTAATAATCCCAATATCAATTTATTTCTCAAAAACTGAATGCTGGGAGTGTTTTGATAGCAGTGATAGCATACAAGTACTTTGTATATTTGTTTTTAATACTATAGATATAGAAAACAAAATAGCGACAAAGCAACTTGTTCTTAAAAGAAAATCCTATAGGCACGAAAACAACTTTAGTTTAGTGAAGCAGGTTTAGTGCCCAATTCTCTTCCATTTAGGAGTTAAAGGGATACTATCGTCACCAGAACAACTACAGCTTAGTGTAGATTTTCATGTAAACGCTGCCTTTTCAGAGAAAAGGCAGTGTTTAAATTGCCCCCTAGGGACACCTCCGGGGGTTACTCCTCAGATGGTCACTGGAGGTGCTTCCTGGGGCAGTGCTGCACAGTGTGAATCTCTCAATGTATCTTTATGCAGAGGTTCTGATTGGCCAAACCAGCATTTCACTCCACCACGCCTCCTTGCCGATTGTAGCCAATCCAATGCTTTCCCTATGGGAACAGGCTGAATGCTTACCCCGAGAAATCAGAAACATTTATGTCTGGTCAGCAGCAGGGGCTGAATAAATGACCATACGCATGTAGCCATGTTGTATACATGAATCTGTGTATCAGTGTCTGTGTGGTTGTATATGTCCATGTGTCTATATGTGGGTGCAGATATCTGCATTTGCTCATATGTTTGAATCTGGGTATGTGTGGGTGTAGGTGTAGGTTTTTGTCATTGTATGTATGTTTGTAGCTGTGTGTATCTGTGTATGTCCAAATGTTTGTGTCCAATCTGACACAAAATCCAGCAATCAAGAAGGATTTGGGAATTGTTATAGACAACAAATTAGGTAGCAATATGCAATGTCAATCAGTTGCTAAGGCCAGTAAGGTTTTGTCATGTATATATAGGGGCATAAATTCTCGAGATGAAAATATAATTTTGCCTCTTTATAAATCGCTGGTAAGACCACACCTTGAATATGCAGTGCAATTTTGGGCACCTGTTCTAAAGAAAGATATCATGGCACTAGAAAAAGTGCAGAGACGAACTACAAAATTGATAAAAGGAATGGAGCATTTTAGTTATGAAGAAAGGTTAAAAAATTTAAATCTCTTCAGTTTGGAAACACGGCGCCTTAGAGGGGATATGATAACATTATACAAATATATTCAGGGCCAGTACAAACCATTATCTGGAAATCTATTCATAAACAGGGCTATACATAGGACACAAGGTCACACATTTAGTCTGGAAGAAAGGAGATTTCATCTAAGGCAAAGAAAGGGTTTTTTTTTACAGTAAGAGTAACAAGGATATGGAATTCTCTGCCTGAAGAGGTGGTTTTGTCAGAGTCCATACAGATGTTTAAACTGAAATTGGATAAATACTTGTAAAAACATAACATACAGGGGTATAATTTCTAATTAGTGGGGTAATAGCTGCTTGATCCAAGGAGACATCTGACTGCTATTTTGGGGTCAAGAAGGAATTTTTTCCTAGTTTGTTGCAAAATTGGAAGCGCTTCAGACTGGGCTTTTTGCCTTCTTTCTGAACTTGATGGATGCAAGTCTCTTTGCAGCTATGTAACTACGTAACTACGTAACTATGTGACTATGTGACTATGTGACTATGTGACTATGTAACTATGTGACTATGTAACTATGTATGTAATTAAGGCTCTGGGTCTGCACAGATCAATAGGCCATATTTAATCCTTGTAGTTACCTTTACTGCAACTAATAGAGATCATCTCAACACTCTCTCTTAAAGAGGCTTTGTCTTCCAAAGGCTTCAGTTCTCTATGAGTACCATGCCTTTTCTTGTCCTCTTATTTGTTGTTTTAAAATGGCTAGCCATACTCACCTACTATTCTCGGACACCGACGTGCTTTCACTAACTTTACCAGGCAAGCCTGGTCTGGTATCCCCATTCCATTCCAAATACTTCTATACATAGCAGGAGATGCTAACCTAACTATGTCTGAATATGTGGGAGGGGATATGTCTGTATATGCATGTCTGAATAAACTTATGGGTGGGGATCTCAAAACATTGTGAAATGCGCAGTGAAATAAATAAAAATTGTAAATATTACTTAAAAGTGAGAATGTGAGATGTGCTTAATCTATATTAACAGAATCCTGGAAAAAATAATAAGGTAAAAAAAAAATATTCAGTTTCCATGGTTGGACTGTTTTGTACAGATTGTACAGATTCATGTAACAACTCTTGTTTTTTTTTATTTTTTTTATAGAATTTGGATTCTTTTTTTGGATTAAAAAAAAAGCAATAGACATTTCACAAATACATTTTTTATAGTACATACAAATCTTACTTTAATTGCCTTTGCTCGGACAATCAAGCCATCTTGTTCGTCAGTTCCAATTAATAGAGGAATGTCCTGAGACATCTGCTGTTGGGTCAATTTTAATGGGGCATCTCGTACATACACACCATCAATAACAGGTCCCCAGGTCTGAAACGGGCCTCTTAAAGCCAGCAGCTATTGGTAAATGGATATAATGAGTGTGTCAATGTCACATACAGAAAATCACATTAGAATTTTAGCTCAGTTTGGTTCAATATTGGTAGACTTTATCCTGAGTGGGTTACTGTTTTTTTCCATCTCCATGGTAAACCATTTAAAGCCTATCATACAAGTTAAATTACCACAGCCTACCAGTACGGTAGAAAACGCTAAAGAGTCAGGAAACGTGCACTATGAAAATGCAAAAAATAATAATAATAATAAATTTAGATTAATAAATAATGATATAATTGCAATGTATGTTTGCATTTAGTTAAGAAATGTCATAACTGTCCTCATTTTCTTTCAGGAGTGATTTCTGTGACATAGAGAACACATTGTATTCACCTCTAACAAGCCCATATCAGAACACAACTGGTAATAGTACTCAGAAAGGTTGAGTGTACACTGTTGTAAATGTTATGACTACGCAGATATAGTCACAAAATAGAACTATTTTGGCACGTATACTGGACACATGATAAAACGACACTGTAATGTCTACTTTTAACATGCTATTCTAGTCATGCAATATTTATATTGCATATTTATATTTGTTGTACCGATTTTTCTTTGTTAAATTTTTCACAAACTGTTCATACTTGTGATTGTGAGTTCTCTCGCAACTGATTCGTCCCAATGTCAGATACATTGACATTGCTCGTATGTCATAATGTGATTAGTACTTCCCAATGCATGCTTTTTTTAAATCCAATAATAGATACCATCATTTAAATGTTTGTGCCATTCATATTCTCTATTATTTCTGTTTATGTACAACCACTGTATCTAAATACGTTACTTGTTCATAGCTATCAACCATTCACTTGTTCAAAAAACTCCAAACTCCCATTCTATGGCTAACAAAGGATCATGGGAAGTGCAATATGTCAAAGGCTGGGAGAGAACGTTTGTGAGATTATTGATTGTATGGCATTATTATAGAAAATGTATTCTCTAACCACCTTAAATGATGTAGATCAAAGTAAAAGCATGCAACATATAGGACTATAGTCCAACATTGTAAATTGAAAATCCATTCAATGAAGGATCTTAGGTGTTCCTGGTAAAATAATACAAAGAAAGGCAGCACCTTAATGTAAACTAAATAATTTGCAAACCTTTGTCTGAGCTGCATTCAGGACATTGGAATCCACCTTGCGAAGACAGGTCAGAATATCTTCATCATTGGCCATCAAACATCCAACCTCGGTAGCCAAAAAGCGCACTTGTTCCTCAGCTCGTGTCTTGCTGATAATTAACATAGGCGAGGATACGGAGCCCCCCTGGAGAAAATATAACACAGCATAAGACTTTAACCTCATTCTTTTAAGTAATTTTGTAAAAAAAAACTTCCATTAAGTTTTCTAATTTACTGCATTTTACTAACATGTATTACCCAGTTGCTATTCAATTAGATTAGGCCTATCATTAAGCTTAGATTGATCCAATTACATTACAGAATGCTTTTTGCTATTATCCAATGCTACCTTATATATCCGTTTTTACTTATTTTGCCATCTGAGGCTGCCTCTAAAGTGTTACTGATTTCACTAGGTAAGGGACAGTCCTTCTTCTGGAATCTCTCCTATCATTTTTTGGTTTTTACAATTATTTTTGGGCTGGGCCAAGGATAGCCCTAGTGCTATCGTCCTGGCACTAAGCACTAGTTTATTTATTAGCCATAGCACATTGCTTTATAGACCTTGATTCCTAAAGTCAGTTAGAGCAATCTCTTCTCCCCAGATTGTTCTCCTAACCTTCTGGAATGTGTCACCAACTGCCTTTCTGCTATAGCTAACTGCATGTCTTCTTGTTTTCTAAAATGTAATTTTTCCAAAACTGAATTTATCTTTCTGATTTCAAATACTCAAATACTCCTCCTCCTTTGTCCTTTTCCCCTTTAGATCAACAGAAAACCTAATACCTCAACCACAAGCTTGTTTTCTTGGTGCCAAGTTCGACTTTTCCCACCACATCCAGTCTAAGTCCAAATTATGTATCATCCATCTTAAAAACCTTGAACACATTCGCCCTTATCTAACATAATATTCTACTATGGCAATTGTTCATGCTCTCATCATTTCATGTCTCGATTATTACAACTCGCTCCTCATTGGCTTTCCCCATTCCCATGTAGCCCTACTCCAGTCTGTTATAAATGTTAGAAAATCTCCCTCTGGCACACCCTGGACATTATCTCGCTAGATCTTCTTAGTAGAGAACCTACATTTAGGACCAAGCCACTTGTAAAAAAAACCTGTGTAAGAACACTAAGCTCAGGGGGCGGAGCCTAACTGCCAAGCAGGACAGACGTGCTGTGAATCAGCTCCTGCACAAACCGACAAAATTGGGGATAAATACCCCAAAAACAGACACGATTCTGAGCCGGAGGGCACACAATGAGTCAAGGGACCCAAGGGGCATCGAATGAACCTACAAACGAGATTTACACTGCCCGGGAACCCGACCAACAGCACATGGGGCCTGCATGCGACCGAGCCAGGGAGAGGCGGCCGATCTCCTGGATGGTAAAGCCGAGTGCAGCCCCCTATGCACACTCGCCTCCTTCCCCCCCCCCCCTGGACCGATGGGGGTCATCTCGGTCCACCACAAGCAAATGGAGAGGCGGACATAAGCTGAACCCACAGCCTGACGAACCGCAACACCAAGACAGCCTAGCACATGGCGCGCCCAAAATGGCGGCAGCGGGCATACCATGCAACCCAACATACCTGCCTGAGCTGGAGAGTTACTGCGACATTAAGCAGCGCCTAGATGCTACCTTCGCCCGATTCTGGCACAGGCTTTGGAAACGGCTGCAAGTACCGAAGGCAAACCTGCAAACCCTACCACATAAGCAAACTATGGAACACTGGGAGCAGAGAAAGAGTCTACCGAAAGGGCAGCCAGCACGCAAGACTGGAACTGGGAACGGGGGGAAGAGACGCCCTACTCCGGGCAAAGCGACTACCCCCAAACTAGCCACACAAGTTCACGGCCCGCCCAGGCTGAGGGTTGTAAGGAGGGAGCCCCTGAAGCATCGACCACCTTGCAGGAAGAATGCCAGCCGCAGGCGGCGACGGAACACCGGCAGCTTCCGCTGCACCCACCATGGGAATGCCTCAAACTCACCGAGCTCTCGAGTCAGTGGACCGAAGATGCCACCCTCTGCAAAAGCCTGGGGCTGGAGAGGGACCTCGCCCCACGATTGCCGCTCTGACACTGAAACGCAACCCAAAAGATCACACACTATTCCAAGCCGAGGTATTGGCTGATATGGACATGCCACCCCAAGCCCGCCACTCACAGGCCCAGGGACACTACCCTTTCTACGGAAACCGGCTTCGGAGTGGCTTATGAGGCAATATTAATACACGTTATAATGCTTGTTCCCTTTAAATAAAGGGCGTCTATCTACAGCTGAGCACACACTACATTACATCGAGGCTCTCCAGGGGTTAACCTCAGCGGCAACACTAAGCAGCTTCCCTCAGAACACACATACACGCAAACAGTCCCACGCACAATAGGGGTAATAATCCTGTCCACACCATAGAACTGCCAACAGGCCACTATAAATATCAGCCCGATCGGAACCTGACTTAATTGATACTGGACTCCGGTAACACAAGCATACCTCATATACATAATAGTGCTCACGGAAGAGGCCCACCAGATATGTTTAGCCTGCTTTTATGTTTAGTTTGCTCTTATGTTTAATTTGCTTTCGCGGGCAACAAGCATCAGACCTCACATTACTATAAAGCCTGAACGTGTATATGTATATTTGTATGAATATAGGTTTGAATGGCCCGCTTACCTCCGGTTGACCCTTCTCATTACCACTGAGGCTTGAACGACCAATATACTTATGCATGTTTATATTAATACCTCAGTTGGTGATTTGCTTGTCTCAAGCATATAGCCTGTAAATTTACTGCACTGTTTTGCCTGCAGTCATGTATGATTCATAATGTTGGTAACCCAATGTAAGAGGTCCATGCACGCAATGCTTTCAATCTGTGTCTCTCCTCTGACTTTTCCTGCCTACCAGGCCCATCTTGACTCTCAACAAAAACGAGAATTTAAGCAGTAGTAACTGTGGCATAGGTATAAATGTTTGACCTCCCCAGAAATGCAATTCCATGTATATGACAGAATCCTAACAGTAATTCAACCAATCATAAGCTTGTCTAGCTTAGCTTGTTTAAAACAATCTATTGATGTTACAAAGCCAGATATTTTCATGTGTCTAAAACAAAAATGTGCTGTTTAATCCACCACACTTTAAAATGTTACAATGCTATGGAAAAGCCCGCAGCTGCTGTTGTGGCTCTGCACGCATGTTGTTACTCCACGCACAAGAAAAAAAAAGAATAAAAAAAAAAAAAAAAAGAACACTAAGCTCAGAACTTTTTTTACACCATAGTATTAAAGTCTCAAACTTGTTTAACTGGTATTATTATTATTATAGTGGAGCTTAAAGAGCATAACACACTTAAATATGTGATGGACAATCACATACCGATCTTAATTATTATATCTAGTGACTCCTGAAAAAATAAGAAGATACAGAATTACCGCATATACTCGAGTATAAGCCGACCCGAATTTAAGCCGAGGCCCCTAATTTTACCCCAAAAAACTGGGAAAACTTATTGACTCGAGTATAAGACTAGGGTGGGAAATGCAGCAGCTACTGGTAAATTTCTAAATAAAATTAGATCCTAAAAAAATTATATTAATTGAATATTTATTTACAGTGTGTGTATATAATGAATGCAGTGTGTGTATGAATGCAGTGTGTGTGTGTATGAGTGCAGTGTGTGTGTATATGAGTGCAGTGTGTGTGTATGAGTGCAGTGTGTGTATGAATGCAGTGTGTATGAGTGCAGTGTGTATGAGTGCAGTGTGTGTGTGTATGAATGCAGTGTGTGTATGAGTACAGTGTGTGTGTATGTGTGCAGTGTGTGTGTATGTGTGCAGTGTGTGTGTGTATGAGTGCAGTGTTTGTGTATGTGTGCAGTGTGTGTGTATGTGTGCAGTGTGTGTGTATGAGTGCAGTGTGTGTGTATGAGTGCAATGTGTGTGATGCAGTGTGTGTGTGTGTTTCAGAGCCTTGGTGGGGGGGTGGGCATTTTTATTATTATAATTTTTTTATTATTATTTTAATTTTATTTTGTTAAATTTTTTTTAATTATTATTAATATTTTATTATTTATTTATTTTTTCGTCCCCCCTCCCTGCTTGATACATGGCAGGGAGGGGGGCTCTCACTCCCTGGTGGTTCAGTGGATGGGCACTGTATAGGAGGGGGCTGGCAGAGCTCTTACTTACCTCTCCTGCAGCTCCTGTCAGCTCCCTTCTCCGCCGGTCCGGTCAGCTCCCCTGTCAGCTCACACTAAGTCTCGCGAGAGCCGCACTATGACCCCGTGGCTGAACGGACCGCCGTGGAGGAGAAGGGAGCTGACAGGAGCTGCAGGAGAGGTAACAAAAAAAATAATCTGAAATGGACAATATGTTTTAACTTCTAGCTGGGATAAAACAGAGATGTATCAAGGGGTTCCTAGGAAACAATAAGCAACTGTCGTCAACTGGATTTCGCCTATGGTTGCCAGGTGATTTTTGGTCAAATCCAGTGCATTGTTTCAATGAATCAAATGGTCAAAAACTAGTTTATGTCATATTAACCGCAATGCTGTTACTAGGAAACCAACAGAAATACGCAGATCTGGGTCTCAAGTTAAACTTATGTAACACCATGTATGCAATTTCCTTAAAAAGGTTAACACATTACGTAAAACAATATTTAAACACGTTAACACATCAAGATACATTTTTGTCTAAATTGAAATTTATCTTGCAAAGACAACCAATTAATATACCAATTTAAAGCAGAGCATCACACAATAGTTCGTTTGTCATTTTTTTTATACCACATTATAAACTGCACTGCATAATTTTCATAACTTTTTATATTTCTAAAACAAACCTATTGCCTGATAATATTTCAGATGGAGCACTAAAGGACCACTCCAAACACCTGAAACGTTAAAGCTGCAGTGGTTATTGTGCCAGCAGAGCCCTGGTGCTCCCAGTGTACATTTTCGCAGATAATAAGATTTAACAATTCAAAGATACAAGTGTCTAGTGCATAAAGGTATAATTATTGGTGTCATCATGCAGTGACATCGCTGGTATGCGTGTTTAGCTGTATATAAATCTCTATATTCTCTGAAAAAAGATGCAACACAGATATCAGTTGCAGTCTAGAAGGGAACCTCACACCAATCTCAGGCAGCCCAATAAATGTATGTCCTAGTGCTGCCTAAGATTATAGAAAACCAAACCTTATCCTAGCCATGTCCTATTTTAACGATTTAAGTCAAATAACCATTCAGAATTTCTTAGCATATATTAAGGACAAATAATGCCAATTTAGGGTTCAGGAGATATTCATAATACATTCACCCCCAAGCCACTGCTTGGGGTTATATCTCCTACTAACCTTGCAGTTATGCAGGAGTGCATGAGGAGTATGTGTTTGAAAATAAAATGTACCCATTGAAATAATTATTTTATATAAATAAAAAATAGAAAAATATCCATAGACATTGATCATCCAGAACATTAAATCCACTGACTGGTGAAGTGAATAACATTGATCATAGTGTTACAATGGCACCTGTCAAGTTGTGGGATATGTCAGGCAGCAATTGAAGGGTCAGTCCTTGGATTTCACGTGTTGGAAGCAGGAAAAATGGGCTAGTAAAAAGTGTGAGTGACTTTGACAAGGGCCATATAGTGATGGCTAGATGACTGGGTCAGAGCATAACCAAACCAGCGAGTCATGTGGAGAGTACCTGGTATGCAGCAGTTAGCATCTATCTAAAAAGTGGTGAATGGAAGAACAAGCAGTGAACCGGCGTCAGGATCATGGGCAGCCAGAGCTCATTGATGCAAATGTGGAGCGAAGAATAGCCTGTCTGGTCTGATCACACAGAGAGCTCAAATTGTTGAAAAACTTAATGTTGGCCACAATCGAAAGGTGTCAGAACACGCAGTGCAGATTGCAATGCATGGGGCTGTGTAGCAGCAGAACGGTCAAGGTGCCCGTGTTCCCCCCTGTCCACCGCTGATGGGGAGCATCAGAACTGGACCATGAAGTAATGGAAGAAGGTTGCCTGGTCTGAGGCCACATACACCCCTTCATGGCAATGGTGTTCCCTGATGGTAGTGGCCTCTTTCAGAGGTGTGAGATATCACTGGTGGCAAGTTATTTGAGGGAAACAAAGTATGTGTCTCTTAGGCATGCAAAGCTCTCTGTAAATGCTCTGCCCAGGTAAGCTGGTAATACTAATCCTCAATCTGTCAAAGCAATATATTACAAGCTACATGTGAGTATGGCCAAAGATCTGTGAGATTTGTGCACATAAAAGTCCATTCATTTGTGCTTGTTCCAACCCAAACATTGCCAGCCCTCCCCTGGATATAGTTTATTCTCTATACTGAACAATAACTTTTCTCTCACATGCGTTAATCTTGTTAGTACAATAAAGAATAACTTATCTCATTAATAATCAAACTGATATTTGTTTATCTGAGGTTTCTTCATGTCAGCTCCTCTGGTCAGTCAGTGTGATTACACATTTGCCTACATCCCGTGTGAGCTAAGATCATTGTGTGTGCTAGCGTCACATTGTTTGTGGGGCATTGTGTTCTGAATACCATCGCTCTTTGCTTCCTGACCATAGTCCTCACTCATACTGTAGAATCAACACGAGACACAATAACAACTTTGTTTTGCTAATATACCTGAGTTAAGCAGACTTTTACCGTTTCTAGACCTAGCGAGAAAAACACTAGCTAGCCCCACATTAAACCTACTCCAGTAAATTTACAAAGCAATGTCTATTAACCAAGTAATCAGATCTTCTGCATTTAGGACTATCCAGGACTATCTATCTGCCCCCATTATTTTAAACAAATATGTCCGAGAGTTGCAACAACAAATCCACTTGGATCCAGCATCACTCCATCCAGGAAATAACTCATACCATGGTGTGTCACCATGGGGGATACTTGCCTTATGAAATTCTTTAATTCACCATACTCATTTACCAAGTGGGTCCAGAGTAACAGAGCCTAAATGTATAATTTAGTAATTTTTTATAACTCTGAGGTTATACAAACACTGCTACAAAGACCAGGTTCCAATATGGCATGTAGCCATAAAAACTATTTTAAAAAGCCTGTAGGAGTTAATACGAGCACCATATTAATTTAAAGGGAGGTTTAAAACTCCCCATGCCCCTCCAGTTGCGATGCTGAGTGGGGATATGCCCGTTAAATAGTGAGCAGCAAATAGCTGTTGGCTGTAAAAAAAGATTAGAGTTGGGCAGATATTGATGGCCAGTTTCCAGTACAGGGCAGATCACTGTCCATCCCCTGTGCTCCAACGGTGGGACTCAAATTTTAATAATAAAGCGAGGGGGTCTTAGTGTTCCCTCTGCCTCCACTCATGGCCAGTGTAATAATTAACAGGGAAAGACTGATTGTCCCCCCCCAGCCTCCCACCCATCGGCAGCAGATGGAGGCTATTAAATTAACAATAATGATGTGGAATTTTCTGTCTTAAGAGGTAGTTTTATCACAGTTTGAGCCACCAGTTTAATTATTTCAAAAACATAATATTCAGGGATATGCTATTTAATACACGGAGTAACAGCTTCTCGATCGTTGGGTCGAGAAGGAATATTCTCCTACTTTTTTGCAAAATTGGAAAGCTCTTCTGGTTTTTTAATGCCTTCTTTTGGATCATCGGCAGCAACAGATGTGAGAAAGGCTGAACTTTATTTTTTAGCCTATGGGGCTATGTAGCTATATAATAACAAAGGCAGATAAATGTGATTCTGAAGCACATTTATCAGATGATTTTTCTCAAGCAGCTGCCCCTTTATCGGGTTCAGGTGCTACAATTTAATTTTCAAATTAAATTTAGTTGAAATTCCCAATCTATAATTTTCGACTGTGTTTTTACTGATAATTCGAGGCAGCTGGACTTCTCAAAGTCTACAACAATTTTTCTCTTTGCACTTTGGGGCATTTTACTATATTTGGCTTAATATATCTATATATAAGCTTTGCCTCACTGATGATGCCTAACAAGGTTGAAACGATCGCCTGGGGTTGCTGTGTCTCTCATGCAGAGGGAACTTGCTGGCATCTCAGATCTGGACTGCCCGTACGGGTGGGACCAGTCTGATATGCTTCAGAGATGTTCTCTCTGAAATGGCACTAGATGAGCTAAAACCAGCTTGAGATCTGAGCGGGGACCCACCGAAGGGCAGGCTAATTTAATTGCTGTCTGGTGTCTTGCGCCTTGTTTTTTGCTCTCCATATATATATACAGTTGTGCTTAAAAGTTTGCAGATATACCCTATATATATCAAAGGATTATTACAGGTGAGTTCTGGCATTGATATTATACTTTATAGTATACAGTATGACATTATTTCTAGTGCAATATTATACTATTTGAGTATTTGAAGGTTATTATGTTTAGGCGTGACATCAATAATATTGGAGATTTATTGTAATCTAGCTATGACATGATTACGAGTGAGTGAGAATACATAGAATGTACATTTAATATACATTCAACATATCATAATGTTCTCATACACAGCAACACATTTTTACGGTAGCTTAGTAGCTTGATATTTTTGTAGTTGATTTATTTTTAGATCATTTACATTTCGTGTGACATATATATTTCAGCTTTGAGCATATGGTTGACAAAATTAGCCTTGTGCTGTGGTCGTCATCTATGTGAATAGCAAACACCAGAAAATAACATTTTGTTTACTTATATACATGTTTAAAATAACTAATGCTAATAATAAAAAAAAAAAAACGTGAAGATACTGTATCCCAGAGATACAGAAACTAGCCTATAACTTTATTTCAGATGGTCATGTCTTGTTTCAATATTACAACTTTATCACAAATTGTTGTATATATTGTTGATCCACTGACCAATGCTATGGAATATATATATATATATATATGTGTGACAGAATCTTCCCACTGAATTAGAATTTCAGATATACTACACTACATCATAGGTCATGCTATAATATGACAGTCACGCTATTTTATTGGGATGGACTTTTTAGAACTCTGTCTGTTCACATTTCACATGTTTAAGGAGACAGTGGGATGAGTTTTTTTTCGGGGTGTTGAAAACAAGGCTTACATTAAACAGACCATATATGCATCATATAGATAATTAATTAAATGTTTATTTTAAGCACATATTTAAATTAGAGGTTTATAGAAAATTTATGTTATATTTTTGCTTTATTTAAAACACTCCAATTTAGTAACAGAGACACTGAATATTGTAAAAACTGTATTTCAACAATCTGTCTTTTTTCGCCTTATAATTTTCTTGGAAACAAACTGCAATACAATTTGCATTTTTTTAGCCACTTCCTCCATCTGCTATTTGAGATAATATTTCAGGCAGGAAATACTGTTACTGAGTTTATAGGAGTGGATTTAGCATATGACATTTTTATAATACTGACCACTTGTTATCCCTGTCCAAGTCTTCTCTATCTATATTGCACGGTAAATTAGAATTTTATTAAAAGACACAGAGGCTCCTATTTGCTTATCTCTTTCTTTAATCCCTCAGCAGCAAAGAAAGAAATTAATGTACATTTGTAGAAAAATATCACCATATAACCATATATATAAGCATATAACTCATTAGCCAATAACAACATTGCTCATCCCATATCCCATTATATGACCCTAACTCACTCCTCATTCTTTGCATGTTATCTATGGTTTGCATTGCACAGTTTATTACTGTGAATTTGCCATTATTATATGTCTATTATAAATTTAAGTTTCTCTGTTTCCTCTGTCATCACTTGTTTGTACATGGCCTCTGCTCCTAGTTGCTGGGCTACGTGTCAGTGTCTCCCTCAACATTCCTGAGAGAACACTGGATGAATTATCATGAGCTTTGCTGTTGCCTTGCATTAACTCGGCCAATCACTATTGCATACTTGATATATAGTGCCACATTGTGCTTCCATCTATGCACATTATTAGCTGTCCTGCCCTTACTACTAGTGTTATGGGGTGTGTTATGAGGTGCATTCTACCTCATGCCACTAACTTTCTAGGTACACCTTGTAGACGATGTTAATTTAGTTAAACATGCATAATTACTCTCTGGCTGATGAATCCCAGGCTGGTCATTCTACTAGCAATGCAGGCCCACCCAAGCCACTTCTCCGTCCTATGGATCCATTGCTCCCTGGAGACAAAGAGCAAATTACCTCTGATTAGTTTTGCTCCCTGTTGAACACCAGCATGACTAAGTCAGTCACTCAGGCAATTTTTTCCACAATGGGTGTCATGTCAGACACCCTATCACAATCAATTAGTACTGCAGCAACGAAACAATCAGTTCTTGAATTTCTTGTGTTGGAAGCAGGAAACCTAGGCATCCAAAAAGATCTGAGTGACCTTGACAAGAGCCAAACAGTGATGGATAGATGACTGGTCAGAGAATCTCAAAAACGGCAAGTCTTGTGGGGGGTTTCTGGTATGCATTGGTTAGTATTACTGGTCATGATAGAAAGATGTCAGAACATACAATGCATCTCAGTTTGCTGAATTTAGTGCTGCGTAGCTGCAGACCGGTCAGAGTGCTCATGATGACCCCTGACCACCGATGAAAGTGCCTTCAATAGGGACATAAGTCTTCAATGGGGACTATGGGGACTATGGAGCAGTAGTAGAGAGTTGCCTGGTATAATGAATCACATTTTTCTTTTGGATCAGGTGGATAGCAGAGTGTGTATGTATCGCTGACCTGGGGAAGAGATGACAGCAGTATGCACTATGGGAAGGAGGCAGGCCAGCAGAGGCAGTATTATTCTCTGAACAATGTTCTGCTGGGAAACATTGGGTCGTGGCCTTCATGTGGATGTTATATTGACGTACCCCATACCTAAATATTGTTGCAGACCACGTACATAACTTCATGGCAATGGTGTTCCCTGATGGGAGTGACCTCTTTCAGCAGGGTAATGCACCCTGCCATACTGCAGAAATTGATCAGGAATGGTTTGAGGAACCTGTTACAGAGTTGAAGATGTTGCCTTGGCCTCCAAATTCCTCAGCTCTCAGTCCGATTGAGAATCTGTGCGATGTGCTGGAACAACAATTCCGATCCATGTAGGCCTCAACTTGCAACTTGGAGAACTTGAAGGATCTGCCAGGGCCGTCTTTAATATTGATTGGACCCTGGGCAAGCATCTGCTTGGGCCCCCTGGGCATGCAATCACTCCCTCCACCCCAACCTAGAGGCGAAACTAATGTAGAGAGTGCCTTGGTGCAAAACAAAATTCAGGCCTGCCCTGTAGCACAAGAGTAAAGAAAAGATAGATCCCCATCTGTCATAGAACTCCTGCGATGCTATGCCAGCTGGGGATCTACCATCCTTGCAGGGTTGTATTTTTGAGCAGTGTTTGTGCAATTGAATATCAGCATGTTATTCTATAGAGTGCATGTGTGCATGTAGGGGTGTATTTGTATGTACTGTTACCATTGGAATGCAGTGGTGTACTTGTGTGTAGTGTTTTCGTTTGAATGCAGGGATGTGTGATTGTCTGTAGTGTTGGCTTTTAAATGCAGGTGTACTTTTGTGTGTAGTGTTGGTGTTTGTATATAATTTTAGCATTTTAATACAGGAATGTGTTTGCATGTAATGCTTGTATTTGCATGCAGGGGGGTGTTTGGATGTAGTGTTGTGTTTTAAATGCATATGTACATTTGTGTGTAGTATTGGTGTTTCAGCAAACTGGTGTGCTTGTATGTAATGTTTGTGTTTGCAGGGGTCTGTTTGCATGTTGTGTGATTTCTATAACACATATACATATACACATTAACACGCAGAAACACACATAAACACACTGACACATGCTCACACCTTGACACATACTGGCACATACATACACACACACTCATATACACACCCTTTGACAAACAGATACAAGCACTTTGATACACACACACACTGGCACATCCACACACAGAGACACACACACACACACACTGACACAGGTATGTACACACACACTCAGATACACACATACATAAAGGTATAAATGCAGGGGTGTTTATGTATACAGTGCTAGAGATGGAATATAGGAGTGTATTTGTGTTGGCATTAAAATGCTGGGATGCATGCATTACCACACACTCAGATGCACACTTACACACACCGACACATACATACACACACACACACACAGGTACACATACGCACTGACACACAAGTACACATACACAGGTATACATACACACAGAAACACTGACACACAGACAAACACAGCCAGATACACACACAGCCAGATACACACACTGACACAAACACAGCCAGATACACACACACACACACACACATACGTGTACATTTACATATTTTAATATCTGCCTTCTAGCAGCTCTTGGACAGCAACTCCCAGCAACCTTGGCCAATATAATGTCTCAACTCTGTTCTTACATACCCTGGTCCAGAATTTGGCAAAAGTGACATTTGGAAATGGTGTACAGCCTTTGATAACACTTGATGCAATAATATGTTAAAATACATACTTTTTACATTTATATTTAATAGGGAACTGCCAGGTTCTTCTAGGATTTTTAACATGTACTTATTCCCTGTGTGTTACATTACAAACACCAACACTTGAATAAAAGTGATATCAGAAATAAGCAAAACAAAAAACAAACAATATTTAGCCACCCTCCTGTCTCCTTACCTTTTGGGTACAGAGGGGTGGCTTCCCTAGGGTCCAGTGGGAGCTTGCTGGCCAAGGCTGATGGGAGTCTGCCATCAGCTTTCTCAGTCCCTCTCCCCCACAATGCCTCCTGTGGTGTGTGCCTCCTCCCCAGCGGCACTGAGGAGGAGGCGATCTGACCTCACTTCCTCCCAGTATGCCACGGGGAAGAAAAGGGATCACAGGGCAGTGTGTGAGATGGGGGCTAGCAGTGAGTATGTATTCAGCCAACCCACATATTACAGGGGCCAGGTCCAGAGCAGTATTACCTCAGGTGCTGCAGGGGGCCCATGGGGCAGCTGCCTTAGGGCCCCCAGGAGTAACTGGGCCCAGGGCAGCTGCCCCTTTTGCCCCTCCTTAAAAACGTCCCTGGGATCTGCTGCTAATGTCTTGGTGCCATATACCGCGGGACACGTTCAGAGGTCTTGTGGAGTCCATGCCTGGCAGGTGGTTTTAATGCTGTGGCTGATTAGTGTAGATCAGGACATACATCATACTTCCAATCTTTATTGGATAACTTCTGACGATTGTTTGTATGTTCTATATTATGTGAATATATGCTTCTCATTTTTGGTTTATACTTCAATAAAAGTTTAACTTGGTTTAAAAAAATATATATATCTCTGTCAAGTACATTCCAAAACATAGATGAAATCTATGAACGTTGTCTCTTTTTTAATCTTATGGCAAAATTTATAGCGGTACATGATAAATCAATCTCCATTTAATTACCTTCTGGAATAAACTGTATTTGGTAAAATTCCATTCTACAGCGCTCTGCAATATGTTGAAATTTTATGAATAATAAAATCTTTCCTTGTGGAAAACTCATCAGAATACATTTTTTTAATTCACAGTAAGCACTATATTTTCTTTGGTTTCCCAATGATAGAATATATATATATTTTTTTCTATTGTTCAATATTTTTCAGTGTTATTACGGAGGTGTATTTTGAGGTCTATTTTCTATGAGAATTCGAATATGAGGAAGTCTACCGAGGTCTACATTTTTGTTATTCAATTTGCATAATTTCTAAACAGTTTAAACCAAAATGAACAAGAATGTGTATGTGACACACCCAATTGATGGTTCAAGTGCTTTCCACATATGAATGTGAATACCAAACAATCATTTTCCGAATATGCTGAGTGGGCAATAAGGAGACCATTACAGGGTTATTCACCAAAGTGAGAATTCACAGTGGATTTAAAATGTAAGGCAAAAGTAGCTGAACTGGCAGCATTCCTAAATTAGAGAATGTTTCCGGTTCGGCTATTTTCAGCTTAAATTTGAAATTCACTATGATTGCTCACCTTAGTGAATATCCCTGTGATTTTCATCTTATTTGACAATTCTTGAGTTAGAATAACTTATTAATTTCCCTCAAATATATTTCCACATTAAATGTTATTCACTAATGAATGAATAGGTAAGTCAAGAATTTCAATTTTTTTGCCAAACAAACGACCTGAAAAAACAGCTGAAGCGATAACAGCTGTCCTCATTCAAATGTACCAGTTTAGAGGCTCACTGTTGTCAAAGTTCAAGCGTACTGGCTCCATGAACGATCACTGTACTTACAGACAATGGCGAAACGCATGCACAAAACAAACAAAAATGGCAAAGGCCCAATATTTCAGTAAAAATTTGAACAACCTATCAAACCCAAGAAACTTCTGGAAAATCATAAATAGCATACAAACCCCCACAATCCAATCCCCACCCTCCACTGTCAAAATGGACAACCAAACACTGCAACACCCCCTAGATGTAGCAAATGGCTTTAACAATTATTTTGTTGGGTGTGCTACCACACCGGTTGCTAGGATAACAAATGACACTCATTTTCAAAAAATCTTGTCAAAACTTTACCCAAAACTAGGTGCCCTGGACAGAAACAAATCCTGCCTAAGCCCTACAGTAAGGAAACAAATGCTAATGCCGGTCATTGATTATGGGATTAACCGCACTGCAAACCCACCTTAATAAACGTAATACGTTTTATAATCAGTTCTGCCGCTTTGTACTAGAATGTTATTACTTTACCCACCACTGTGATATGTTAAAACAGCCAAACTGGCTGACGCTGGAATCCCAACGCACTCTTCATCTTTCCAGCCTTGTGCATAAGAGCAACAATATTTTAAGTAATTCAAAGTCAGCATAATTTTCTTTTCTAACGAATTACTTTAAAAAAAAATACTCTCAGTTGCCCTCTGTGTATGTCTGTATCAGTCCAGCATTGAGTAAAAGGATACTTGGAATTCTTTAAGTGAATGCATCAAAAGTTAAGGGGACACTAGAGGCATCCAGACCACTTCATCTCATTGTAGTGATCTGGATGCAGTGTTCCAGTCTTCCTTAACCCTGCAATGTAAAACACAGTTGGTGCTGAGATTGCCTCTAATGGCTGATAGGCACTAGAGGTGCTTCCTGGAGTTTCACAGAGTTTGGCTCCATGAAAACTCTAGATGTCCTCATAATTTGCATTAGGCTTTCCACCCCAGCGGTTGACTTTGGCAGAGAAAGAGCTTGACCCAGCGCTGAGGGACAGCTCTGGAATCAGGCCAGTGTAAAAATTATTTGTAACCATTTCATGGATGGAGGTGAGTCGTGGGCAGAAGGACAATTTACCATTAAAAAAAAATAAAAAATACATATTTGCAATTCTAACATTGAAATGTTTCTTTAAGATAATTGGCAGGAAAACCTAAAATATGTTGCAATTCTGATAAGAATTGATGAAAAATATTTGGTCAGAGCATCAGAGCATGTTGGAGAATCATCCCACTCACAATTGCATCAACTTGCCTTAATTATGGAATTTAGGTTGACAGCCTTCAACAAAGTCAGTAAATGTACATAAGGAAATCTTAGTACATATTACCCAACGTCTTCATTGCGCAAAAACATTCTGTGTGATACCTTTATTTGCAAATTTTTACTAGGAAGGATGCCAACTAAAATATAACATATTCACTGGCACTTTGACAACTTGAGTAAACATATAAAAAAATCACAGACTTCCCAATGCAGCTCAATGAGAAGTCTTGGCAAGGCCAGTGCTCTGGTCAATTGCTGCCTCTTCATCTCCACTGAGCTAAACAAACCAGGAAGAAACAGGACCAGTCTTCTGATTGACAGCCAGGGGTTGTAACAAGGTTCATTTAAGGTGTAATTTTCTTTTAACCACACGCAAGAAGGATTTGGGAATTGTTATAGACAACAAATTAGGCAGCAATATGCAATGTCAATCTGCAGTTGCTAAGGTCAGTAAGGTTTTGTCATGTATAAATAGGGGCATAAATTCTAAGGATGAAAATATAATTTTGCCTCTTTATAAATCGCTGGTAAGACCACACCTTGAATATACAGTGCAATTTTTGGCACCTGTTCTAAAGAAAGATATCATGGCACTAGAAAAAGTGCAGAGACGAACTACAAAATTGATAAAAGGAATGGATCATTTTAGTTATGAAGAAAGGTAAAAAAATGTAAATCTCTTCAGTTTGGAAAAACGGTGCCTGAGAGGGGATATGATAACATTATACAAATATATTCAGGGCAAGTACAAACCATTATCTGGAAATCTATTCATAAACAGGGCTATACATAGGACACAAGGTCACGCATTTAGGCTGGAAGAAAGGAGATTTCATCTAAGGCAAATAATAAAGATGTGGAATTCTCTGCCTGAAGAGGTGGTTTTGTCAGAGTCCATACAGATGTTTAAACTGCAATTGGATAAATACTTGCAAAAACATAACATACAGGGATACAATTTCTAATTAGTGGGATAATAGCTGCTTGATCCAAGGAGACATCTGACTGCTAATTTGGGGTCAAGAAGGAATTTTTTCCAGTTTGTTGCAAAATTGGAAGCGCTTCAGACTGGGTTTTTTGCCTACTTTTGGATCAACAGCAAAAACATATGTGAGGAAGGCTGAACTTGATGGACGCAAGTCTCTTTTCAGCTATGTAACTATGTAACTATTGAAACCTGTATATTTCACAAAAGAAGACACGAAGTGCTGTATAAGTCTGGAATGTCTCTTTAAATCTGAACGAGAAGCCTTTCAATGCAGTAAACTTTATAATTTGTCTGATCTTCCGCTGCAGCTTTAAATAAAAATTAATTTTTCTATAGTCTTTTCATGTGGCCTAGTCATATAAACCCTTTTGAATGACATCACGTGTCAATGTTATAACAGCACTTGTGAGCTTCCTGTGTCTTGCTCAAATAATAATGTTACAAGACGTAACAGGCCCCTCTCTTGGCCTCATGGTCATCATATGGTTTTCCAACTAACTGACCTCTGATTGTTTAATATACTCAATCCTTTTATCATTACCTAACTGTGACAATAATGTCACCTTCTTACACAATACTTGCAATGTTATCTCAATGTGCCATTGCACTCGAACTGGCCCGGCTGCCGTTCTCTTCCAAATAATGTCTTTCTAGTTTGTTTTACCTTGCTCAAGCTGTGATTGAGATATGCATGAAACAATGGTAAGTAAAAGGCAATGGTAAGTAAAGTTGTCAAAGTCATGTGACTACAAACACTTCACATTTAAAAAAGACACTCCAAGCACCATAACAACTTAATCTAAATGAAGTTGGTATGGTGTCAAGAGGCACTTTTACCGGGAGGCAGTGGTGTATTTTAAATAAATTTTTTTCCCACCACTTCCTGTCAAGGCCGCACGCACTTTGACTGACAGACACTCCCTCACTGATGCATGCACTGACATACACACTGTTTAGCCAACACACACTTTCACTATACACACTCACTGACAGGCACACATTCTCAGATACACTGACATACAATGACATACACACACATACACACTCACTTATTTGATGCACTCTGACATACATACACTATTACGCAGACAGACACACACACTCACTGACAAACACACTAATTCACTGACAGACTCACACTGAGAGACACACTCACTCACACACACTTGTTGGCAGAAACATACACTCACTGACAGACACACACTCACTCACAGACATATATATTAACTGACAGACACACACAAACTCATACACATTTCCCCCAACACTCACAAATTATTATTTATTTCTCCTTGGGAGAGCTGGAGTGGATTCCTTACCTGGGGTCCAGTGGGGCTGCTGGGGCTGCTGGGGCTGCTGGTGCTGCTGGGCAGTTGTGCATGCAGGCAGGCTGGGAGCGGACATGCAGAGTAGGCAGTGAGGGAGCTCTGATCTTCTTGCTCAGTTCCCTCGTGTGCCGCTTAGTGATGCCAGGGCTAGAGTGATGTCATGTTCTGGCTCCTGCATCACTAAGCTGTGTGTGAGGGAGCTGAGCAGGAAGAGGTCAGAGTACAGCACTCTCTCACCACACGGTCGCAATACAAGCTGCCTCCCGCCTCCGTAGGGCCCAAAGGTGGACACGAGGCTAACAAGGCATCTGCCAAGGCGGCTTCTTTTGCCGCCCCCTGGAAAGTGCCGCCCAAGGCAATTGCCTTGTTAGCCTCGCGGTAAATACATCACTGCCGGGAGGCACAGTTTGACTCTCATCCCCAGCCAATCAGTGACCCCTATTCACTAAACTGGATCGAGAATGGTACGTTTCTTTCCAGTTTAGTGAATGGAGAGTCACTGTAAGTGATAATTAAGAAACCGGATGTTGCCAGGGGAGGAGTAGACATCACCGCTTGCAATGTAAGGATTAAACCGTTCGAGAGCGGTTTAACCCCTTGAGGTAAGAGTGCCTCCAGGGACCTCCTGGCACCATAATAACCTAATCTAGATCGAGTTGTTTTGGCGTCTGGAGTGTCCCTTTAACAATAATAAATAAAACATGCTTAGGGTTTGATTTCCATTTTATAAACATGTCATTTGTTGTTTAAGAATTTCTTCACTGTTAACCAAATAATCCAGTCAGCCCACAATTGACCATCATTGACTAATGACTGTTGAAATAGTTACGCAACATCTTATAGAGAACAGGATGTTTTGTATTTGTTCTCATACGAATATCCTTATTTGAATAAAAGTGATACATTTGGATTTAGTAAAATAGATTCCTTAAAGCTAAAATTTAAAAAATATTAATGGAATTTCCAATGCGCCGCATTTTTGCTTATTAAATAATAATTTTGTCTTAAAGCAGGATATGTCAACAAATGAATTATCTTCTATTTATTTATTAACACACTGCGCTGTAGATACAGACGAATGGGCATTATTTGGAATTAATCTTTTTGTATGCTTACTGCAGCCTTGTGACCAACCAAATGTAATGCATTTGTACCACTGTTCTCTCTCTGTGGAGAAGTATAGGGTAAAAAGATATGCCTATAAGAGGAGTAAATCAGCAAAATCACAACATATTAAAGGATTGCTCCACCAAACGCAGCAGCCATGCTCAGCCACAGTATCCTCGAAAGACAGGACAACCTACATAGTTGTCTGCAATGGATGATAACCACCTTCCTGCGGGCAAGACTGGCATTAAAAGCCTTCTATCTGACATGTGGACGCTGTTTGCTGTGGATCTTTTCATAGTTTGGGAGGACGCACACATGTGGTTGAAGAGAATATTGAAACATCTAGGGGCAAACACCCTGACATGGCTGCTGAAATTGAGTGCAAGAGAACAATTATTTGAAATAAAAAAGCCAGACAAGGAAGACAAGCAATGGCGTTGGAACTTCAAGATCCAAGAAATCCCTCAATCTGAATCATTCATTAAGGCATTCCATCAGCCCAGATGGCTATGGTCATCCCTGTAGATCCCTGCCAAGCCAAGAGCCTAACAGTGGACCACCACTTTACAGTGGCTAATTCTCCCAGAGCACTGCATAAGATCACTAGGGATCTTTTGGTAAGGTTCCTCACAGAGGCAGCTAAACAGGCTAAAATGGCTGCTATACAAGCTTACATACCTATACTTTTGAAGACCATGCCCCTACTATATTTGGGCATGTCTCCTGCTCCACCATAATGTGGAGCCAGTCTCTGAGGCCCATAACTCAGTCTGCATCGGGCATTAAGGCAAACAAACCTCAGGTCACCACCATCTTAAGAGCCACTACTTTTGCCACATCTTTGGGTCTTCCATTTGGATTTCCCAATGAGATGCAGACAATCTACTAAAATTAACTGGGACAGTAACAAAATTCAGCCGTTTTCCCATTCAGAAGAAAGGCAAACTATTTATCAGCAGCCCTCCACTTCTGTTGCTTGAGGTGGACGGGCTATGGAGCCACTTCAGGTTTACTTTTTTGGTTTATGCTTCCATTGTTTATTCAGACCTGGCTCTTTATTTTATTTGATATATCACCCAGCACGCTTTAAAAGTAGTCAACAAAGCCACTATTCTTAGCTTGCAAATTTTCCATCTACTAACATACTTTTCTCACTCTGCTGATTTACCGTGCATAACAATGCAAGAAACTAGTCGAGCAGGAGCCCACATAATGCACAGATGTTATGTAAGCACCTTAAGCATTCTAAACATTTTTTTTTCACATTTTATTTAGTATAATGGGTAAATGTATTTGTTTAATGCTACTTTACACAAGTAAATCAAAGAATCAAATAAATATTTTCTTAAGGATATGATGGACAATAACTGTCGTATAGACACATGAAAATGTCACCTTAAATCTCCTTGTGGTCTCACTTGAACTTTTACATTATAATACGCCCCCGGATTTCTACCCACATGGGAAATAGTTCTCTGGGTGGGACATTGTTGCCCATTTAAAGAGTTTAAAGAGTGAATATTCTTTTTCTAAACAGGTTTCCAAAGCATCTGGTTTAAGATGCTTAAAGTGTATTTTCTTCTTTCATCAAACAATTGTATTCACTCTCAAAAAAAAAATATTCATCCAAGTGTTATATTGACTAAACATGTTTTGAATAGAAAACAGATTTGCACAATGTAGGAAAAAAAAAATGATTTGAAGAAATTCCTCCACTTTGTCCTAAATTTGGAAAATTGCCTCTTGGTTATTTGCAATCCCCAGTTTCTTTGTAATATTCACAGACAAAAATGGGGACTCTCAGCAGCAAAGACCAATATATAGATTAAGAGACAAGGCTACTTAAAATCACCAATCTTAGCAAACAGAAATTAGAATGTATCCCCCTTATTTTCTGGGTATATTTGGAAACCAGACCAGATTCCTTTTGGGTTGAACACCACCCCTCCAGGTGCTCTTTCGGAGATGACCACAGGAAAGCATACATTTGAGGAGAGTCTCTTGTAGCAGTTTTAGCAGTAAGCATTGCAGTTAGCATGTTTATCTCCTATGATAAAACTAGTGTAGGACCCACCGATATTGGGTACTGTGATGTAGTGGTGGGTTTAACACGATATGGTCATATGGTGGAACTGAATCCCCATATTTGTTTGATAAGATAGGTGATTTTAAGTAGCCTTGTAAGTTTTGAAACAGTTTTTTAGTGTGTTCAGTGTATATATTTATTTTGTAATAATATTATCAAAGTATTGACTCAGAAAAGGTGAATTTAGATTTTCAATCATTTCCAAGAATGTCCCGGGGTCTAAATGTTATAACCCATAATAATGACACACATTTTATCGATTGTGTATTTTGGTCTTTTTTTGCACAATGTTAATTTGCTCATCGTGTTTAGTGTACCCCATGCAGACATATGTAATTATAGTAATGAATATATGACTTTTTGAATGTTTGTGATACAAAATGCATTGTCTGCCCGCACTCTGGCACACCAAGACTTCTTCAAAACTCTGTGTGATGAATATAAAATCTAGATTAGTCAAATATACCAGCCTACCAGTTTTTATCTGGTTTTGCCAGGTCCTCAATATGTTTTTATATTTCCTGACAGATTAGTTCAGTCTGCAACGTTTCCTAAAAAATGATAGTTATCGTTATTGCTGTGACATGTGCCCTATGATATGTCTCAGCCCCTTCCATTGCTCCCTTAATTACCCTTACGCTCAGGATTACATTTAAAGGGCATAATATTTTTATTGATTATTAGTTTTATTTCTTATCTAAATTATTTCAGAATTATTATTGAGTTTAACTCACTGAAGGGGGAATTTGATCAACTCTAGAATGTAAGCTCATTGAGCAGGGCCCTCCACTTCTCTGTTCCTGTACGTCCAGTTATCTGGTTACAATTACATGTCTGCTAGTCCACCCATTGTACAGCGCTATGGAATCTGATGGCACTATATAAATAATAAAAAATAACAATATCAGAGATATATAAAAAAAAAAAATCACCTATCACTTTTTTTTTTTAATTTGAACTTTATTTACCTTTTAGATGCAATGGTGGCTTGTGAAGTTTAAAGGTGGAAAGGGTGCTAGACTCTGCTTTCTGAGTTGTTGGAACATGCCCACTTACCCCTATGCAGTGAGCCCACGACCCAATGAGACATAATGTCCTGCTCAGCATCGTAAACCTATATACACAATTTTTGGGGGGAAAAAACACACTTTAAAGAGGTCTTATTCCATCTACTGATGCTGTTACCCAATGACAGGCCTAGAACACAGGACAATATGAAGACATGTATTTTAGGGTGTCGAGGATCTAAAGCCTATGGGTGATGTGGGAACTGTTGTTAGAGCAGAATGAGCATAGCTGAGGGTTCTATTCCCAGCAAATGGAATTCAAAAATGCCCCCTAACTTGACATGATTAGTTTCTGAGTCTCGCAAAGCATCTCCAGCAGTTAATAACCGTGTGTGGGGGAGGTTGCAAACTGAAGAACTAATCATGAAAGACAATTTTTTTTTATAACACACAATTATCAATATCCTTTACACAATGCCTCCAAACCATCCTGATTTCAGTGGGACAGTCCCGATTTCCATGTCCTGTCTAGCCTAGTCTAGACACCAGGGAACTGTTCCCAACAATCATAGCACAAGCACATCTTTAGAAACGTTGGAGCTATGTTCAGGGTACTAGGATCCTGCAGGGAGCACTGAAACAGTATTCCCTGCATGTCCTGCCATGAGTGTGTCGGCCTGAGTGAAGGACAGGCAGCATGGTCTCTATTCATTCCAGGCTGACGTGCCATTAACTCAAGCAGACCTGACCCTTTCTTGGTAGATCTGCCACTTTGGAAGCAGAGCAAGTGAGACAATCGCGTCACTGCCCCACCTCTTTCCCTTACTCCCACCGGTGTTCAAATTCTCAAAAGAGTTGGGAGATATGTTTCCCAAAAGAGTTAGGAGATATGCTTCCCAAAAGAGTTAGGAGATATGCTTCCCAAAAGAGTTGGAAGATAAGCTTCCCAAAGGAGTGTGGAGGTATGTTTGACACACCAATATATTTTTAAGTGTTTTAATTGTCACAATAACTAGAGGTGCTGCCCTACCTGCACTTGTAGAACAGCCTCCACTGCTTAGCTTGGGGTAGGCAATCTGGCATTCCACATCCTGTGGACTACATCATGGGAGATGTATCCGAAACATCTGAAGTGCCGAAGGTTGACCGCCCCTGGTTTATATGTATATTAAAGATTGAGATCCCAATTCAGTTCAAACCTGGCACAGTCAGGCACTCTTTGCATCAGAGGAGGAGATTAAGAAACATGGATTCTTGTTTTCTTCCGAGAATAGTGACATGTGCAGGGGACAGAACTTGTAAAGATGGCTGACATGGAGCCAAAATGGAGGACCTTATATCCATGATAGAGGTAAATTAAGTTGAGTGAGTTTCTTTATTTCATTTTAATGTTATATCCTCACAAATACACATTTGTCATGGGGTATAAATAAACATAAAATCCTGGGACAGAACTTTTCCTAGTTTAGCATTTTACACCCAATCTACAACGTTTCTTCAATAGATTCCTGGAGAAAACGTCTTTCAGTTTATAGGTGATAATTATATGATATAAACAGGAACTTGCTTTCTCTGCAAGAACTAAGAACTTTCCTTACAGAAACAGAGGAAGTTTGTGGCTCGGTGTTTTAACTGTCGTTCTGCCTCAGTGTGTGACATTCATAACAGTAAACCCGGATATACACTGCTGTCATTCTGCCACACACGACATTGATATGACAACGTCAGGGAGTCGGGGACACTTGCTGTGACTCAATGAAATGGGACATATTCAGGTAAAGAAAAACAAGAAAAAAAAAATAATAAACTAAGCTTTTAAGTTGAAATATGATAGAAATACTGTTATTACTAACTGGAAACTTTCTACAGCTACATTTGCGAGATATTATTGAGGTAACAAAAGTGTTATATTTTCCCAGTCTTAAAAATCTACCTATTTCTGTTCTAAGAGTTTAAATCATGCTGGACCGAGAATGTAACTAGTTCTACCTTAAGGGGCAACTAGTCTACCTAGTTATCGAGTGGGAGTCTGCCTAGTTATAGACTAAGAGCCTTCTTTGTTCTGGATTGAGAGTCTACCTAGTTATGGATGGAGAGTCTACCTAGTTCTGGACTGAGAATGTAACTATTTCTGGATGGGGAATCTGATTTGTTGTAAACTGAGAATTTGCCTAGTTCTGGACTCATAGTTTACCAATTGCTGGACTGCAATATTTGAAGTGGAAATATTGATTAAACAAAGAATCTTTCCAATTCTTTTGAGAACTCCACTTGATATAGATGCATAATATTCACTGTACATATCATTTTATTGAAGACTATACTTTCAGGAATCATTTCTATAGTTTGTAAATGGCGAAATACGCTCAAAAGTGTCCATATAACTTTATGTGTGGTGCATATTAGTTAAAATATAGAAAGTGTTTAAAGCTAGCCAAGTCCATGGTGGTCTTCACTGACACGCTATGTGCAATGCGCATCTTCTAGAGCACTTTCAGGATAATCATAAATTAAAAGGTTTTGGGTACCGAGATAGAAAGCCAAGTAAAGCTCTGAATGTGAATATTCCATGTTTTCGGTAATAACGGAACATATTAGATATCAAACAAAAAGGGTATTTTTGAGTATTGATGGGAATCTTATCATACGTTATTGTAGTACAGGTCATCAGTGAAGAATTGTGTTTAGAGCCCTATGAGAGCTCCAGGTCCGTTTGGTGAAGATGTCCTTTGTCCTATTGGATAATACATTCTATGACTATTATTTTATTAGTGCATATATGTTCGAGAGTCTCTCATTAAAGATTTGTGATGACTTTTCATGCTTGCACAAGGCTGGAATGAAAGTTAATCTTGGATAATTACCTCCCTTAGGTTTATATGTAAAATTGGGAATTATGGAGAATTGACGAGGGGAAAGCATATTTTTGGGTAAAAAAAATGAACAAACTGAAAAAAGTAGTTGTCAGAGAAGTTTCTAATTCTTGTTTTTGTGGCATCAAATTTAAAATTTTCTTGTCAATTCTCCACAATTCTCGTTTTATTGAATAAAATAGTCCAGTCAGAAGTTCACTACTTGTGAGTGATTGACACTGCCAGTCTCTCTTCGGTTACAGTAAGGTTCCTGCGCAAATAGTAAACAGAGCTAACAATGTAGCTGGTTTTAACATCTGGAAAGCTTAATTACTCAATGAGAATCCAGTGAGATTACCCAATGGTTAGATCTCCAGCTGCCATATATCAGAGTCAAAGGCTTTGTTACCGAATAAGACCAAATCAGCTGTTCATTTTCCCAACATCAATAAAATGATTACCATTAAGTTGACTAATTAGCACCCTTTGTACTTTATGATATTTTATTAAGGTTTTACAAGCTTAGATTGGCACGTAGACATCATTACTCCAGTATCATTTACACTCATGGAATCCCCATACATTTAAACGATAACCTACCTATTCCTCCTACCTTTCACTCACTAATAAATGTCCAGTTTATGCTGGCCTACATCTTCAAAAAGTAGCATGTAGGTATACATTTCAGCAATACAGAAGGGAAATTGTATCAGTATTACACCTTTCAGCTTCAGAGGTACACCCAAAAAGAAACCAATGTTCATCACTCCGTGTAAATATGAGTGCTATTCTTGTGGCTTTGTGGGTTGCTAATAAAAGATATGTCACTCATAATTGCAAGAAGTGTTGGACAGTTTTCTTTTTGGATGCTGTATCGTTGTAGCATAAAAAGTCCTGTGTACTTTGGTCATTATAAGGTGGGTGTTCTTCTCTTTAAGATTTACACATGATACCCAATGCTTTGGTAAGCAATGCATTGTACCATATCTGACCTCAATTGTACATGTTTACATATTCTAACATTATCTAACTAAAGCAAGGTTTAGCAACTCACTTTATCACTAAACACTGAATTATAGTATAACGAAAACTGAATTTAGGCTAAGCATTAGAGACATTTTTGGCTACATTTTCAGTTCAATAAAGTTTAGTATATATATATATATACCCCTATTTGTTTGTAAACTAAATTTCAGACATGATATGAGGTTACTCTCGCTCATCTCTGTTATCATACTGACGTTAAGCTAAAGAACAGATGGGTCCAGTTGCTCTATTGCATAATGTTATTTATACTGCGATTGATTTTCTGGCGACTGCTTAATAATAACATCTACCTGCTCCTTTTATGATGTTTTACTTGCAAACCTGGACCTGCGTGTCTTTTCATGTTGTTCAAAAAAAAAAAAAAAATTCAGACATGGCCTACAATAAAACTGATAGTTTCTCATGTTTAGAAATAAAAACAAATGATTAAAAATGAAATGTAATTGATAAATGATTATTGCCATTTTTGCATGAAGTACTAATAGTAATTAATCAAGTAGCAAGTCGTTGATACATTTTATGTCATTAGACCTATTTAGCACTGTAACCGCGGCTGGTTCCCTTACTTACCACTATACCGTCTTAAAGCATAGAATTTAGTAGGGCTAACCATACAGATATCTCAGCCATAATTTTATATAGTTAGTGTAAGAGATCCTCTATTTACATATATAAATAATTGAGAATACAATATAAAATAAGGATTGTCTTGCAAGCAATAAAGTTTTGTCTTTTATATATTTATTATATAAAAATATAAATATAGACAAATAAAATCCATTTGCCCATAACAGCACATTGGCTGCTCTTGCATTCGATATAAACAGTAATATGTTCTTTTAACACTTATTAAACAGCAATTGTACTTCCCCTATTGATATTTTGCATCTTAAAGCACAAATTAAAAGAATTAGACAGCCTAACCAATATTGCACATTTTTAACATACCACGCTATGTTTTTTTATTGTTAATGACCAGTGCATGTTGACCAATATTGCTTAAAAAAACTCTTACAAGAAAGCAACATATAACAAATATAACAGATATTACAGGTATTAGTTCTGTTGTATAAAAGGACGTTATTTAATGAAACAGTTTGAGTCAGATAGGTGCGAACATAGCATGGTAGGTAGTATTAGCAGGTTGTCGTAAGGTTATGATACCAAAGAAGGTCTTTGTGTAGGAGCACGGGAACACTATATGTCAAAACTTTGGTTTGTGTGAGGACATGGTAACAATGTGGAAAAAACACATTGGGTATTGATGTCTGTGAGTTTGACATAATGAAAATAAGATAAACATACACCCTTTTAATAGCTCAAAAAGTTTATTTTTTTTTGAGTAAGTTTCCAAAGACACAATTATTTAGGACATGGTAGAACATGGAGGGAGCACAGTCAGGATTTGAGTTTGTGAATTGCAGAACTAGAGAGATAATATGTATCTGTGTATACAAGTGGCCACTACTTCTGCAAGAACGCACTGCATATTTGGATGTGAAATGCCTGTATTGCAGAAAATATGCAGGATGTGTCTCTAGCTAGAACATAGTTGCCAACATTTGGAAAAAAAATGACTGCATGTATGCACACAGATGTACACAGTCACATATATATACTCAGAGATACATGCACACTGACTCCCAGATACAATAACACACACATACAATGGCACATTGACACACACAGATACACACACATACTCTACTCCTTGGAGCAGCTGCATTGGCTGCGCCGCTGGTGTGCAGGGCAGGTCTTATGAGAAAAACATGGAACTATCTCAGCAAATTCAGGACAGTTGACAACTATGAGCTAGATATGTTACATGAAGTTCCCCAAAATGTCAGTGCTGAAGTAATAACCCTTCCTTATTACTTAAATACAGGAACCTCAAAACATAGCTGTATACCATACTATATATGAAATTATTCTTATTACAATCTTGAAAAATCAAGCACGGTACTACAGGTTTGGAAATATTGTCATTCACTATTCACTATGTTTTATGGAGATAGCCAATAACCCAGATGATGTGTTACATTTTTAAAATGTATTAATTTTTAAAGTCCTTCGCTTTTTCCGTTGATGTCCCCCCAGTGCAGTCCATAAACATTGGGCGTCCTTCACTCTCCTAAAGAATGTATACACTTGCAATATCTGTTAGCCAAGCTCCATAGTGCAGGATCTGGACGAGGCACGGACTATGTGAGTACCCGGAGTTCAGTGATGTTTAGCTCCTTATTGAACACACTGCACTATGAAGCCGTCCATAAAACATCCATTTAAGACAGAGAATGTGACTAGCTGTTCTAGGGAAGTGGTAAGGTTTTCCCTTCTTCTCCCTCACCTTATGTGTTTGGTATATTTATATTGGTTTTGTATAACAGACTCGCAGTGTATAGGTTTAATGTTTGGATATAACGAAGGATGAATAAAGAGATTTTACCTACTCTGATTGGTTTTCTCTTTGAAGCATTGCTTACAGTTTGGTCATTTGGGATTTCAAGTTTAAATTCACTTTGAGTTTTGACTTGGGGTTGAGGGCCCTGCTCAATGAGCTTACATGCTAGAGGGAGTGGGGTAAAATGACACAAAAAGGTAAGGATAGTATTAAACTAGTTACAGTTGCAGAAGAGGAATCAGTCAGGAGCTATTAACAGTTTAGTTGATACGTTTTTATGAAGAAGTGGGTTTTTAACGATTTTTTGAAGGAGTGGAGGCTGGGTGAGCATCTAACGGAGGAGGGAAGCGAGTTCCACAGGAACGGTGCAGCCCTCGAGAAATCTTGAAGGCGAGCATCAGATGTGGGAGTACGGACAGAAGATAGACGTAAGTCTTCAGCAGATCGTAAGGGCCTAGACTGGACATACTTGTGTATAAGGGAGGATAGATAGGTGGGAGCAGCATTATGTAGAAATTTGAAAGCAAGAACCAGAATTTTAAATTGAGCTCTATATTTTATAGGAAGCCAATGTAGGGACTGACAGAAGGGTGAGGCATGGGAGGTGCGGGCCGACATGAAGATGAGCCTCGTTGCCGCATTCATTATGGACTGTAACGGCGCAAGTTGGGAGCACGTAAGATCACTGAGAAGCGGATTACAGTAGTCAAGGCGAGAAAGGACAGTGGAATGGACCAACACCTTAGTCACATCTGGCGTTAAGTAGGGGCGGATGCGCGCAATGTTTTTGAGATGGAAATGACAGGATTTGGCGATAGATTGAACATGAGGCTTGAAGGAGAGGTCGGAGTCAAAGAGAACACCTAGGCAGCGAGCCTACGTGGTGGAGCTGATGGTAGCACCGTTGACTTGGAGGGAGACAGACACAGGAGTAACAACACTTGAGGGAGAAAAGACCAGAATTTCAGTTTTGGTCAAGTTTAGTTTAAGGAAGTGGGCAGCCATCCAGTTAGAAATAGCAGAGAGGCAGTCAGAGACACTAGTCAAGAGGGACGGGGAGAGATCAGGAGAGGAAAGGTAGATTTGTGTGTCATCTGCATAGAAATGATATTGGAAGCCAAAGGAGCTAATGAGTTTACCAAGGGAGGCAGTATAGATGGAGAACAGTAGGAGACCAAGGACTGAACCTTGGGGGACACCAACAGAGAGGAGTTAGGGAGAAGAAGCAGAGCCAGAGAAAGAAACACTGAAAGAGCGCTAAAGAGCAATATCTTGTAGACCAATATTGCGGAGAATGAGAAGAAGCTGTTGATGATCAACAGTGTCAAAATTAGGATAGAGTAGTGCGGTAGATCATTGGATACTTTGGTCAGTGCCGTTTCCACAGAATGCTTAGCGCGGAAACCAGACTGAAGCGGGTAGCAAGATAAGACGATAGTTGGATGGGGAGTTAGGGTCAAGATTGGGCTTCTTTAGAATTGGGGTTACAGTTGCATGTTTGAAAGGCGATGGAAATATACCAGAGGAGAGAGAGAGATTGAGAATTTTAATGAGAGGTGTAGAAAGAGAAGAAGACAGAGTATGGATGAGATGCGAGGGAATTGGATCTAGGGAGCAGGTGGTGGGGCGGCAGGACTGGAGCAGAGCAGAAACCTCTTCCAATGTAGAGGGTGCGAATGAACATAGAACAGCAGAGGGAGTGAAGTTAGGGGAAGTATTGTAAGGGGAAGAAGAAAGATGAGAGATATCTTCTCTGATGTCATAACAGCAGGTATTAGGTTGCTAGAGTAGGACCTGCCAAAAACAAGTGGGCTCATTTAATACATGATCATATACTATAATAACATACCCAATAATTGTGTGCTTTAAAGCTAGGTTATGGTGAGTTTGCTCTGAGTTTGCTCTGGGGCTAAGTGATGAGGCTGTCAGTAATGAGTACTCAGAGGTTTAGTGGAAATCAAACCCATTGCCCTTTTTTATGTTAATGGTCATTTACTGCAGTCGGCAGAAAAAGAAAACATAACACAATTAAACAGCATCAGATATCTCTGTGCCTTGTTATGTCAGCATCAGTTCAATAAATCTAAAAAATGATACCAATAGACCACTAACATGCAAAACAGACAGGGTTACTCATTGCCAGCATTGTTCACTAAATTCCAAAATGTCGCAAACTGAAATCTAAACAGAATATTTAGATTAAAATAGGCAAGTTTTGACTCTAGATGAGATGGAAAATGTTTATCTTAATTTTGAAATTTGGAGCTAGATTCTCTTAAAGGGTTACTCCAAGCACCATGACTACTTCAATGATTTGAAGTGATCATAGTGTCTGAATTCTGTATGTGCAGCATTTTGTTTTTAAATGCAATACATACACATATTAACACTTTAACCTGAGGTGTAATTATACCTTTGGGAATGCTGGGGGGGGTGTTCCCTCTCTCCCTGGTGGTCCAGTGGCAGCTGGGCGGCGCTGGCGGGCGGCTGGCGGGCGGCTAGCGAGGGAGCACTTCCTCTGAGCTGTCTGCTCAGCTCCTTCGCGCGCCGCACAGTGAGGCTGGGAGGCGGAGCTGGAATATGACATCATATTCCGGCTCCCAGCCTCACTCTGCGGCGCGAGGGAGCTGGGCAGACAGCTCAGAGGAAGTGCTCCCTCGCCGGCTGCCCGCCAGCGCCGCCCAGCAGATCGCCCGCCCAGAGGACTTGTCAGTTAGCCGCAAGGCTAACAAGGCATCTGCCCTGGGCATTTGGGGGCGGCGTTTTTTGCCGCCCCCTGGAAAATGCCGCCCAAGGCAAATGCCTTGCTTGCCTCGCGGCTAATACACCCCTGACGCACACCATGCTGCTGCCAGACTGCCAGTGGAAACACGATGTATCCTCTATGTTGCCCCTTACCTCTGCCCTCCCTGACTTCTTCCCCCAACCTCCCTCCCCTTCATCGAGGGAAGGCTGGGCTGTTGGCTGCAGGCTTGTGTTTGAAAGTTTTTGTATTTGCAAATCATCGCCGAAGAGGTTACTGCAACCAAAGACAGTATTTTATAAAAACACTGTTTTTTGATTGGAATAACCCTTTGATAGAGTAAGAGTTTGTTCTGCTTACAGAATCACAAATTTCCCATAGATCTCAGTGGAGGAATTGCTATACATTAAATAAATAAATCCCGTTCCTCAGATAAGAATCTGTGTGACTTGTAAGGAATTTTAAAGTAAATTCAAAGGGATTTTCCCTGAACTTCACATTTTAGCCAACTAAATCCCAAATGGAAAATTGCAGGCTGAAATTTGGAAAAAAGTATCCATTGTAACCAGAACGATTATCGTATGAACTGACAACATGAAAGAACAGTCTTTGTCATGCTATTTCTATGTTTATAAAAGTGACAGATGGATGGAACATGTTTGAGATCTCTTTCCAAGTACACATAGAACAGAAAGAACGAGGGCAGTCAATAACGAGAAATTCTGTTGGCAAATTGCTAAAAGTGCGGCAATCATATATATATACATACAGAGACACCACCAACCATCTATCTATTTGTCTTTCTGTCTATTTTGTTTATGAAACACTAATATGTTTTAAGGACAATTACAGCAATACACAAAACCTTGACCTTCAGAATTTATTTTTATATTATATTTATATTATACAGAAGAATCACACATTTTAGAACGTGCAAAAACAAGTTCACAGTTGTGGTGCACTTCCTATTGTGCAAAGACAAAGTGATGGAAACTTTAGCAAGTAGCTGACCAACTTCCCCATTTGTATCTACTTTTCAAATCATTGCGAACAGATAGCGAATGTTAAATGTTCAGAACCCAGATCACGTTTAGAACCTTGCTCGATTGTTACAGAAATATCAAATCCTCTGTTTTGCATTATTAACTAATAAAACAATGAATACAGTGAATCTATTAGCATTTCTTTTATCGAGAAAGGAGGTTTACATTAAAAGGTTAAACTTACTTACTGTAATTAGATAAGGGTATTCCTTCGGAATTCATATAGAATTACGGCTATACTTGCAGTGAGACATTTGGAACTGTGTGATTTGTATTTTGTTACTCGTAATAAAGGCGTTATTGCAAAAACGACAATACCATTCATTCATAACCGTGCCACATTGCAGGAAACAGGCACCTGCAGATTCAGTGGCACATCTAGGTATATGCTGGCATACCTTTAAACATAAAGGAATATTAGTACAAAGTACAAGATGTAATTTTGACAAAAATGGCCCTTAAATTGTGTAAATTCTTTAAACATCAATATCAGTTTATCATAAAACAAGTTAAAAAGGATGAGCCCCAGCCTAAGGAGCCTTGATTGTTTTCTCAACAATCCCAACATCCCATGCACAATATTCAAATGATCTGAGACAGCACGGGAACTTGCATTGCTAGACTTGCATGCCACATTTCTGTAGGGTCCCTCAGCAAATGACTTCTGCTTTTCATACATAATTTTTGAAGGGGGGGAGGGGAGGTGATATTGTTTTGATGGTGCAGAGCTTGAGAAAAATCTGTGTGTATGTTTCGAAACTTCTGTTTTCATTCTAACTATTGTGATTGTCAGCAGTTTGTATGAATTATATTTATTAATTATTACTATTACATAATTATTCATATGTTGCTGTTTAAGAGGTTAATATGTAGTTGTAGTCGTAGGGGGTTAGTGGGTGATGTGTGAAAACTAAGTTATATCTCTGTATGACTTTGCAAGTGTTCCTCTGTAAGTTAAAGTATCTTAAACCTGTGCTATTTGTAATAACATTCAAGATCTAACCAGTTTGTCCAGTTCTATCCATTGTCACTAGTTTTATGAAATGCCAGAAGTCTATATAATGCCTGTCTTTATTACGCAAAGACAGCGTCGGTCCTGACTCCCCATGTGTACCCGTTACTGAGCTCTGTAAATAAGCCTGTTATCATAATGAACTCCACTCCTATCATGGACAAAGAACTAATTATTAATTATAGGAATAACTACGGCGCATTGGCAATCCCATGCATAATCATTCGGAAAATACTACTAAAAAAACAATCGGCAAGCATGTGGAAGTGTAGCAGGCACCACGGAAAGCAAGGGAATCCAACTGGAAAGATTTCTTGCTGACTGCTCCAATGTTACAACTCGATTGCAGTTTTTTCAGAGATACTGTATCCCTGGAGGTTTTTAAAATGCGGACGTTGCCTTCAGCACATTTGAGAACTGATGGGCAATGTGGGGGTTCTTGATGCAAAGGAGCTTTTAGTTTAAAACCTACAGTTTAAAGTATTTCCCATTATTCCTTACAAAACATCTTAAGCTGTGCCAAGTTCCTTTGGTGAACAATATGAGTCATGTGCCATATCTTTGGCTGGCAGGAGTTCGGGCTTGCAGCTTTTCAGAATTTACAAAGAGAACGTATGGATATTGCTGCATTAATATTGAAATCAGTTAAAAATCCTATAAATGAGTCCACACCAAATGTAAAAATTTGATGTTCGGTCGGACGACGTGCTTTGGGTAGCGCTTTCCACAAACCCTATCCAAGAGCTGATGGAAACCGATTTCACAAATTAGTCTTTTGTTCACTTTGAAAGCTCAGACTGCAGGGACCAGACTTTTGCTCTTGTATAGCGTTCATTGTCTAAGTTAGATGAGGGTCTTTGTTTGCAAGGAAAACCTTCATTTATTGTCATACAGAGCAAAACAAATTGCCAAAAATAATGGGGAAATGCTGAAAGACTCATTGTCATAAAATCAATGCAATAAGCATTATTGGTTACAATGTCTACACGGTCCCTTTAACACTATCATTTCTATAATCCGCTAAAATAATCCAGGGTATATCGCGTTTATTATATTTATTGAAACAGTTTGCACTTCTCGCTTTCTACTAATACTGTATAGGCAATGTATTATTAGAGAACCCCATCAACAGTAACTTTATTAAATACCGTTTAATACCATGTGACAAAATATTCTCTAATCGGGCACAGTGTAGGTGTCTATGATACTGACGTTGTAATGGGAGTATGCAAAAAAACATTACTGTATATGATATCTCTCAAATCAGCTACAGTTTATCTAGAATGTAAAGGAAGTAGAAAAAAAATGCACTGTGATCGTCTTGGCAGTTTGTTGAAACAAGTCTTCCCAAATTATTATTGGGTTACTCCAAGGGTCATAACCACCATGAAACGGTTTGCCATCTTACCCGGGGCTCCAGATATTTCTGAGGCTCCCTGCTGCTCTGTTGATGTGCGGAGGTTAAAATCACTGAAGTGGTCATGGTGCTTGGAGTATGCATTTAACCTGGATTTATATTAATGCATAAAAATCTGTACTTTGTTTAATGCTACCTGGTCACATTTTATAGGATTACACATGCCATATTAATCGTGGATTCCCACTCTTTGTTGGTCTTATCGAATAACTTACATACATAGTGATAAAGACGATGAAGTTCTTTTAGTTTCAAAAAAATTAGAACACTATTTATTTCGTTTTAATTCGGGATGCGTAGCCCACCCATAATAATATCATTTTTTTTTTTTTTTTAAATTGTATACAGATCGCTGCTCAGAAGAACCTCAAAAATAAAAACTGTGAATATTTAAATTTTAAATTGAATTTATTCAGTAATCCTTTACAAAAGAATTGGTTGAGTAATGTAAGGTCTACGTGGTATAACTTAGAGATTGTCAGGAAGATGCTGACATAATTACATGTAAACAGAAGTACTGAATTTGTCACACACAGTAGGGCTTATAAAAATGGTCAACTGTCCTGATTGCAGGAACTTGGTGGAATCTAGGGGAATTTAGTTTCCTAAAAATTACCATAATCTAAAAATAATATATCTGTAGGATCATAAAGGGGAACGTTCATTTTAAAGGTTTTTTTCAGAACTTAGTAGCTACTATGTTAGTGACAGAAGGGCTTAACGAGACGTTGACCCTATATAAACAGGTCAGTCCATGACGACATGACGTGTGTAGGGCCAGATTGTGATGATAGCAGTGAATATCATTGGTCTTAGGGGGTTAGATGAGTAAGCTTGTAACTACTCTCCGTGACGCACCTTAAAATGATGCAAGAAATCTCAACTAATATAAATGACGAGGCTCCGGAATTAACAGCTAGTAAGAAAATACGGTACATGTTTATATAATTCCAATCGAAAAACATATTTGTGTTTGTGTCTTGCAGAGTCAATAATAAAAAAAAAAACAGATATGGGAAATATTGTGAAAAATGCTGCAAAACCCAATAATGTTGCTACGTGTCACACAGGTAAGAGTAACCATATATTTTTACTAAGAGTTCCAATATTATAATTGCTTAAAGAAAACCAAAACCTGCCCTGAATCTTTTTTTCCCATTAAAGTGTTCCCCAAGTACCATGACCACTTCAGTGATCGTGCTGCCTGGAGTCTATACGTTCAGTGTTTCGCTATCATTGGGGTATCATCAGTCAGCCCAGAACAAGTGTTCCAGGTTGACGTATATCCGGGCAGTCTCCATCATGCTACCCATGTCCTCCCCTGCCTTCATCACTCCCATGGCAGTGAGGGGGTGTAATGTCAGCAAAGGATGCGTGGGTGAGGGGAGAACTTGGCCTTTGAACTGAACGTAAGATTATGCTTCTTCTTTTTTTTTTTTTTTTTTTTTAAAGCCAGGATAGGGAAAAAAAAACAATTTCTGTATTCTCTCCCACTGCAAATGCTTACCTCCCCATTCTGAATATATTACAATAAATAGCAAATAATGAATATCCACGCTAAACCACTAAAACAATAAATAATGATACCAACAATATGTTTCATATTCACACATGTGCAGTTAATAATTGTAATTAAGACAAAGAATAAAACCAAATCGGACATTGAATCTTTATCCCTATCACCAATGTATCCCCTGCATATTTCAGGTTGGACTTTGGGAGGTCCAACTTGGGCCCATATGCTGAACATATCAAGTCTCAATGACTATCCCAGCGTTTCCATCTTAACATTCAAGTGAGCACAAACAGGAATCATGTTTCAGACTTCACACAGCACATATTTAGCCACTCATGGCAATGGACACTGCTATTAACACAGCTTTTTATGATCCAGAAGCATTTAATCAGCATGGCACCGGTTCTGGTGTAGAAGTTGGAGTCTGTCTAGCTAGGTGGCAGGGAGTTGGCCGTAAGGCTACCCATGAAAATGTTTGGACTCAACACAAACCTTTTATCGACTTTACTGGGTGAAAAACCTACATTATGAATAGCTAGCACAATTATCTAAATCAGGAGTATTCAAATACAGACCTAGCAGCAGTAAGCTGACTTTAATATAACTCCCATAAACTTACAGCAAGTGGCTGGCAATGGATCATAGGAGCTTGCTACAATCTCCAGGTCCCGTATTTAGCTACACCTGATGTGGTTGTATCAATATTGTTTTTTGGTTAAATGCTGTAGTTTTATTTATTTATTTTTTTGGCTAAGTGTATCTTTCTTTCTCCAATTGTAATATCTTCCTCTCTCAGGGTTCATTCACTAAGCAGAGAATTCTGATGAGCTAATATATTTAACATATTTATACAGCTCTTTCATAACATTAACTGCAATCATTGATTCCATTTCAGATGTTAGCTCAGTAAATTGCCTACTATGATACTGCTCTAGATTTGTTTTCCGTGTTCTGTCTTTTTATGGGTACCCAAAGTACACAAATATAACCATAGTGTTTGGTAACACAAAAAGGAACCCATATTTCGTGCCACTGCTGTATAAGAACATATGTAACTCTCATTTTCACAACAGTATAGACATTTTGAGAACATCCTGGGGAAAAAAAAAATTAAAAACACTGTGAGGATCATGTTGAAGAACAAATTTAAGGTAGTCGATTTTGTGTGGGTTTCATCATCTAATCAAATGGAACAGACTATCTATGTGTGAGAGCTTCCATTCCGATTGAGATAACAGAGCTGACTTGCTGACATGTAATCTCTGCTTTATCTGTTAGGTTCAGAAAGCGATTTTCTAGCCGTTCTTTATGATTATCCTTCGGCGGATGTGAGTGAACCTATCTTTCATTTTGGAGAAAAGTTGCGAGTTGTATCTGAGTAAGTTCTTTTTATATTCCTTCCCAAAGTAACTTTGGATACCTCCAGCACTGCAACTTTTCCCATGATGCTCTTTGCTATCAAACAGAAGTGTCTAGATATTTTGTTGCATTGTAGAAAAAACACAACGTACATAAAAAGTGATCAAGTCTATACGTGTTTTTCTTTATGCAGTACTTGATCACGGGCTCCATAATGTGAGACATGTTGGGCCCCACTGCGCCTGCCATTCTACATATTGTGTTTTGTAATGTAATATTATTCCATATTTTGCATTGGAAGTGTTTAGATCAGAAAGCCCCAACCAACTAAGTCCCCATAGTTCTAAAGGGGGGATATTCAGGAAATACCTTTTTAAGTTTCCCCTGTCACAAAATGTGATTATTATTATTCTTTTATCATAAAACCTGCTGTGGAATAAATATGTCTCCTGGTAAACTAGAATCATTGTTATCCGATACTAATTCGGTGTCTCTAATACCTCAATAACACTCAGAGAAAGACAGCAACTCTAATCAATAACAGCCAGTGCCTAGAGAATGCAGGACACATTCTTACTTCCCTGGCATGACCTGACCCACAGCAGATATATGACTGGGGCTAGAGTAGAACATGCAAAACTACAAACCCTATTAGATTAAAAATAATTAAATATCACCACAAACAGACCATCTGACAATAAAATTTGCATCTAATGCCCTGTCCTGCCATTGACAATAAAGCTAAGAAATTATGGATTTTGTAAATAAATAGAGTAACTAACAGCTAACTTTTCATTAGCTATCAGATAATGCAAAACGAGATGTAAAAAAGGCACATGTAAAAAAGCGACCACTCAATCGCTTAGAGAGTATACGCCACTGGAAATATCAATACAGTAAAGGGCACATGAGGTTCTAGGCAGATTTATTGAATAACAGTGAATGTTTTGGTTCACACACGATCCTTTATTTTCATGCTTGAAAAAGGTTCTTTAGAGAGTTGGAAAGGTTAGCCCACTGGTATTCAATAAATCTGTTTTGGATTTGCCTTTCCTGATGTGCACAGTGCTTTACTATATAGCTGTCTTGTTTGTGTTTTTTTGGTTTTGTTTTGTTTTTTATTAGATGTGTTTTTTGGTATTTATATTTGTTTGTGCTATTTTTTTTTCTGCAATGTTTTAAGCTGAGAAATAAAAATAGGTTGAATTATATAATTAAAGGATCCTAAAAAAAAGACATCAAGGCACTCATCAAAATGCAAGTGGTTAGCGTATCTCCAATAACGGGAGTAAGAATACGAGGTAACCAACGTAATGTTTTTGAAGCTTTACATATAAACAGGCTGAGCACGGCCATGATAGCATCTTAGAGTAATTTCAGACTAAAACCTGTTTCATTTCTTTAATCAGCTTCGACAATGGAAAATTATCTTCCTGTTGTTAAGCACAGTTAGAAAAACAAAAAAAAACCTCAGAAGGGCTAATGCAAATATTAATGTTCAAAGTGATCTGCTTAGCAAGAAATGGAGAAATCGTTATATGGATTTACCGTAACCCTGCGGTCTCTTTTATCAACCAATGGATGTGCAGCAGAATTGCTCGAAGTGCACGTTTTACGTGTTAATGCAATGGAAGCAAAAAGAGGAGCAATTAATATATAAACAAAATACGAATGTAGATCACACGATCACACGAATAGACACCATGCACAAAGCAGACTTGTTCCACTGAACACTATTTTTTTTAGTCGTTCTGCAAAAGCTGCGAGTATTAGTCAGATGGGCACGATTACTGTAAAATGCTTGTGGCTCCAGTTTTATCTCAGCATTACAAAAAAACGAAACCATAGAATATAGAAAGTATACACAGGCTGTGTTTGAAGTTGTATGACTTTTTGTTTAGCAGATATCTAATATACAGATTTATATATATATTTATATTTATTTAAGCATCATATGATGTTTTAAACAAATTCATCTTTAGACGCTAGGCAGTTGGAAGTCGTGTTGATTTGCATAAACAGTATTATTTCTCACGCAAAAACACTAATCTTTAATTCTACTAACTTAAAAAGAGTAAGTGCAGATCTACTTTGTTTTTGTTTTTTGTTTCTTACTTTAAACATCTACATGTTTCCAAGTAAGAATTCAAGGTGAATTTGAAGTTTAATATTCAAAATCGCTGAACTGGAAAATTATCAGCTATGCTTCTAGTTTAGCTTATCTGGACTTAAAAGATCACTATAGTATATTAGAAATAAAAACTTATATTCCAAACGCTATAGAATTATAACAATACTATAGGCATTGCTGCAGAGGGACCTGGTCAGAACCGCGGCCGATTAATTGCGTCAGATTCATACACACTGACACACAGATAAACACACGGGCACATACAAACACAAATATACACACCTTGATACACAGACACTCACCGGCACATACAAACACAGATACACACACTTTGACACACAGATACACACTGTGTGTATCTGTGTGTGTATCTGTGTGTCAAGGTGTGTGTATCTGTGTGCCACTATATGCCAGTGTGTGTGTGTATCTGTGTGCCACTATGTGCCAGTGTGTGTATATGTGTGTCAGATTCATACACACTGACACACAGAAACACACACCGACACATACAAACACAGATACACACACTTTAACACACAGATACACACACCTTGACATACAGATACATACATACATACACACACACACACACAGATACAAACTGTATGTCAAGGTGTTAGTATATGTGTGTCAAGGTGTGTGTATCTGTGTGTCAGTGTGTGTATCTGTGTGCCACTATGTGCCAGTGTGTATGTATCTGTGTGTCAGATACATACACACACACACACACAGATACACATTGACACACAGCTACACACACCGGCACATACAAACACAGATGCACACACTTTGACACACAGATACACACTGTGTGTATCAGTGAGACAGCCACTGTGCATTGGGTGAGTACATGGGAAATCAATGATTAATTTGCAGCTGCACACTCTTCTAGATTTGTGGTGTGATTCACGGTTTTAATCGCATTTCAAACACTGGGGAATTCAGCTAGCTCGTGGCAGGGCTGAGCTCCGATTCAGAATCGCAAGCTCTGTACATCTCTAGACGGAAACATTTTCCGGGATATTCATCAAACCTGAAATTGACCAGGGGATGAAACTTTTAAGCCATAAATATTTTTTGGGGCTTTAAATGTGCAATTTTCTAATCGATTCATGGCAATACCTAAAAATCCAGGCATTGCCCCTATTTTAATTAAAACCTGCTGGTGTTAATTGTATTAAATTAAACACAAAGTATCTGAGTTGCATTAATTATTTCTCTCGAGTTTATATAGAGACTGGCTGCTTTTGGCTAAATATTGCTATTGCAAATTGAAGTTGTGCAATGAAATAAATGACATTTCTAAAATATTGGCATGTAATCTATAGTTCTGATACATGTAGATGTACTAGCAATGTTATTCCCTAAATGTATAACTCAATGGAAATTCAAAACTAAAAAAAAGTACCGTATATACTCGAGTATAAGCCGACCCGAATATAAGCCGAGGCCCCTAATTTTACCCCAAAAAACTGGGAAAACTTATTGACTCGAGTATAAGACTAGGGTGAGAAATGCAGCAGCTACTGGTAAATTTCTAAATAAAATTAGATCCTAAAAAAAATATATTAATTGAATATTTATTTACAGTGTGTGTATAATGAATGCAGTGTGTGTGTATGAATGCAGTGTGAGTGTATGAATGCAGTGTGAGTGTATGAATGCAGCGTGTGTATGAGTGCAGCGTGTGTATGAGTGCAGCGTGTGTATGAGTGCAGCGTGTGTATATGAATGCAGCGTGTGTATATGAATGCAGCGTGTGTATATGAATGCAGCGTGTGTATATGAATGCAGCGTGTGTATATGAATGCAGCGTGAGTGTATGAGTGCAGTGTGAGTGTATGAGTGCAGTGTGTGAGCGTATGAGTGCAGTGTGTGTGTGTGTGTGTGTGTTGCAGAGCCTTGGTGGGGGATGGGCAATTTTTTTTTATTATTATTATTTTAATATTTTTTTATTATTATTTAATATTTTTATTTATTTAATTTAATTTTTTATTATTTTTGTATTATTATTTAATTTCTTTTTTTTTATTACTACTAATTATTTTTTTTTCGTCCCCCCTCCCTGCTTGATACATGGCAGGGAGGGGGGCTCTCCTTCCCTGGTGGTCCAGCATTGGCAGTTCAGTGGGGGGCTGTGGGGGCTGTGAGAGATGTTACTTACCTCTCCTGCAGCTCCTGTCAGCTCTCTCCTCCTCTGCGCCGTCCGTGCAGCTCCCTCTGACAGCTCCCAGTGTAAGTCTCGCGAGAGCCGCGGCTCTCGCGAGACTTACACTGGGAGCTGACCGAGGTGCTGAACGGACGGCGCGGAGGAGGAGAGAGCTGACAGGAGCTGCAGGAGAGGTAAGTAAACTCTCTTACAGCCCCCACAGCCCCAGTCTGTATTATGGCAATGCAAATTGCCATAATACAGACTATTGACTCGAGTATAAGCCGAGTTGGGGTTTTTTAGCACAAAAAATGTGCTAAAAAACTCGGCTTATACTCGAGTATATACGGTAATTTCTGCCTTAAATTTAAAATTTACTTTGAATTCTCACTCTAGTAACTAATGCTGTGTCTGCCTGAAAGATGCAATGTCTGTGTGTGATATGTGTACAGTGCGTGTAAGTAATGTATGTACATGTAATGTACGATGTATATGAATTGGGAGTTGCAAGATGAATGTATCATTTTTTTTTCATATATTAAGGGTTCAGTAAAAGTATCAGTACCCTTTTTGAAACTTGCTGGTAAAAGCTTGACAACGCCCCTGATAGAATGCTAGATATTTTAATGTACGCTGACAGGATATGGCGATAGAACAATTCACATTAAAGTGGGCACGAAAGTGAACTCAGAATCAAATGATAAAATGGAAATTCTGAAATTAATCAGCACGTGTATATCAAAGTTCTACACTTCTGTTATTCAGTGACATTCGCCAGTTATATCACGTAGAGAGAAATTACCCATGGTAATTGAAATGATACAGCCGTAAAGGGAGATTTTCCATTGAATTCATAGGTTACAATTAGCCAAAGTGTGACGGGGAAGTCACCTGTGTGGGTCTAATCAGTGAAACATGAATTGTAGTGAAATTATGTAACTTTACATTGGACTTTGCCAAATTTAGTTCAAAATGGCTGAATTGAAAATATAGTTTTAAAAAGTTGAAGAGGAATGTGTTGCAGTATTTTAGAATTAACAAAAATGAGGTCACTCCAGCATAGTCGTGTTCTTTCCCGAGTGTTGTTAGATTAATAGCTGCTATATAAGTAAACGCAGATAATTAATACATTTATAATAAACAAACATGTTTAAAATGGAAGTGTAATTAAAACATAGAGTATTTTTAGGTGGGAAGGCGAGTTTAACCCCTTAAGACCGCAGCCAAATGTACAAGTTGTGAACGAAACAAAACGTAAACAAAACCTGGCATTTGCGCTATATGTCTGTCCAACCGTAATTCACCTCTTTCATATTAAATGCACCCCCCCTTATTATATATCATTTTATTCAGGGGAAACAGGGCTTTCATTTAATATCAAATATTTAGCTATGAAACATAATATAATATGGAAAAAAAGGGGGGAAATTAGATTTTTTTTAGTTCTACATGACATTTTAACTGTCAATGTCATAATACTGTTTGCTTTTACTGCAATAAAATACACATATTTGTATTCAGCGATGTCTCACGTGTAAAACAGTACCCCCTATGTACAGGTTTTATTGTGTTTTGGGAAGTTACAGGTTAAAATATAGCGTGTTACATTTTAAATTAAAATTCGCCAGATTGGTTACGTTGCCTTTGAGACTGTATAGTAGCCCAGGAAATAAATTTACATCCATAATGGCATACCATTTGCAATAGTAGACGAACCAAGGTATTGCAAATGGGGTATGTCCAGTCTTTTTTAGTAGCCATTTGGTCACAAACACTGGCCAAAGTTAGCGTTAGTATTTGTTTGTGTGTGAAAAATGCAAAAAACGCCAATTTTGGCCGGTGTTTGTGACTAAGTGGCTACTAAAAAAGACTGGACATACCCCATTTGCAATACCTTGGGTTGTCTACTATTGCAAATAGTATGCCATCATAGGGGTAATTTTCATTCTTGGGCTATCATAGGGTCATAAAGGCAACGTAAGCAATCTGGCGAATTTTAATGTGAAAAAAAATGACACACAAGCCTTATATTTGACGCTGTAATTATTGAAAACACCATAAAACCTGTACATGAGGGGTACTGTTGTACTCGGGAGACTTCGCTGAACACAAATATTTGTGTTTCAAAACAGTAAAAAGTATTGCAGCAATAATATCGTCCGTGTAAGTGCTGTTTGTGCGTGAAAAATGCAAAAAACTTCACTTTTACTGGCGATATCATCGTTGTAATACATTTTACTGTTTTGAAACACTAATATTTGTGTTCAGCGAAGTCTCCCGAGTAAAAAAGAACCCCCCATGTACAGGTTTTATGGTGTCTTGGAAAGTTATAGGGTTAAATATAGTGCTAGCAAATTAAATTCCCTATACTTTCGGCATGGGTTGTCAGGCAGGTCCCGCTAATTGTAATTAATTAGGATACCTAATTATGTAAAATTATTACATAAATATATGTGTAGAATTAATATATGTATATATATACATATGTGTATATATACGTATATATATATATAATTTTTTTAAAATATTTTTATTTATATATATATAGGTATATATATAGTGATATATACGTATATATTTATGTATATACAAACTGCAAATATCCCGCACTCAATGTACCGGTCTTGTACTTGCCTCGGTGCTGCCTCAGCCTTCTATATATATATAGTGATATATACGTATATATTTATGTATATAGATATATATATTATTTCGTTTTACGTGTATTTTGATATAAATATATATATATATATATTAATATCACAATACAGTTAGAACGAAATAAAACACATCTATATATTTTTTAATATTCTATTTTTAATTATTTTTTTTATTTATTTTTTTTACGTATTTACATATTTATTTTTTTATATTATATATAAATATATATATATAACAATAATTATATATATATTTAATCAGTATCAGTCTACGTGTAATTTGATATTAATATATATATAATTATATATATATTAATATTAAAATACACCTAGACAGTGTGTGTGTGTGTGTGTATATGTGTATATATATACTTAGATCATATATATATATAATATATATATGATCTAAGTATATATATATATTTTTACACCTATTTAACTGTTTTTAATTTGATTTTCAGCCAGCAGGGGGACTAACTGTCATTACAGTTAGTCCCCCTGCTGGCATTGCACCAGCCAGCTATCCCGGCCATGTGATTGTGAGGTACTCGCATGGACCTCACTCTCACATGGCCCGGGGGGGCTGAAGAGGGAAGATGTGCCGCGGGGGCTCCCTGGGAGTCCCCCCAACCGTGATCGCCGGCGCGGGATCGCCGGCGACCGCGTAAGTAACAAAAAAACGGAGGGCGTACTATTACGCCCTGCGGCGTTTAGAGCCGCTTTAAAAAGGACGTAATAGTACGCCCTCCGGTCTTAAGGGGTTAATTTGTCCTATATTGCAGTTGAGTTTGGTTACATTTAAATCCGACAGGATGTGAAGAAGACTGTTAATTAAGACGAATGAGAATACAGTTTAGATATACAGTTTACGAATTTAATGCGTTGTCCAGGACGTTTCTTATTGCGAAAAATTTGTAAACCGAAACGCGGTTTCCCATAGGAATGCATTGAAAACCAATTAATCCGTTCTGGAGGTCAGAAAAAAAGTCAAAATGAGCTGGCATGGAAACCAACCCACAATGCAGAACACACAATAAAAGGCATGCAAACGACGAAGCTCAGCTCCCTACCTTTCCACAGCTTGAGAAATGCACCAAAAAGTCCCAAAACAACTGCAAACAATTTCCCGAATGGCTCCAAAACCCGATGCAAAAGCCGCTCCAACACCTCCACACTCGACGCCATGTGCTACCCACAGACTCCAGCATGCATGGCGGTGGCGCTATAAACCTCCCAGGTGCAATGCATCCTGGGGAAACTTGCTTTGTATTGCAAAAAAAAATTCGTAAACCGAGGCATTATTTTCAATGGATTTTCATTTGTAAACTGAAAATTATGTTAACCGAGGCGTTTTATGTACATATTAAATCCAGGTGCATGAAACTTAACAACATTTAAAGTATGTAGTGCTTGACATTTAAAGATACAAAGTATTCATTGGATCTATTTGTGAAACAGGCGCTCTTAATTTAAGTCAGATTGTATCTAATATCATGATACAATTAATGCAAATAAAGTGGCGCACATATCTTTTCCCATCACATATGATGAGGCTGACACAGAAAGATTTATTATATTATTGTATATTATATAGTCATCTGTATTATTTTGAATCTTTGAAGCACTTGTTTATTCAGATTTTTCATGGAGCAGCTCAGCAGGATACAACATAGTTACATGGGCTGAAAAGAGACAATGTGTCCATCACATTCAGCTTTCTCACATCTGTGTTTGCTGTTGGTCCAAAAGAAGCCAAAAAACCTAGTTGCAGTGCTTTTTTTTAATTTTGCAACAAACTAGGAAAAATATCTTCTTGATCCCAAAAAGGCAGTCAGATATCTCCTTGGATCAAGAATCTATTATCCCACTAATTTGAAATTATATCCCTGTATACTATGTTTTTGCAAGTATTTATCAAGCAGATAAAGCAGAGAATTCCACATTCAAGCAGAGAATTCCACATCCTTATTCTTTAACAAAAAATCCTTTGCCTTACACTAAATCTCCTTTCTTCCAGTCTAAATGTGTTACCTCGTCTCCTATGTATAGTCCTTTTTATGAATAGATTTCCAGACAATGGTTTGTATTGGCCCCGAATATATTTGTATAATGTTATCATATCCCCTCTATTACGCCAATTTTCCAAACTAAAGAGACTTATATTTGTTAACCTCTCTACATAACTAATATGCTCCTTTTATCAATTTTGTTGCCCGGCTCTGCACTTTTACACTTTCATTGATGACAAGTATATATAGGCACAGATACAAATACAGCCGAGAAAGAATGTTTTCTTTCTTAAAGTAACAGCCTAAGTTTTATAAGCACCACGTCCCAATGGAGTAGTTATGATAAGAGAAGGTCATGGATGCTGCCAATCCATTTTAGAGCAATGTACTTAGCCTACAATGCTGTGGAAATATGGACAATGGCAGTTTGGAAGGATAAAAGAGGATTTACAGGGTTATTTCTATGCTATAAATTGCAGATATTTCAGTATGTGCCACATTTGAAGCAGAACCTTTGCACATACAGACTCCTAACACCATGACAACTTCTAAAAGCAAGTTTGTGGTAGTTTTAAATTAGAAATTTGCTTTGAATTCACTTTGACTTTTCACGTGAGTCAGTAAAAATCATCATTTTGTGTCTGTGGATCGTATGGTCAGTTTGATGGGACTGGAGTCTTAACATCCTCCATGACAATCTGGGTGAATGCTTACCAATTCTATTGTCTATTATATAAAAATAAATCAAAAAAACAATAATAATGCAAATAGGAACCAGAGGATGAAATCCTGGCTCTAACAAATTTATAGTTGGAGGGAAAGTGGAGTAACATTAAGCAAAAGCTGCAATATACCCAGATGTACAAATAGGCTTTCAGGTGTAAACTCAAAATGCAACCACACACATGGTGTTTATAAATGGATGTGTCATATAGTAGGTGAAGAGTAGGAAGCCACATCAGGATATTGGGGTGACAAGGTGCGTGTGGTTGGACTGGGGTACATTTCTTTAAAAGTTACTTCCCTGTTGAAGAAAGTCTTTGGGGATTTTTTATAATACCAAAAACTAGGTCAATATAATTACCAGCATTTTTGTTTAATGTAAGTTTGACGGTAGTATTGGTCATATTTATATTTCCATTGATACAATGTTTGTTGTACTTATTTCAGTGAAGGAGGGTGGTGGAGAGCCATTTCACTGAGAAGTGGCCGAGAGAATTACATCCCTGGGAAATGTGTGGCTAAAGTTTACCATGGGTAAGTGGATTATCGGACATGTTCCTGTTATCAGTTTTTTTTAGCAGTAATCCCTGTAGTTTTATTAACGATTACCTGGTGTTATTTTATTTTAAAGGGAATCATCATCAAACAAAATTCAGTTTTTCATTAATGCAATTGATGATAAAAGAAAACAAATACTGTTTGTTTAAAATAATAATTTAGCAATGTCTGTCTGCATTATATCTGTGTGAGTGCATGTGTGTGTGTGTTTGTTATTATACATAGGAGCAGATAAAATTGGTACTAATGTATAATCAGCCAGTGAGCGCCCACTCTGTAACTGAGGTTGGGCAGGGACTCGGAGTTCAATGAAGCAGATTTTTAAATGACTTTTCTTTTTTTGTTTCTCGGCAAATCATTCAATCAAAAAGCACCTTTGGGCCTTCTATTGTTTCGGCTGAGTTTGGTTTGTCTGAAACAGTGAAAAGGCTCCAGTCTTTTTATGAGGCTCGGGAATATTTTTTTAACATCTAACTCAGAATCTTTGTATCTTTGTGACCTATGAGTTATGTGAGGGCCTTTTTTTTGTACTGATTAAAATTAATTACCCAGGATCCTATGCAGTTAATTTTTTTTTTCAGAAAACCCAAGCTAGCTTAATCTGTAAGTGATTATACAAATATACAATTTCAACCAAAGACAATGCTGCAAAAATTCAGGTCAAACATTTTATAATGGCTTTTTTAGGGGTCTCAATCACACTATTTTGTTCAACATGGAGTCTTCTTCGTTTGAGCTTTTTAGGTGGTTTTAGATGGAGGGTCTGGCTCTGATAAAGCAGGAGTAATTACAGAGGTATAAAAAGATAAATCCCAAGCTAGAGCGGTAGGTCTTAAAATGCAATTTCTAATAATTTTCCATGCACAGGAAATATAGATAACCAGCTACGGTGTCACTAAATCAGATTTGAAGATCTGTGGATCCTCGATCCTCCCAGGCAGAAAGGCTTATAGTTTACCCAGTCCCTTGGTGATAAAGGTGGGCCCTCGGTGAGGAATAATGGAAAATGAACTTGTTATATGTTATACTGATAAGTGGTTCCCAAACCAGTCCTCAAGACATCTCTACTAGTCCAGGATTTAGGTATTACCTAGTTGTGCTAAGGTGTTTAAAAAAAAATAAAAATAACACCTTAGACACAACTGGGTAATCCCTAAATCCTGGACTGGAAGGGGTGCCTTGAGGACTGGTTTGGGAACCACTGTGTTACATATTAATATATGCTACATCTCAGAGATACACTGGTTAGTTAAGCCAAGTCCAACTTTCTTGGAGTCGTTGTGTCTGAATATAAAGAGGTATTCTTGGGCAAAGTTCAAAAAGTTGGGTAAATAGTAGGGACTCCCTAATCCACAATTACTCCCTATTCTTGCCTTGGAATTTTTAGTAGAAAGTTGATGGTGTTTTTCTAAGCAGGTATGCAAATCATGCTGTACAGTAACTTGGCAATTATTTCCCCAAAGACCAATTACAGATATAATCCCATAACAACAAGGTAAACTTTGATCCTGTATCAAAATGGAACCTGTGGAGTTCTAAAAGCTAACAAAGTGATATGTTCCGTGCAGGAAATAGGTTCTCCGTGGAACAGACTGTACCGAGAGCATGAAATGTCATCTGCCACGAAAGACCTGACCTCAAATAGCTGTTTTTTGTTGTTTTAAACTGATGGTTCATAATTTAACTGAAACTGCTGATTCAATTTTTCGGTTGCAGACAGTCTGATTATATATACGTAAATAAATACATATGGCATCTGTGCATATTAATTGCTCAGTCATTGTTGTGAACACTACTCGAAGGGGAATTTAGCGCCTGCTTTTTTTTATTGCTTTTGGATTCTCAGCTGTGGTACATTGACATTTTCAGTTTTGCATTGAATACATTTCCTGTTGTACCACTCTACATTGGGCCTCTGTAAAAACATTACTGTATTTGTGTGAGAAATTACTTTTAGGATGATGCCTGAATAGATGTGGGACTTATCCTCTAAAATGTGTTAAACCCTGTAGCTGCAAGAGGCAAGCCCAGCCATGCGTGATGCACAAAAATGTCTGTTGTACAAAAAGGGTTAAATGTTCCGTTTTGATTGTTTTAATGTTAATGTAAAACATGCAGGAAGAATTTTAGCTTCTTCGAATATATTTCAGGATAAAATCTATCGTTGCTAAATAATACCCAGCCTCTTAATAGATTCATGTTAAATGTAGATTATTTTAAACCAGACAAATCCATCTTTAGCCCTCCTGGGATGTGAAACATTGCTCATCAAACCTTTATCTAGCCTGGAAGAGAAGAGGCTTTTCACTAATCAGTTACTATATTGACAGTACTTGATCATTTTTTGCAAACCGTTCGAATGAAAGAACATGGAACCTATTGGTAGGACTTCATGTGTAAGGCATTGGAACTGTTCCAAGCAGAAACCTGTAGTTAAAACAAAAAGTACACGCAAACAATAGATCTATCATACAATGGATAAACCTTATGTTCTTGTTCCCATTTCACCCCAAGAACTGGGCATAAACAGAAAAGTTTTACTCCCCCATGTAATGCCCAACATCCTATATTTTGAGGTGAACATCACCAAAAAAAAAACAAAACATCTTATTCCATAGTTAATATTATAGAACTATTTTTGGAACATTTTGGAGCATTCTGTGGGACATTTTTGAAACTTTCTTGGTTCTATGTTTGGCATGAACCTGTACAATGCACGAGCCAGGGAGAATGACAGGAACTTAGAGAAATAAACTGAGATGAGATAAAAATGGGAGAGGGAGTTGAAAAGATGAACTTTCGCAGAGAGAAACAATTAAAGAATGGAGATGAAGAGGATCAGTCTGAGAATAATCGCTGTTGTTCCAAATTCTACTAATTCAACGAATATCAAAAATAAAGCTACTTGGCCAGCCTCGTCTGCTCTGTTCCAGGTATTAAATGAAGAAGTCATGTGCATTTTGCATGATTTATAAAGATGATTCTGGAAAGTACAGTCCAACAGTCTGGAAAATATTACCAGGAGACACTTGCAGGATTAATTACTAAACTCTGAATTGAAGCGAATTGACTATAGTCTTGAAGAACTTTCCCAAATCAGCTATTTTAGCCTACATTTTCCTATAACCTTTTTATTTGCAAAAAAATTTTGTTTTTTTTTTACATTTTTAATTTGTTTTTTGAAATTTTACCAGCCATCGTGGATTTTCAATAACAACTTTTAATTATTTTGAAAACTCTGAGAAGTGTTTTTTTTTTCTCTTTGCACAGAACGTTTTGTTTTAACACATGATAAAGTAACATGTGTGATATTACTATTATTTTTTGTATATTTGTGTGGTCCCGAATACCAGCATCACTAGATCATTTGAGCACCGTATGCAGTACTTGTGTCCAAAATAGGAAACACATTTCTCTCTGAATCAAATATTCTAACATTCTATTATTGCTAATACTTTTAGCAATGTCATAATAATAAAAATAATCATAATAATTAGTGTAACTATACATTGTGCATAGGTCTATATTTGTTTCCATAAGTTATCTATTGCAGAATAATTTAGAACACTTTTGTGAAATGACCTTGTGAAAATTAAATATGTCGCTAATGTTTGCACAAATATACAATTGGACACAAATTAAAGCAAAGCAAATTATTAAAAGTCGTGGGCTCCTTGGGATCCGTGGGTCATTCTACAGTGTATATTATACTTCTTGTATTCATTGTATTTGTCTCATTTGTATTTCAGATGGTTATTTGAAGGGGTCGGGAGAGAAAAATCAGAGGAACTTCTACAATTGCCAGATACCAAAATCGGATCATTCATGGTACGGCAAAGTGAAACTAAGAAAGGTAATGGTCCATTTACCTAGAGCTATAAACACATACATATATCTTGGTAATTAAATACGCATTTGTTTTGCAAAGAAAATGTTAACATTTCACAAGTATACTCTCAAGATTGCCATTCCCTAAAGTCTACATAGGATTAGCACTTATAATAATTTTTTTACATGTGGGCAGGGCTTGTTTTGCGAATTGTTTAGTTCTAATAATAATCCAGACATTACCTTATCCAGTTATTAAACGTTATTAAAAAATACAGAGGATTTAGCTCAGACTGTGCAATGCTCAGAGAAATAAAAAAATAATTAAAAAACAAGGTATATCTCAAACTCTACAGGCCTCAGTTAGCCTGTTAAATGGTAAAATGCAGGACTGTACAAATAGAAAAAGACTGAACAACTATGGTTTGTTTGGAACGGTTGCCATGCGAAAGTCTCTTCTCTCTAAAAAGAACATGACAGCACGGCTTAGGTTTGCAAAGTTGCATCTGAACAAACCACAAGACTTCTGGAACAATATCCTTTGGACAGATGATACCAACGTGGAGATTTTTATCCCTAATGGACAACAGTGGTGTACTAGCAAAACCATTAACAGATTTATTTAACCAATCATTGTTAACAGGAGTAGTCCCAGAAGATTGGAAGTTAGCGAATGTGCCCACTCACAAGAAAGGTAATAGGTCAGGTCGGGCAACTATAGGTCAGTAAGCCTTACTTCAGTAGTGGGGAAAGTGATGGAAACCATGATAAAGGATCGGATTGTTGAACATCTAAAATCACATGGATTTCAAGATCAGAGACAACATGGGTTTACTTCAGGGAGATCATGCCAAACTAATCTTATTGATTTTTTTAATTGGGTAACTAAAATAATAGATCAGGGTGGCGCAGTAGACATTGTTAACCTAGATTTCAGTAAGGCTTTTGACACTGTTGCACATAGAAGGCTTATGAATAAACTGCAATCTTTAAGTTTGGATTCCAATATTGTTGAATGGGTAAGGCAGTGGCTGAGTGACAGGCAACAGAGGGTTGTAGTCAATGGAGTATATTCAAAGCATGGGCTTGTCACCAGTGGGGTACCTCAGGGATCTGTACTTGGACCAATTCTCTTTAATGTTTTTATTAGTGATATTGCAGAAGGTCTTGATGGTAAGGTATGTCTCTTTGCTGATGAAACTAAGATATGTAACAGGGTTGATGTTCCAGGAGGGATAAGCCAAATGGCAAATGATTTAGGTAAACTAGAAAAATGGTCAGAGTTGTGGCAGCTGCCATTTAATGTGGATAAGTGCAAGATAATGCATCTTGGACGTAAAAACCCAAGGGCAGAGTACAGAATATTTGTCCTAACCTCAACATCTGAGGAAAGGGATTTAGGGGTGATTATTTCTGATGACCTACAGGTAGGCAGACAATGTAATAGAGCAACAGGAAATGCTAGCAGAATGCTTGGTTGTATAGGGAGAGGTATTAGCAGTAGAAAGAGGGAAGTGCTCATGCCATTGTACAGAACACTGGTGAGTCCTCACTTGGAGTATTGTACGCAGTACTGGAGACCGTGTGTGAAAAATGCAAAAAATGCCAATTTTGGCCAGTGTTTGTGACTAAGTGGCTACTAAAAAAGACTGGACGTACCCCATTTGCAATACCTTGGGTTGTCTACTATTGCAAATGGTATGCCATCATAGGGGTAATTTTCATTCTTGGGCTACCATAGGGTCACAAAGGCAACGTAAACAATCTGGCGAATTTTAATGTGAAAAAAATGAAACACAAGCCTTATATTTGATGCTGTAACTTTTGAAAGCACCATAAAACTTGTACATGAGGGGTACTGTTGTACTCAGGAGACTTAGCTGAACACAAATATTTAACAGTAAAAAGTATTGCAGCAATAATATCGTCCGTGTAAGTGCTGTTTGTGTGTGAAAAATGCAAACAACGTCAGTTCTACTGGCGATATCATCATTGTAATACATTTTACTGTTTTGAAACACTAATATTTGTGTTCAGCGAAGTCTCCCGAGTAAAACAGTACCCCCCATGTACACGTTTTATGGTGTCTTGGAAAGTTATAGGGTTAAATATAGTGCTAGCAAATTAAATTCCCTATACTTGCGGCATGGGTTGCCAGGCAGGTCCTGCTAATTGTAATTAATTAGGATACCTAATTATGTAAAAATATTACATAAGTATATTTGTAGAATTAATATATGTATATATATACATAGGTGTATATAAATGTATATATATAATTTTTTTTAATATTTTTATTTATATATAGGTATATATATATAGTGATATATACGTATATATTTATGTATATAGATATATATATTATTTCGTTCTACGTGTATTTTGATATAAATATATATATATTCATATCACAATACAGTTAGAATAAAATAACACACATCTATATATTTTGTAATTATTTATTTTTAATTATGTTTTTAATTTTATTTTTTTACGTATTTACATATTTTTTTTATATTATATATAAATATATATATAAAACAATAATTATATATATATTTAATCAGTATCAGTCTACGTGTAATTTGAAATTAATATATATATATATATATATATAATTATATATATATATATATATATATATATATTAATAGTAAAATACACTTAGACAGTGTATGTGTGTGTGTATGCATATGTGTATATATATACTTAGATCATATATATATAATATATATATATATGATCTAAGTATATATATTTTTTTCACACTGTTTTAACATTATTTTATTTTTTTTCCAGCCAGCAGGGGGACTACCTGTCATTACAGTTAGTCCCCATGCTGGCAATGCAGCAGCCAGCTATCCCGGCCATGTGATTGTGAGGTCCTCGCAAGGACCTCACTCTCACATGGCCGGGGGGGCTCCTGGAGGGCAGACGTGCCGCGGAGGGCTCCCTGGGAGTTCCCCTAACCGCGATCGTCGGTGTGGGATCGCCGGCGACCGGGTAAGTAAAAAAAAAAAAAACGGAGGGCGTACAATTACGCCCGGCGGCGTTTAGAGACGCTTTAAAAAGGACGTAATTGTACGCCCTCCGGTCTTAAAGGGTTAAGGGAGCTGGGCAAAAACAAATGCCAGCAAACCTCAATGAACTGAATCAACGTTGTAAACAAGAGTGACAGAGTCATATGGAAAGAAGTACTGCAAGTTAATTATTGCTGCTCAAGCTGACTCTACGATCTATTTAATCATAAGGTGTACTTAGTGTTTTCACCAATGGCTTCCATTTTTGTTAAATAAATTACGACACGTGTAAGATGTCATGTGTTGTTGTTCATCTGAGATTGTATTTATCTAATTGTAAGACCTGCTAAGGAACAGATGATTGTTATTGATTTGTAAAACCATGGAATTCAAAGAGGGTGTACTTTCTATTTCCCATGACTGTAATTGTTTTGTTTAAAAAGGTGCTGAACAAAGTGTTTTTTTTTTAATCAATTATAGATTGTTATATTTTTTTATATTTTTGTAGCTGCTAAACCAAACTTTGCTTGCCTTCCGTTATATCTCAGTGTACAATGTAATTGTATATACCGCTACTCTTAAATAATTCTAACCAATCGCAGTATTCTTTGTATGTCAACTAATTTTTTCTTATATAAATGTTAAATAGGTTCTTACTCCTTATCTGTGAGGCACCGACAAGTAAAACATTACAGGATTTTCCGACTTCCAAACAACTGGTATTATATTTCCCCAAGACTGACTTTCCAATGTCTGGAGCATCTTGTTAATCACTATTCAGGTAGGTCACAATGCTTGGGAGGTAGGTTAAACCGGGAAACTATTTAAAGCATTTCTTGTACATCACCTGTGTCGGTGACTGTCAGATTTCTGCACTCTCTGCAGATCTCTAACCTCTAACACCATTCTTCCCTACAGATAGGAAATAGAATATTTACGGAACATGTACAGTCACTAGAACGGTAGCCCCAAACCATCCATTGCTGCGTTAGTACATGATTACATTAATAAATACTTAGTTAAGACCCCTTGTACGATAATAGGATTAAACTACTACCCTTGTCAGGCCTTTAGAATAAGTATTAAAGCAGCCTCTAGTATCTATATCTCTGCCCACACCTTCAAGGAGCAGAGCCAGTGAAAATCAAAGTATCTACACAACAAAATTCTGCGCCCAGGCAGGTAACGAGAGAGGCGACTAAAGTTGGCTATGTAAATTATTATTTTAATCCAATAACAGGTGCCATTAAAGTGGCATTGTGCAGGCCTAACGGTTTATCTGTTTTGGCACTCCACGGCTGACTTACATTCACACATATTGCTTACACATTATACACTTATTGGATCTCTTTAACCCCTTAAAGGGACACTCCAGGCACCCAGACCACTTCTGCTCATTGGAGTGGTCTGGGAGCCAACTCCCACTACTCCTAACCCTGTAAGTGTAATTATTGCAGTTTTTTAAGAACTGCAATAATTACCTTGCAGGGTTAACTCCACCTCTAGTGCAGTACTAGAGGTCTCTTCCTGGTCCATAGCACAGGAAACCTGTGCTAGAGCGTCGCTGGAGGTCCTCACGCTGTGTGAGGACCTCCAGCGTCGCTCAAATCCCCATAGGAAAGCATTAAACATAGTTTTCAATGCTTTCCTATGGGGAGACCTAATGCGCATGCGCGGAATTGCCGCGCATGCGCATTAGGTCTCCTCGGCCGGTGGGCGGGATCAGTCTCGCCCGCCAGCTGACGGAGCCAGTAGGAGGAGCGGCGTGGAGGAGGAGACAGCGGCGAGGGACATCGCCGCTGCCACAGGTAAGTGACTGAAGGGGTTTTCACCCCTTCAGTAACCGGGGATTGGTGGGTGGGAGGGAGAGGGATCCTCCAGTGCCAGGAAAACGTATCGTTTTCCTGGCACTGGAGTTTCCCTTTAAGGACACATGACATGTGTGACATGTCATGATTCCCTTTCATTCCAGAAGTTTGGTCCTTAAGGGGTTAAAACTTTAAATGACTTGTGCTTTCACCAACAATAAACATGCAGAACAGAAAAGGAAGTGAAATAAAGCACTTTGCAGAATTTTATTGTAAAATTAGAAAATATTGAAGTGTTTGTTCCTGTTTCGAAAATATAAATGTTTAAAGAAATGTATGGAATTAATAAAGAAAAAAGTTTGGCATTTTCTAAAAGGATACACTAAGTAATATGCCATTACAGTCTATGGTGATTATGATACAAAATGTTATTGACACAAACTAAGGGGACAGAGCCCAAACTGTTATGGACAGGTGACAAAAAACATTACTCTGTCAAAAGCCAAAACATGACCCCCTCTGATAATGTGGGTTTAGGTTACTACTGAAGTCTCTGAAGTCCAAAGTTGAAAGGATAATGTAGCCATTCTGTTCTACGTTTTCTCACTGCATTAGGGGCGCAGGTTTTAGGAACTTAGAGAGGCATGCTTTTTTTTAAATACAGCTCGAAAACTGTTCGAAAAGAAACTATGGTGACAGCCAGTTGCCAAATGCTCTTTGCCTCATTTGCAATACAATTAGTTATAGTAGTTATGGTGCTTAGATTGCACCTTAAAAAACAAGACAAAAAAAAAAAACCACTGGAGCACAGACTGTGGGGTTAAACCGCTCATGAATTGTTTAACTCCTTAAGGTAAATCAACTCACATGACCTCCTGGCACCATAACAATTTCATGTCAATGAGTTTGTTATGGTGCCCAAACGGTTCCATATATTCTAAGAGCTCACTCTAAGTAATATTTTTACTTTCTTCACATACAGAAAATGCTGATGGACTCTGTTGCGTTCTAACTACTCCTTGCCTTACTTTTCAATCTACGAACCACATGGAGGTATTGAGAGGCCATGATCCACCAGTCGTAAGAAGACGTAGGCCATTCGATTGGAAGAATACAAAAAGGTAGGACAAATTTAGCTTGGTGAATTAGTAAAGGTTAAAGATTTTTTTACACAGTATTTTAGGATCGCAAAATAGTACTTTATAGGTGACTCATGTTGAACTCACAATACTTGTGTACATCCAACATGATTATTATTAAAAATCCTTTTAGAAAAATATGTACCTTTAAAAATGTATGTTAAAATTTAACTTTTTCCTTGATGGAAAAAAAAGCGACAAAATCACATTATCGGTGAGAGAATAACTAAATGAATGGTTGATTTAGCATAGATCAGAAGTTTTTGCTAAAACCTCTTTATGTCGCAATAAATTAAGAAACCTTCTAGATACAGTTTATTCACCTGGCATTTACTTTTTTTAATGTAGGTCAAGTTAATCACTGCATATACAGAGCATAGTTTAATAACTAAAGGACTGTCAAAACATGAAACCCACTACTAGAGTGTCACTAGCTGTTACAATATCACTGTAGAAAAATTGGTTTGAATTTTTTTCAGACTTGGGTCTGACTGGTCCTGTTCCCCACCTCCCCTATCTTCCATAAAAAGCTGGAAGCCCTCTACCTAAGCAAGTTGGACAGGTTAGGGCTTAGCTATCAAATGGCGCTCTGAGCCAACAAGCTAGCCCTGCATTGCTCAGGAGAGCTAACAGAAGCTACTGCTTAGGAGCTTCTGGTTCTATAAGTGAAGTAGTAGAGGTTTGCAATGGGGGCTCACGGGCTTTCCTGGCACCATAAACACTATAGCGAGCTGTAGTGGTTATGGTGTTTGGAGTTTTTTTTTAAAAATGATGCTGCAAAGAAACAAAAAAAGAGCGCAGAGGAACGTTAAGCTTAAAATAAAAAACAACAACTTTTATTCGGAATAGAAAAAAACATATAAAACTCCTTTAGAAAAAGTGCATGTCTATATGCTTCTAAAGGCTAAGGTAAAAATTGTCACAAATGAATTGATGTCTAGCTCACAATGAGCATATGTCTAACATCTCGAACTGGGTGAAAGTCCAGAAATATGATCCAACCCGTTATGTTGTGCAGTATTTTCAATCTAAGAGATCCCTAAAGATACTGTGAAATTGGCTGGAAAATAACTTTTTTCCAAAAACAGTCTCAGGAATCCTCCTATGTAACGTGGTGTTGCTTACTGTACTGTGCTGGGAACGGATCCTGTGCAGTGTGCTCGTCTCTCTGCTTAAGCGTCTCCCTGGTTTGCGCTCGTAGATTGGAACTGGAGGATCGTGGTACGGGCTGTCAGTGTTCACTGTGTACTCGCTCTTACATGTCTTGTGAGCCCTGCGCTCACTTACTCAGGGAGACACTGTTGAACACCACATGAATGGGGCTTCTTTTATATGCATTCGTAAATGCCCTATTTGTAAAGAAGTGTAGATTTTTGTCTTTTTTCTGGGAGCCTCGTATAATTGTCTGAAGATATTGGCTCCATATTTATCTAATGTTATTTCGGTACGATTTAATCTCATTAGAACAATATGAGAAAAGTAATCTGGTTCCAAGAGGTTTAAGAATGAACAATCTATCTTCATGTTAGAGGAGATAGAATGTCAAACCGAGTGGGATGAGGCTCTGGAACTTTGTTCCAAAACATTCATAAAAGTTCTTATAAAATACAGAGAAAATAAAACCAAGTTATACCAACTAAAGATAGAGGATCTACAAGAAAAACTGGAAATATACAAAGAGGACCCTAGATGTATTGAAATAAAGGACAAAGTGATGGACATAATTGGAAAATTAGAAAAATAAATTAAACTAAGGAAACAAATGAAAATGTAAAAGAGATCGAGAAGATTATGATCTCGGCAGAAGGTTTGTCCCCAAACCACACGTAAGATAACCAGTCCCCAACTCAAGAAGGAACCCAAAGTGGACGGAGCAAGAAAAGTCTGACAAAAATAGAAATTCCCAACATAACCCCCAAAGGACCCAGAAGATCAACACAGGAGTTGTAGGAACTGGGAGAGTTTACCATCCAAAATATACACACAGAAAAAATAGAGATCTAGAGGGAGAAACGTACAGACCCAATAGGAACTACACTGAAGAAGGATTATACCCTAAAACAAAACCATCTAGACATATGGAGATGGAACCAGAGTATTACTCTTCTGTAGTGATGTCCCGAACAGTTCGCCAGGAACCGTTCGCCGGCAAACATAGTGTGTTCGCGGTCGCGAACACGCGCGATGTTAGGTCCGCCCCCTATTCGTCATCATTGAGTAAACTTTGACCCTGCACCTCACAGTCAGCAGACACATTCCAGCCAATCAGCAGAAGACCCTCCCTCCCAGATCCTCCCACCTCCATGACGAATAGGGGGCGGACCGAACATTGCGCGTGTTCGCAACCGCTATGTTCGCCAGCGAATGGTTCCCGGCGAACTGTTTGGGACATCACTACTCTTCTGATTTTTTAGGGAGACACTAAGTACCAGTTCACTGTATACCCTGATGTATTCTTCTTGTTCTTGATTCTGATAAAAGGAGGAAGTAGGTTTAAACAAACATATTACATGGGAAAAGGTTTTATGTTTACGTTCCTCTGCGCTCTTTTATTTTTTTCCCTTGCGGCAACATTGTTAATCAAGGAAATACCGAGGATATTTTCCACTAAGAGCAGCATTGGGATACTAGCAATTTTTACACATATACCACTACCTATGTTATTCAGATAAATGTAACTAGAAAGTGTTTTGTATAGTATTTACATTATAAACACCTTAGGTGATAAGCTCAACGGCTGCCTATATTTGATACATGTATCCTTTTTTTTCTTTCCTATACATACTCTAAGCACGATTGATTATTCATTATTATTTCTTCATTAGCATTCTGACATTTTACAGTGTTCTAATGAAACCAAGTTTTATATCTAGATATCTAATGATATATATATTTTGTTGGTTGCAAGATTACCAAAATAAGAATTTAAAGAGCTGTCATTTTTTTTCTAGGGTTCCATTGACCATGGAAGATCCGGATAATACATTGGACCTGGACGATACGTTTCTCAGCTTTGGCCTCAGACAAAGCATTGCTTCATACATCTCGCTAGCAGGAGATGAAACTTACTCCCTAACGAGCAACGATAAGAAAACAAAATGCCACAGCAAAATCATAGCTGGCTTAAATAGAGACCACATGACATCATTCAGAGCAAATTATACTCAAGACTACACATGAGAAAACATTTTGAAATTGAAAAGTCAACCTACATTTGAATTTAGCTTTTTTGTGTGAATTCTACCTGCTGCACAGATATTTACCTCAGCAAAGTGCTAACAGTCCGTCATTTAAGAAAAACTGTTGAATGAACGAAATGTATTGGGACAAAGAAATCTTATGAAAACATTTTCCTGCTGAGAAAATAATTTATTAAAAAAAAAAAAAAATCGCACAAAAAAAAATATTGGTCACGTCTTGGCTTTTAATGCTTTTTTTACGGACAAATTGCTTGAATCCTACATTCATGGAAGACTCATAGAGACTCATTAAGAAAATCATCAAATGATCGTGGAAAATAACATTTTAGCAAGTGATCAACTTAAATCAATCTTGTTCAAGCAGGCAAGAATAAATAATAATGTAACATTTAAGCAAGTTTTATAAAAAGCTTAGAATCTTTATATTTTTATTCCACCAAGACAAATGTATAACATGTTTTTGCACTTCAATGTACCATTAATAATCACAGAATTCTAAATTAGTGTGACGCGTACCTTTATGAAAAGGGGTTAAAAGGGACACTGCAAGAACTGTAACTGCTTCATCTCATTTAAGTGGTTAAGGTATCTGGAGTGGTGCTTTCCTTCCATTTAGCATTAGATAATTTTTAATTCTATACAATAGTCCCAAGCAGCCATCTGCTTTGGGCTGCTTGCGCTAATGAGGAAGCATTATAGACAGGTTTGATTGGTTGGGAGTGTACCCATTGCTGGTACGAATTGGTATGGCTTGAAGGAAGTGTGCAATCTCTGCCTTAGCCAAACCTTCAGCTTGGTCTGGGCTATGGACTGCAAAGGATCCTCATGCAAGACATTGCTTGAAAATTATTTAACACTGAATTGAGGGACAGTGCCAGAGGACTCCAGGTACCATAACCACTTCAGAGAGATGAAATGTTAAAATTGCCTACAGTGTCTATATAGATTGTATCATATTAAGTTACAATCTGTAGCTTCCCATTCCAGGTGTAAATATAGTTTACAGTCTAAAACAAATTAATTTATCACTGATGTCTAAGAAAACCACAAAGGAATTTACTGTTATTTTGTCACCTTAACCCCATCACCCATTTACACTTTCAAAATCTTCTTTTATCTATTGCCTATTGTTCATTATTTTTCCCTACAAAGATGTGAGCAAAATACAAAGGATTCATGGTAAATCTGACTAAATTACTTTTAGAATCTTGATAATCCATACACCCGTCTTTCTCATACTGGAACATTCTCCTACTGAAACCTAACTATTGTCATTTTCTTTTTAAAATAATTTCAAGTGACAACAGGCACTCCTGGTATATTGACTATTGCCTTTGAATTATCTCTCAAAATAAACTGATTCCCCTTTGTAAAAGTGTATAGCGCCTCAATGGGTCTAATGTAATGAACAGTCTTTACTGGTATTCTCCTATAATTATCATTTATTTCAACGTACTTGATTCTAGGCATGATAATTAACCTCTAAAAAAAAAAATTCTAAAAAAAACCTCAAAATGTTTCGCTTTGATTTGAGGGCACCACAAAGATGAACATCCTAGTATATATAGTGCATTGTATATGTCTATTAATTCTGTCAAATATATGTGTCCAACGTCTAAATAAAATGTACATGTTTAACACAGGAACAAAAACGGCTCTTGGGATGAAAAAATCGCATACCCTTTTTAAATTCCCTGATTTAGAGGAGTAACCATTGCAAGCTATTAATGTATAAAGGATTTCAATATCACATACATTTTGCTCTGGATTTCGAAATTCTGTCTTAGAGTCGTTGATATATATCTTTTTCTCACAGTAAGTATTTCTGTAGCTTGCACATGATATTCAGTCGTTGAGGAGACATTGTTGCCGTGTAGGTTTTTAATTCTACCCCACTCTTTTTCTACCCATAATCGTATCAAAGTGACTCATGTATGATGCAACAACATCTACCTGTGGGTAGTTATATTGAATAATTACTACCAGAATAATCACTGCCGCAGAGTGCATTAGCAGAGTGATAAGAACATAAACCTAAAAGATTTTGATGTGTGTTGACACTAATACACTCCTCTGTTGGATGCATATGCAAAATACATATAAACATGCAAATGCAATTTCCTCAGGTTAATTAAATATTTTTAGATGTACTGGAAGTTATTTATGCAGAGAATTCTGGGGCACGGTTGTAAATGTTAACTAATCAGTAGAAACAGTCCATCGGTAACCATAATGACTCTATTAAAGGGACATTATGGTGACCATAACAACCTTAGCTCAATGAAGCAGTGTTGGTATAAAGATTAAGTCACTGCAGTATAACTGCTCAAGTCTCTGCCATTTAGGAGTTAAATCCCTTTGTTTATGCAGCCCTAGCCACACCTCCCTGCATGTGACTTACACAGCCTTCCTAAACACTTCCTGTAAATAGTCATCTAATGTTTATACTTCCTTTATTGCAAATTCCATTTAATTTAGTATTTAATATCTCCTGCTCTGTTAATAGCTTGCTAAGCCATGCAAGAACCTCCTGTGTGTGATTAAAGTTAAATTTACAGAGCAGGAGCTAACAATGTCTAAAGTAAGTTAACATCTGATGGAAATTGAATTTTTTTTTTCATGCAGGCTTAGACAGTCAAAGACAGGGGAGGTGTGGCTAAGGCTACATAAACAGAAACAAAAGTGATTTAACTTTTTAAATGGCAGAACATTTAGCAGTAAAACTTCAGAGGGATGATCTATATAGAAAGTCATTAAGCTAAAGTTGTTTGGTGACTATAGAAGTCATTAAGCTAAAGTTGTTTGGTGACTATAGTGTCCCAGATGTGCTTTTTATACCTTTACCACAGGACGTGCTACTGAAATATATTGAGAGGGTAAAATGTACTTTCAGGTCCCAGAGTTACAGGGGATCGATGTATCTGCACACCCCATGACTTTCTACTATGTGTGTCCAAAGATGGACTTCCAGTTAGCAATGTATTATTGGCTGGAGACCAGTGAACTATACCCTATGGTTTGTGAGAGGACAGAAGCCTTTGGTCATAGAGGAGTATTTTCCCAGCTACATCTGATTGCTCAGCAGATTTGTGTATTCAGTTTCTTTCAAATCAAAATGTGTCTAAATTTTGGGAGATTGCATCTCGTCTGAAATTCCAAACTCAAGAGATTATTAATAGGAAAAAAAATATTGATGGTTAGGGGACATCCACTTAATGTTGATTTTACTCACATACCACTAGAAGTGACCAATAAGGTGAAAATAGTGATATATTTGTTTTAATAAATATTTAATATATAAATATATATATTGTTACTGCTACCCCTCTTTTTTCCTTTAATTGGTTACTTCTCCTCACAACGATCTACTAATTAAATGGCGCACAAATGTCAGTGTGCTGCAAAATATATACACAATATTTTTAATTTGCAGTAAACTGATTGGCTAAGTTTCACAATTTCAACACCATTTTGGTTTAACTGTTTTTTCCCAAAACGATAGCATGGACGAAATTTGCCTGAAACAAAACGCGACATAATCAAAACTTGCCTGAAAACAAAAATTGTATTCAGACGATTCAATTCTATTGCCGAGTACAATATAGTACCAGATGATAAGGTAATATCTTGAAACTAGTTGTCTTTGTGACAAATAAACATCAAATATAACATTCTTAATAGCAATAACATCGGTTGGGATTAGCAATTCTCCATTAAATAAACACATGTTGAAGGAATGTAAAAATAAAATATATATTAATTCGAGAGGTACTGAAGTTCCCATTTTGCTGTTTCAGGTGGCATTTTACTAGTATACATTGTTTGTCTAACTGGCTTTGTGATATAGCTAGAAGAAACATATGTAGATTCAACTAATCCCTGCCGCTGACACTGGTCACTCTACATAATGCCACTCTTTATACAATTCTACGTTATGTTTCCCAAAATTTCATATTGACTTGTGAAAATGACTTTAGCATTGACTTTAATAATAATTCCTTTTTACAATATTTTCAGGAAGGAATCTCAAATGAGACAGAGATCAAGGGACAGCGGTTTCTAAAGCTTGTGTTTGTTCTGTATTTTCTTATTATGGCATTGAAAATATTTAATGTGGAATCTTTAAAAATGTAACATTTTCAGCTACTACTAAATATTTGGAATTTAAAAAAAAATGCATATCTATCATACGGGGAAAATGATATATCTTTGACATAACGTGTTAAAGAAAAGGCAAATCTCAGACTTGTCCTGAAGGGTATCAGTCATGCCAAGGAAAGTTCTTCTGCTACTACGAGTCTGTCACGACTAGTAATGTGGTCCAGCACGCAGAAACTATGTAAACATATACATAAGTAAGAAAAGGAAAATAATAGGATAGAGCGTAAACCGGACCTTAGAATGGCCGGACTAATACGCTAGAGACAGAGAATGGTCAAAGGGAAAGCCGAGGTCAAGGAAGCCAGAAAATACTCAATACCGATTAAACAAGCCAAGTCAGGGAAACCAGAGATCAGAATAACCAGGGAAACGCCAAGGATCAGGATACCAGGAAATCAGAAAAACAGAATTAGCACTTTCAGGAAACCAGGAAACTGAAACCACGACATGGCAAAGTAATGGGGAAAGCTAGGGGTTTAAATACCCCTCTCTAGGCTATGATTGGTCAGAGGACGACCTCTGACCCCAAAACGTGCGTGTGCGTTGATGTCGTGACGTCACGCACACGTTAGTATAATTTTCGGGGGCGGAGCTACTCTTAGGCGCGACCACGTGGTCGGCGCCATGTTTGATTCGGGCGTGATGCCCGGAAGAACGGAAGGAGCGGTTCCCGGCTCGCCGACGAGCAGGTAAGCTCGTGTTGTCGGCGTGGCCGTGCCGGTCGGGCACGGCCGTGAGGCTCGGCGGGCCGGTAACCGCAACAGTACCCCCCACTCGAAGACCGCGCACCGGGCGGGAAGGACCCGGCTTAAGAGGAAAGCGGTTGTGAAACGACCGGATAAGACGGGGCGTATGGACCCGGTCAGCAGGAACCCAACAACGTTCCTCGGGACCATAACCCTTCCAGTCAACGAGATAGGACAAGACACCTCTGGATAATTTGGAGTCCATGATAGAATGGACTTCGTATTCTTCTTGATCACCCACCACCAAGGGCGGAGGAGGAGTGGCTAACCTGGTGTAGCGATTGCAAGTAAGGGGCTTGAGCAGAGACACATGGAAAGTATTTGCAATTCTCATATGAGCCGGAAGTGCCAAAGAATAGGTCACTGGATTAATACGTTGGGTAACTCGAAAGGGACCTATGTACCGAGGGGCAAATTTCATGGACGGGACCTTAAGCTTGATATGTTTTGTGGAGAGCCACACCCTGTCACCTGGAAGATATACAGGATTAGCGCCCCGTTTTTTGTCAGCTTGGGCCTTTGCTCGTAATGAAGCTTTCTGCAGAGCTGAATGGACGGAATCCCAGGTGTCATGAATTGATTCCAAACGGGTGTTCAAGGCAGGAATTTCCGTGTCTGAGAATTCAGAAGGAAAAACAGCGGGGTGATAACCCTGATTTACAAAGAATGGACTGTGATTAGAAGATTCATGAGTGGCGTTGTTCCTGGCGAACTCAGCCATGGGTAAGAGCTCATACCAGTTAGATTGATTGGCATTTATAAAGCAACGTAAATAGGCTTCTAGAGACTGATTCGCCCTCTCTGCTGCTCCATTCGTTTGAGGGTGATATGCCGATGAAAAGGAGAGTTCAATGCCTAATTGCTTACAAAAGGAACGCCAAAACCTAGAAACAAACTGGGTACCTCTGTCAGATACTATGCTTTTAGGTACACCGTGCAACCGAAAGATCTCTCTCAAGAATATTTGAACTAGATCTTGAGCAGATGGTAATTTTTTAAGGGGGACAAAATGTGCCATCTTTGTGAACCTATCGATAACCATAAGGACTGTATTAAACCCGTTTGAACTGGGTAGATCCACAATGAAATCCATGGCTAAGTGGGTCCAAGGAGCACTGGGTATGGGCAGTGGTTGTAAGAGTCCAGGAGGCGATCTAGGAGGAACTTTATAAACGGCACATATTTGACATGCCCCAACATATTCTTTGATATCATTTCTAAGAGCAGGCCACCAAAACCTCCGGGAGATGGCAGAGAGGGTTTTGTGAACTCCAGGATGGCCTGCTGTGAGGTTGTCATGGAACAAATCTAGTACCTTCTTTCTAAACTGAGGTGACACATACAGTTTGTCCGGAGGTTTTCCCATAGGTGCCTGAGTTTGATCCGCTATTATGGCACAGAAGAGTGGAGAAGACACTTCGGTAACTGTAGTGGCAATGAGGCATTCAGGAGGTATAATAGGATATATCACCTGTTCCGGAGCTTCATCTGTCTCAAACTGCCTAGAAAGTGCATCTGCCTTGGTGTTTTTAGTACCAGGCCTGTACGTAATTATGAAATTGAATCGGGAGAGGAACAATGACCATCTAGCCTGACGAGAGGACAGTCTCTTAGCGTCCCCGATATAAGCCAAATTCTTATGATCCGTAAAGATCAAAAGTGGCTCTTTGGAACCGTCTAAGAGATGCCTCCATTCCTTAAGGGCAAGTACAATGGCCAAAAGTTCCCTATTCCCTATGTCATAATTCTTCTCTGCAGGTGTGAGTTTGCGAGAGTAAAATCCACAAGGATGTAAAGGTGTATCAGGACTTTCTCTTTGAGACAGAATGGCTCCAACTCCTGTCTCTGATGCATCCACCTCTAGGATAAATGGTTTGGTTGGATCAGGATGGGTCAGGACAGGTGCTGAGGAAAATAAAGATTTTAACAATTCAAATGCCTCTCTTGCTTCTTTGGGCCTAGATGTACAATTTGCTCCTTTTTTGGTTAAATTGGTTATAGGGGAAATCACGGAGGAAAAACCCTTTATGAATTTGCGGTAGTGTCACGACACTCCTTAGTCAATATGCCCTCGTGCAGTACTCGCACTCACCACTCTCTGTTTGGCACTGTTTCTCATTTCCTTTCGTTAGGCACTACACCTGGCCCTTGTTTAGCACCTATATATTCTGGTTTCTCCCCTCACTCCTTGTCAGATCATTATCCTCTATCCGTGACCCTGTACCTGCTGTTTCCTGGTTCCCGTGATTCTGGCTCCTTGCTCCTTGCTCCTGTGTCTTGTTTCCTGTGTATCCTGTGTATCCTGAGTATCCTGTGTTTCCTGATCCGGTGTTCCGTTGTCCTTATGGTCCTGTGTTCTTGTCTCTGCCTGGTCCTGTGTCCTGTGCCTCCTGTTCCAGTGTTCGCCTGCAGTGTTCCTGCCTAGACTCCTTCTCCAGTGATTCTGACCTTGCTGCATTATTTCTGTGTGACCTGCTTAGGGCTTTGCCCCTTGATGTTCATTTAGTACTTGGTGGCTGCACTACCCTGACTAAGCCTTTACCTTTGCCTAGGACTATCGTGGACTCTGCCTGCTCTATTGTATATATTGGGTTATTGTATATATTTATATATTTGTGGCATTGTCATATTTTGTTTTGTATATATATATATCCTTTTGGTTTTCCTTAATACATTTTCTTTATTACTCCATTTATCGTGTCCTAGCATTATTTCTCTGCTAAGTTGGTTCCCACACTTAAAGGGACAGTGCTGTTGCAGGGCAGCACCCCTTCATGTCATGATAGGTAGTAATTCGCAAAACCTATAAAGCGTTGAGTGGCTTTAAGGCCCTTGGGTAATGGCCACTGTAAGACTGCCTCCAGTTTACGGGGATCCATCTGGAAACCAGACGGAGATATAACGTATCCAAGGAATTGTATCTCCGTTTGGTCAAACTGGCATTTTTCCAGTTTACAGTAAAGGCCGTTCTGTAACAGGGTTTTCAGTACAATTCTCACATGTTCGTGATGTGTCTCTAGGTCTGGGGAATAGATGAGAATGTCGTCCAAGTACACTAGAACGAACATGTGAAGGTACTCTCTTAGGACATCGTTGATAAAATCCTGGAATACCGCTGGAGCGTTACATAATCCAAACGGCATAACCAGGTATTCGTAATGTCCCATTCTGGTGTTAAATGCGGTCATCCATTCGTGACCGTCCTTAATCCTGACTAGATTGTATGCGCTTCGGAGATCGAGCTTGGTAAAGACTCGAGCTCCCCTCAATCTGTCAAACAGCTCTGATATAAGGGGAATAGGGTAGACATTTTTTATGGTAATCCTATTCAAACCCCTATAATCAATACAAGGGCGTAGGTCTCCTTCTTTTTTAGAGACAAAGAAGAATCCAGCCCCGGCTGGTGAGGAGGACCTACGGATATGACCCTTTCTGAGAGCATCTTTAATATATTCCTCCAAACAAAGATTTTCCTGGGGGGACAAGGCATAGACTCCTCCCTTGGGAGGCATAGTCCCTGGTAATAAGTTTATGGTGCAGTCATAAGGTCTATGAGGAGGTAACCCTTCTGACTGGACCTTGTTAAATACCTCTTTCAAGTCCATATACTGCGGTGGAATTTGTGTGGTCAAGGGAGGTGCAACAGGAACATTAATGGTACCAATAGGTTGTGGGATTTGCTTAAAGCAAACACCTTTGCATCTCTCACCCCAACTCACAATCTCTCCTTCAATCCAATCTAAACGTGGATTGTGTTTCAGGAGCCAAGGGAAACTGAGTATTATCGGAACTGTAGGTGAAGATATGATTTGAAAGGTCATTTCTTCAGAGTGGAGAATACCCACTGAAACAGTGATTGGCAGAGTTTCGTGTGTGATGAAAGGCTGGGTAAGAGGCCTTCCATCAATGGCCTCGACTGCTATCGGTTTCTCTTTATGTCTTAAGGGCAGGAGATGTTTTGCAGAGAATTCTTTGTCTAGGAAATTCTCCGCTGCCCCAGAGTCAATCATAGCCTCACACTGAACAGTAGTGTTCTTGAAAGATAAGGTTACTTTGACAAGGAAACGGTTCTTAGTCAATTTAGGGGACATATACATCACACCTAAGGTCGGTCCCCGTACGTGCCTTAGGTGTGCAAGTTTTCCGGCCGAACCGGGCATGACGATCTTAGATGTCCCTTCTTGCCACAATACATACATAACCCCTCGTTACGTCTGTGTTGTCTCTCTGCCTCAGTGAGTTTAGCGCTACCCAATTGCATGGGTTCAGGTTCTGGAAGAGGCGTTTGGCTACTCACCACTGGGTTAGAGAAACGAGGGGCTATGGACAAATTAGAACGTCTGTTACGTTGTTTGTTTTTCTCTCTCTCTCTGAGCCGGTTATCAATGTCTATCATGTATGCAATAAACTCATTAAGATTAACCGGAAGGTCTCTAGCTGCAGTCTCATCTTGTATACTCTCAGCTAGACCCTCAGAGAAAGCAGCCACCAGACCACTATTGGTCCAATCAACCTCAGACGCTAATGTCCTGAACTCTATTGCATAATCGGCTACAGAACGACTGCCTTGCTTGATTCTCATAAGGGCTTTGGCAGCGTTCTTCTCCCTGCCTTTAGGTTCAAACGTAGCCTTAAAGGCCGTAAGAAAAGTATTGTAATCACGGGCTACTGCGTCACCACTTTCCCATAAGGGGTTAGCCAAGGTCAAAGCTTTTCCAGTTAATTGGTTCATCAGATAGCCTATTTTAGATCTATCTGTTGGGAATGAACCTGGGGAGGCCTCAAAGTGGTATCCAATTTGGTTTAAAAAACCTCTGAATTCCTTAGAATCACCTCCATAGCGAGGGGGCGGTGACAAGGTTATGGACGGTGGTTTATGTGGTACGGGAACCACTACAGGTGGCGGAACCACAGGTGGTACCGGAGGGACCTCTAAATAGGCAGTCCTCTGGAGCAAGGTCTGAAATGCCTGGGCAAATTGGTCTAACCTGTGGTCCATATCCTCCACCCTACTCTCACATGCGATCATATGCTTGCATAGTTCTGCAGGATCCATGGCCATGTCGTAATGTCACGACTAGTAATGTGGTCCAGCACGCAGAAACTATGTAAACATATACATAAGTAAGAAAAGGAAAATAATAGGATAGAGCGTAAACCGGACCTTAGAATGGCCGGACTAATACGCTAGAGACAGAGAATGGTCAAAGGGAAAGCCGAGGTCAAGGAAGCCAGAAAATACTCAATACCGATTAAACAAGCCAAGTCAGGGAAACCAGAGATCAGAATAACCAGGAAAACGCCAAGGATCAGTATACCAGGAAATCAGAAACACAGAATTAGCACTTTCAGGAAACCAGGAAACTGAAACCACGACATGGCAAAGTAATGGGGAAAGCTAGGGGTTTAAATACCCCTCTCTAGGCTATGATTGGTCAGAGGACGACCTCTGACCCCAAAACGTGCGTGTGCGTTGACGTCGTGACGTCACGCACACGTTAGTATAATTTTCGGGGGCGGAGCTACTCTTAGGCGCGACCACGTGGTCGGCGCCATGTTTGATTCAGGCGTGATGCCCGGAAGAACGGAAGGAGCGGTTCCCGGCTCGCCAACGAGCAGGTAAGCTCGTGTTGTCGGCGTGGCCGTGCCGGTCGGGCACGGCCGTGAGGCTCGGCGGGCCGGTAACCGCAACAGAGTCTTTATCTCAAAACAGACATTGTGATGATCTAAAGTTGACTGCATCTGGTATAAATTACCCCCAGAAATGGGTATGGTTAGTAAAAGATTGGTCTTATCATTGAACAATGCAGGAAGGGTGAATTTATTAAAGATGCGAGACTAGTCAATATTTCCGTAGGTTCTACCTACCTATGAATATACTAGATTATGCAAGAAAATTATATTACACATATCAAAAGAGGAAGGAATTTTAACTTTTTCCATCCTATCTTAACTGCATTATAACTTCCCCAAATGCATGGCTGGACTTAAGTCAGTTGCTCCTCTAGCTGTCGGAGTCTTGACTACCCAACAGAAAAATATAGTTTTGGTTCTGCAATACAGAACGTTTTCATTTTGTGCTGTGAGTCTGAGAAAGTCCAAAAGATTGCAACAATTCATAAAAGCAACAATATATTTCGACAAGTATTACACAATTTGAACACAACAAAAACACTAAATGTACTGAGAATTTGGAAGAACATTTGGCGAGTCACTGATATCCAAATTAGATACCAGTTGAAGAAAGATGGTCAAGGCACTTCAATGCTCTAAAGGCACTTTTATTGGGACAAGGTGAACACCACCACAACGTTTCAACCCTCACAGGGATCTTTGTCAAGCTGTGTGGGCTGAAACGTTGCAGTGTTTACCGTATCCCAATAAAAGTGCCGTTAGAGCATTGGAGTGCCTAGACCATCCATCTTCAACTGGTATTTAATTTGCTGGGCTGGTCCTGCCCTGGGTCTGGTAGACCACCCAATTTAGCTCATGTGATCTGAGTGCAGTTCCTTCTTTGTCTTTGTATTGGTATCCAAATTGACACAGTGTAATTCATGGATATCTAGTCAAGCGACATGTCATATCTAGAAGCAACACCAACATGACACTAGAAGACATCTGGAGAGCAGTTCAACTAGATTCTGGGCTTCTGGCAGTAACACAAATGTCCTCTGCCCTTCCTTTTGGCATAAGCTGTATTTTATATGTAGAGGGCAGGGATATGACCTTATATACCACAGCCCCATCTTATACCAGAAGGTATTATAGAGAACAGGCAAGAGGGATCTGTGCTGCCCAGGGTACAGGTCTCCTTTTACATCTACTTTATTTTTTTATTTTTACAATCTTTATGTTAATTTCGGATGTACTATCAAATACAGACAAAATAGAATTAGTATAGTTATAAGAAAATATTTTAGCAGAAACATTCTTCTCATTTATAGGAACAGGTATTCAATAGAGAGTCCATCCATATTTCTACCATCTTAAACCTGCGACTTACTATTGCTTTCTATCAAGTCTTACTGTGAGTTATCAAGTCTGAAGGCAATCAACTTATCTCTGCATAAACATGGGGAGAAGTTCTCACAGTAGCTGGGGGAAACTAATGGAAACTGTATGTTAGTAGAAGAGAAAAAAGAGAAAAAAAAGGGGTGATGCGTGGATGGAGGGGGATTAGGAAAACTACCCATTCCTGCAGCCCCAGTCCTCCTACAGGGGAACCCCCCCGTTGTCTCCATAGTATTGTAGTATTGGTAGTGAAAGCAATACTGAGGTTAAAAAAAACGGAATCACTCTAGTGCTGTCAGTTCTCTCCTCAGAATAAGCCAAGTAACCTGCTAGAGCTTTGCTGGAGCCCTCTATCCGATCACACCTCAGTCTGGGGTTCTCCTCCACTCATTCTCTGTACAACCAACTGATGGACATTCCCTCATTTAGCTCGAGGTTTTTTATGAGTGGCAACATTGGACCAGTACTGTGGTTATATCCATTTTTTATTTCTGTTAGGCAATGCTTTAAGTGGCTAAAGGATCTAGACCAGGAGTGCCCCAAAGGTAGATCCTCAGATGATTTAAAACTCCAGGTTCCATCATGCCTTGTCACTCTAAAGGCATTCTAAAGGCATGCAAAGCATTATGGGAGTTGAAGTCCTACAAAGCTGGGCATCTACCTTTTGGGCACCCTGATCTAGACAATGTCTTTCTTGGTTCAGCCCTGTTTAACACAAGTGAATGCTAAACTTGGCACCCTAGATGTTTAAAATACAAATACTTTCTCCTCTCCAACCTTACATCATGATCAAACTCATAAATGTCGATAGATATCAATATTTCTTGTAGACAGGTTCCACCATTCAATTCGCTTATAGCTGTAGCAAATTAACTGTGGCTCCGATAACACAATTATTTCAGCTGACGCGTTCTGTGTACTTGAAACATTATCAATACCATCAGAACTTTTTTTTTCTTTTTACAGATTTTTCAGTGCGATATTTATAGGAATCACACACACATCACATGTATTGAGGCTGCAAGGTTTTGAAAAAAAAATTAAATCAGGTTTTGAAATCATATCTCTTTGGTTAATACATCCTATCTCTACAGTTAATAAATTAATTAACATACATTTATATTTCTGTAGACCTTACCATTAGCAGGGCTCTTCTAATTGGTTTGGTCTCGGGGCTCATTAAATGGAGGCTTGCTATGTCAGCTCCTGCTCGATCTGCGGCTATTGAAATAAGTGTGGGGTCCCCTCCCAAATAAGCAATGTTTTCATGTGTCCATTTTAGCGCAGCAGCTTGATCGAGTAGGCCCCAGTTTCCACTTGGCACAGCGTTACCTAATGATTAAACAAGATGATGGGAATATGTATCTGTTAGCAAGAAATGAATGGGGAACTGTCACTTCTCTGAAATTTACACAACTGTTTTAAAACGGAACATCACCTATAACTTGTGTGCTTAATTTCTCTTATGTTTATATTAAAGATTTAGCATATGAAATCATAATCCAGTTGAGACAAGGTAAAGCCAGGGTAAACATTGCAAATAAATAGGAGGGAGAGAAACTTTGTTTAAAGGGACTCTCCAGATCAGTAAAGCACTTTAACTTGCTGAAATGCTTTATGTGTTTAGAAGGTGTCCTTTTTTACATTTTGCAAAAAGTGTAGATAAAAAATAAAATGAAATTACACTTTTATAAATTAAACTTGTCACACCTGCTGGCTGTCAATCAGATAACCGGTCCTGTTACATCCGGTTAGCTCAGTGAAACTAAACTCAAGAGGCAGCAATTGCACAGAGCACCTGCCTTGCAAAGACTTATCCTTGAGCTGTATTGGGAAGTCTGTGATTGGACAGCCACAGAAAGTCTTAGAAGAGTTAGAAGAGGAGGGGCTTGCCAAGACAACAGACAAGAGAACTGCAGTCATTACAAGCTGTATATCTTAAAAATGTATCGCTATAAAATGCATATTTAATGCATGCATGCTTTTATTTTTGTGTTTGGGCAGAGGAGTGTCCCTTTAATGTCTTCTTTTTATCTGTATTCTCTCTCTATTCTGACTGGAAAGGACAGAGCTTACAACAATGAGTGACAGTGAGCTTAGATGGAGGTACCCAGTTGCAGTTTAACCCCTTAAGGCCACATGACATGTGTGACACGTCATGATTCCATTTTATTCTAGAAGTTTGGTCCTTAAGGGGTTAAAGCCGTGTTAATTTCTACATTTATTTTATTTTATTTCCCACATCTCTTAAATATATATTTATTAAAAGCAGAGCTAAGTAAACATAAAATTAAAGAGACACTATAGTCACCAGCATAACTACAGCTACAACTAATATGTACCTGCAGGCTTTTTAATGTAAATACTGCTTTTTCAGAGAAATGGCAGTGTTTACATTACTGCCTAGTAACACTTCTTGTGGCTACTCAGACTAGTGGCTACTAGAAGTTCTTCCTGGGTTAGTGCTGTACAGTGTGCAGCACTAACATTCAGCGTCTCCTCCCTCTGCATGCAGACACTGAACATTCCCCCTAGAGATGCATTGATTCAAAACATCTCTATGAGGAGATGCTGATTGGCCTTTTGCTATGTATGAGCACTTGCTGTGTATGAGCACTTGGCTGAGATCATCAATCTCAGTCAAAAAAGCGGAGCAGGGAAGGAGACAACTGCGACAGAACCCGTGTTCTGGTTACAGGGGGGCTGCCCACCTAAATAGTGTTATTACAGCTATAGATAAAGTAATAAAACAAAACAACTACGTTGTTGAGTGTTAAATATCGATTACTTAACTTCAATTAGTCTGTAGCCTCCCAAGATCGTTATCCACCACAAAAACGATCATATATATGTATAGAACCACAAGCAGAAGTGGGATACGGCTGTACAGTCTATATAGGGAACATGCAAGGAAAAAAAAACAATAGTGTGATACAGTATATACAGTGAAAATGTGCGCTTAAATGGATGCACTCACGAGATAGTAAAGGTAAAACAGCATTCAAGGTGCCTCCCCAGGAAATATGGGGGGATGCTGGTATCCTTCGGTAGTGTCTAGCAGCCAAATGGGACACAGGACTCCAGGTGAGTAATGGTAGAAAATATTTGTAGTTTTATTTTCTTTAAAAGGTGATACAACACCAAGCAGATAAAATATAAAAGTGCAGCAGTAGGTCCAACGCGTTTCGTTCAACACAGGAACTTCATCAGGGACCGCACAGTAAAAGAAATCAACAGCAATATTGCAGATTGTAAAAAAAAATATACACATCCTACTCACCCTAACAATAATCACTATAAATAGGGCTAATCCCAATGTCCCATTGGTCCTAAGTGTGGGGGGTGTCCTCCGGGCTGCTCTCCATTGGTCAAGGGATAATATCATCCAGCTGATTCCATTTTCGGCATTTCAATGCCCAGAAAACGAGCGCGTTTTTTTCATACGCCGGAACCGGAAGTAGACGTTTTCTTTCACTTCCGCGTTCCACATGCGTTCCACGTGCGTTCCAAGGGCAGTCCGCACATGCTCAGTGGGTATTACACAACTATCTCAATCGAAAACATCCTAATGCATTTAAAAAAAGCCCTTAAAAGCTCAAAACATAACTAAAGGTGCAATTAATCTCTAGAAAGAGAAAAAATAAATTAATATATGATATACAAACATAATTAGTTACTTTAGTGAACTTGAACTTGTCATGTGACAAAATTAAACATTAAACATTATACTTCTGGTGTCTGTAATTCTATGGAAATAGCAAACACCTTCTCTGCAAATCTATTTAAAGTGACAGACTCTTCATAAATTTCTATAAACCTCTTCTTTATTGAGGATATTGTCATAATAAATCCCTCCATAGGTTTATTTTAAAGTGACACACACCTTATCTCCAAAAACCTGTTTGAAGTTATAGATTCCTCCGTGAATCAGTAAAGGTGACAAGCACCTATTACAAAATTAACCAAGTGACTCATACCTGATAGGCTAAAAAAAATAATCAACTAAAAAACCATAACCTATAAATTTTACAAATGTTCCCTAAATATTATTAGTTAAGGACATTATAAATACCTGATTAGTACACATAACTGTATAATATAAACTACGTTAGTAATTATTATTGTTTCATATATGCTATCTTGATCTGTTTTTTATCTTAATTATATTCTTTGGTTTCATACATATGCACCAAAAAATAGATCACTCTCATTGTCCCATATCATCAAAAGAAAAAGAAAGGCGAAAAAGGAGAAAAAAGTTATCCCCCGGCCAGAGGGAGTCCACATTAACATGTCCCTAGTAACCTATATGATTGATTGGTACTCCTTTGTCTGGAGGAAGGGTACTCCCTTAAAAAAGAAATTATAGAGAGAAGAGTAATCGTTACGGTTACTCCAAAAAGCACACAAGATCTATCCCAATATTTAAGCCCCTTGGTTCCAGGGTCTTTAGCTTGTGTATCCAGAAGGTTTCCCTCTGGGATAGCTTCTTAACTCTATCTCCTCCCCGTCAATAGGGCAGAACATGCTCGATCCCCATACATCGAAATTCTTTGAATGAAAAAGAAGGACAGCTGGAGCAGTGGGCGGAGACTGAATGAGTAACAAGTCCCTTACGTATATTGTTCAGGTGTTCCAAGATTCTAACTTTAAAAATACGTTGTGTCCGTCCCACATACTGTTTGCCACACGGACACTGCAGTAAATATACTACATGGTCCGTGTGGCAACTAATTGGTGATTTAATCCCAAAGGATTCTCCAGTTACACAACTGCCGAATTCCTTGGTTCTTTCCATATGGGCAGTGGTGCAAGCTTTGCAGCTATTGCATCCTCTAAAACAACCTGAATCGGGAGGTACATTAGATCTGTTGGTTTTAATCGCATAGCTGGGCGCTAGCATGTTCTTAAGGTTCTTATTTCGCTTGAAAATCACTGTTGGACGTTCAGATAGAGAACTGCCCAAAATGGGGTCCTGTTGTAAGATAGGCCAGAATTCAGTTAAACTTCTTTTTATCTTAAGATGATCGGTATTGTATTGAGTTACAAAGGAAGATCTAAAATTACCCCTCCCTCCTGTCCCAGGTGGTTTGTCCTCCAAAAGTTGGCTTCGTTCTAAAGAGCCTATGGAGCGGATCTCTTTCTCTAGGGTGTTTTTGTTATAGCCCCTCGCACACAATTTGTTCTTTATATGTGTGGACTGGGTATGGAAATCATGTGGGCGGGAACAATTGCGCTTAAGTCTAGTGAACTGGCTACGCGCTATGCCTTTAAGCCACGGTTTGTGGTGGCAGCTACGTTGGTGGACGAAACCATTGCCATCCGTTGGCTTGAAGAAACATTTAGTATGGATTTGGCCCTGATCACAGAAAATTTTGAGGTCCAAAAAATGGATCCTGCTCTTGTTCCACTCAGGAGTAAAGACAAGATTGAACAAGTTGGAATTGAGATAATGAACATAATCTGAAAAGCTGTCAGAAGACCCCTTCCAGATGACGATCACATCGTCAATATAACGCCGCCAGAGCACCAGGCTCTCCCTCCAGTCATGCCCAGACCATACGAAGAGTTCTTCCCATCTCCGCATATAGGTGTTGGCATAACTGGGGGCGAACCTGGTGCCCATGGCGGTACCTGTTATCTGGAGATAATGTTGATCGTTAAAAAAGAAAAAATTGTGTTCTAATATAAACTGGACAGAAGTCAATATGAAATCCCTCTGGCCTGAGGACAAGTCCAAATCCTGGGACATATAGTGATCAAGAGCTTCCAGCCCCAAACGGTGATTGATTACCGTATACAGAGATGTCACGTCAAGCGTGGCCCAACTGTAGTCGGATTCCCATTCTATACTCTCCAATTCTTGGAGAAAGGACTTAGTATCGCGTATATATGAGGGGGCCCCCTGGGCATATTTTTGGAGAAACGAATCCATATATGCTGATAAATTAGCTGTGAGAGAGTTCACTCCACTGATGATAGGGCGACCTGGTGGATCAGGGAGGCGTTTGTGGGTTTTAGGAAGGAAATAGAATATTGGAATTACTGGATTTTTTTGAAACAAGAAATCAAAATTCTTTTGCGATATAATTCCGCTATCCCTGGCTTTGATCAAAATTTCCTTCAGTTTTAAATTATACACCAGGGTGGGGTTATTTTGTAATGTGATATACGTCTTCCTATCCCCCAGGATGTTAAGGGACTCCTTCAGATAGTAGGAGGCTGTCATCAACACTATCCCTCCTCCCTTATCGGCCTCCCTGATCACCAGGTCCTCTCTTTCCATAAGGTGTTGTAAAGTGTCCTTCTCCTTCTTAGTTAAATTAAAAGGGGATGAACCTCTCTTTCTTTCGAGAGTAATGGATTGAAAAGCCTGGTCCACCATATGCTCAAAGGACCTGGTGATCAGGGAGGCCGATAAGGGAGGAGGGATAGTGTTGATGACAGCCTCCTACTATCTGAAGGAGTCCCTTAACATCCTGGGGGATAGGAAGACGTATATCACATTACAAAATAACCCCACCCTGGTGTATAATTTAAAACTGAAGGAAATTTTGATCAAAGCCAGGGATAGCGGAATTATATCGCAAAAGAATTTTGATTTCTTGTTTCAAAAAAATCCAGTAATTCCAATATTCTATTTCCTTCCTAAAACCCACAAACGCCTCCCTGATCCACCAGGTCGCCCTATCATCAGTGGAGTGAACTCTCTCACAGCTAATTTATCAGCATATATGGATTCGTTTCTCCAAAAATATGCCCAGGGGGCCCCCTCATATATACGCGATACTAAGTCCTTTCTCCAAGAATTGGAGAGTATAGAATGGGAATCCGACTACAGTTGGGCCACGCTTGACGTGACATCTCTGTATACGGTAATCAATCACCGTTTGGGGCTGGAAGCTCTTGATCACTATATGTCCCAGGATTTGGACTTGTCCTCAGGCCAGAGGGATTTCATATTGACTTCTGTCCAGTTTATATTAGAACACAATTTTTTCTTTTTTAACGATCAACATTATCTCCAGATAACAGGTACCGCCATGGGCACCAGGTTCGCCCCCAGTTATGCCAACACCTATATGCGGAGATGGGAAGAACTCTTCGTATGGTCTGGGCATGACTGGAGGGAGAGCATGGTGCTCTGGCGGCGTTATATTGATGATGTGATCGTCATCTGGAAGGGGTCTTCTGACAGCTTTTCAGATTATGTTCATTATCTCAATTCCAACTTGTTCAACCTTGTCTTTACTCCTGAGTGGAACAAGAGCAGGATCCATTTTTTGGACCTCGAAATTTTCTGTGATCAGGGCCAAATCCATACTAAATGTTTCTTCAAGCCAACGGATGGCAATGGTTTCGTCCACCAACGTAGCTGCCACCACAAACCGTGGCTTAAAGGCATAGCGCGTAGCCAGTTCACTAGACTTAAGCGCAATTGTTCCCGCCCACATGATTTCCATACCCAGTCCACACATATAAAGAACAAATTGTGTGCGAGGGGCTATAACAAAAACACCCTAGAGAAAGAGATCCGCTCCATAGGCTCTTTAGAACGAAGCCAACTTTTGGAGGACAAACCACCGGGGACAGGAGGGAGGGGTAATTTTAGATCTTCCTTTGTAACTCAATACAATACCGATCATCTTAAGATAAAAAGAAGTTTAACTGAATTCTGGCCTATCTTACAACAGGACCCCATTTTGGGCAGTTCTCTATCTGAACGTCCAACAGTGATTTTCAAGCGAAATAAGAACCTTAAGAACATGCTAGCGCCCAGCTATGCGATTAAAACCAACAGATCTAATGTACCTCCCGATTCAGGTTGTTTTAGAGGATGCAATAGCTGCAAAGCTTGCACCACTGCCCATATGGAAAGAACCAATGAATTCGACAGTTGTGTAACTGGAGAATCCTTTGGGATTAAATCACCAATTAGTTGCCACACGGACCATGTAGTATATTTACTGCAGTGTCCGTGTGGCAAACAGTATGTGGGACGGACACAACGTATTTTTAAAGTTAGAATCTTGGAACACCTGAACAATATACGTAAGGGACTTGTTACTCATTCAGTCTCCGCCCACTGCTCCAGCTGTCCTTCTTTTTCATTCAAAGAATTTCGATGTATGGGGATCGAGCATGTTCTGCCCTATTGACGGGGAGGAGATAGAGTTAAGAAGCTATCCCAGAGGGAAACCTTCTGGATACACAAGCTAAAGACCCTGGAACCAAGGGGCTTAAATATTGGGATAGATCTTGTGTGCTTTTTGGAGTAACCGTAACGATTACTCTTCTCTCTATAATTTCTTTTTTAAGGGAGTACCCTTCCTCCAGACAAAGGAGTACCAATCAATCATATAGGTTACTAGGGACATGTTAATGTGGACTCCCTCTGGCCGGGGGATAACTTTTTTCTCCTTTTTCGCCTTTCTTTTTCTTTTGATGATATGGGACAATGAGAGTGATCTATTTTTTGGTGCATATGTATGAAACCAAAGAATATAATTAAGATAAAAAACAGATCAAGATAGCATATATGAAACAATAATAATTACTAACGTAGTTTATATTATACAGTTATGTGTACTAATCAGGTATTTATAATGTCCTTAACTAATAATATTTAGGGAACATTTGTAAAATTTATAGGTTATGGTTTTTTAGTTGATTATTTTTTTTAGCCTATCAGGTATGAGTCACTTGGTTAATTTTGTAATAGGTGCTTGTCACCTTTACTGATTCACGGAGGAATCTATAACTTCAAACAGGTTTTTGGAGATAAGGTGTGTGTCACTTTAAAATAAACCTATGGAGGGGTTTATTATAACAATATCCTCAATAAAGAAGAGGTTTATAGAAATTTATGAAGAGTCTGTCACTTTAAATAGATTTGCAGAGAAGGTGTTTGCTATTTCCATAGAATTACAGACACCAGAAGTATAATGTTTAATGTTTAATTTTGTCACATGACAAGTTCAAGTTCACTAAAGTAACTAATTATGTTTGTATATCATATATTAATTTATTTTTTCTCTTTCTAGAGATTAATTGCACCTTTAGTTATGTTTTGAGCTTTTAAGGGCTTTTTTTAAATGCATTAGGATGTTTTCGATTGAGATAGTTGTGTAATACCCACTGAGCATGTGCGGACTGCCCTTGGAACGCAAGTGGAACGCACGTGGAACGCATGTGGAACGCGGAAGTGAAAGAAAACGTCTACTTCCGGTTCCGGCGTATGAAAAAAACGCGCTCGTTTTCTGGGCATTGAAATGCCGAAAATGGAATCAGCTGGATGATATTATCCCTTGACCAATGGAGAGCAGCCCGGAGGACACCCCCCACACTTAGGACCAATGGGACATTGGGATTAGCCCTATTTATAGTGATTATTGTTAGGGTGAGTAGGATGTGTATATTTTTTTTTACAATCTGCAATATTGCTGTTGATTTCTTTTACTGTGTGGTCCCTGATGAAGTTCCTGTGTTGAACGAAACGCGTTGGACCTACTGCTGCACTTTTATATTTTATCTGCTTGGTGTTGTATCACCTTTTAAAGAAAATGAAACTACAAATATTTTCTACCATTACTCACCTGGAGTCCTGTGTCCCATTTGGCTGCTAGACACTACCGAAGGATACCAGCATCCCCCCATATTTCCTGGGGAGGCACCTTGAATGCTGTTTTACCTTTACTATCTCGTGAGTGCATCCATTTAAGCGCACATTTTCACTGTATATACTGTATCACACTATTGTTTTTTTTTCCTTGCATGTTCCCTATATAGACTGTACAGCCGTATCCCACTTCTGCTTGTGGTTCTATAGATAAAGTAATACATGTTTGTATTCCTGTCACTATAGTGCACTCCTTTATAAGCATTCATTTTATATTGGTATTTCTATACTACATGTGGTGTTTAGGGAACACAAGAGGTATTTTGAGGAGATTAATACATTTTGGCTATTTGGCAACTTATTTACATATATTTTTAGTTTATAAAATTAAACTCATCTGTAATCAAGCGTTCGGATAGTCTCCTCTGCGCAGTCATTCCTCCCTTGATGACGTCATCAGTTAGAATATGATGACTTTTGTCATCAAAGCTGACAAAGGTCAATTAATCATTGTGTTCGTCATTAAGATGAAGAGGTTGCAGTGCTTAAAGGGACACTCTGGGCACCAGTACAACTTTAATGCATTTGATAGGGTCTGGCCTCATTAATATGCCAAAATCTTTATTGTTATTGCATTAAAAAAAAAATGTTCAATAGAATGCTGCACCATTAGCCTGCCTCTTTAGCCACGCCCCCTTCACTCCAGAAAAATACTTCCTTATCAAATGTATGTACACAGCTCAGCCACTGACAGTGACCTGAACAACAAAACAACCTGCATTCGAAGGAGAGGACATCCAGAGAGGCATATAGTAAGGGTATCACTAGCTGTTTGCAGTTCATCTGACTGTTTGAAACTGGGTTGTCATTTATACTCGGTGCTGTTGGGGCTCAGAATATGTACATACCCAGGGCCGGCCTTAGGGGTGTGCGAGCTGTGCGGCCGCACAGGGCGCCATGGAGGGGGGGCGCCCTGCAGCCGACACAGCTCACACATGGCCGGCCGGAATGTAAAAAAAAATTGCGGCGGGGCGGAGCTTAGCTTGCGGCAGGGGCGGAGCTTAGCGTGAGGCAGGGGTGGGGCTTACCATGCGGCGAGGGCGGAGCTACAAGCACCGGATAACTGCTGCAGGGGAAGCAGGAAGGAGTCCCTGCTTCCCCCAACAAACAGTCTAAAGGAGCTGCACTGCCTGCCTGCCTCCACAATGAACTCCACAGGTAACTGTGTGATTGTCAGTGTGAGTGTGACTGTCTGCCTGTGTATGTGTGTGTATGACTGTCTGTCTGTGTGTGACTACCTGTGTGTGTGTCTGTATGACTGCCTGTGTGTGTCTGTATGCCTGTGTGTGTGTGTGTGTGTGTCTGTATGCCTGTGTGTGTGTGTGTGTCTGTGTGTGTGTATGACTGCCTGTGTGTGTGTCTGTATGACTGCCTGAGAGTGTGTGTGTCTGTATGCCTGTGTCTGTGTGTCTGTATGACTGTCTGTGTGTGTGTGTATGACTGCCTGTGTGTGTGTGTGTGTGTGTGTGTATGACTGCCGGTGTGTGTGTGTGTGTGTGTGTCTGTATGACTGCCTGTGAGTGTGTGTGTCTGTATGCCTGTGTGTGTGTGTGTATGTATGACTGTCTGTGTGTGTGTGTATGACTGCCTGTGTGTGTGTGTGTGTGTGTGTGTATGACTGTCTGTGTGTGTGTGTGTGACTGCCTGTGTGTGTGTGTGGGGGGACTGCCTGTGTGTGTATGACTACCTGTGTGTGTGTGACTGCCTGTGTGTGTGCGCCTGTGTGTGACTGTGTGTGACTGTGTGCATGTGCGTGTGTATGACTGCCTGTGTGTGTGTGTGACTACCTGTGTGTGTGTGTGTGACTGCCTGTGTGTGTATGACTGCCTGTGTGTGTGTGTATGACTGCCTGTGCGTGTGTGTGTGTGTGTGTGTGACTGCCTGTGTGTGTATGACTGCCTGTGTGTGTGTGACTGCCTGTGTGTGTGCGCCTGTGTGTGCCTGTGTGTGACTGTGTGTGTGTGTGTGTATGACTGCCTGTGTGTGTGTGTGTGTGACTGTCTGCCTGTGTGTGTGTGACTGCCTGCCTCTGTGTGTGTCGATGTCTTCCTGTGTGTGTATGTGTGTGTGTGTGTGTATCACATACAACCAATACACGCATATCACACACTGTTAATACACCCATTACAAATATCACACACAGCCAACACATAGGATAAATATCACACACAGTCATCATACCTACTATCACATACACAGACAACACAAACATTACATCATACATGTATGATGGTGGGGGGTGACGGGGGGGAGCTGTGAAGATTTTACGCACAGGGCGCCTAAAGGCCTAAGGCCGGCCCTGTACATACCTTTGATGGGAAAGTCTTTCTGGAGTGAGTGGGTGTGGCTAAATAGGCAGGTTTATGATGCAGCATTCTGCAAAACATTTATTTTTTGTGCAAAAACTATAAAGATTTGACCATGCTAAAAATACAGCATATTAATAAGGCCAAACCCTACTAAATGCAATAAAGATGTCTCTTTGAACAATACAACTGGACTCTATTAATATTACCCAGATACCAAACAAAATTACTGGGGTAGATTCTTGAAAACACATGCACATATGTTTCCAGTAATCTTAAAATAAAATAAAATTAGCTGTTTAATTTGTTTATTTCATAACGAAATATTAGCAATGCCTGCAGGTTTTAATAATATAATTTGTTTTTATGTAATCTCAAATGTCTTCTGTATACCATATTTGTTATAACAAAAATAATGCACGTGGAGAGAGAGGGTACAACACATGCAACTGTAACTGTAATAAATGACAGAGAATTGAGCAGTGAAACTGTACGGGCATGATCGATACACCAAAACTGCTCCATTAAACAATAGTTGTTTTGAATCCTATATTGTCCCTTTAGCCCCTTAAGGACACATGACATGTGTGACATGTCATGATTCCCTTTTTATCCAGAAGTTTGGTCCTTAAGGGGTTAAGAAAGTCAAAACACAAAATGTGTGTATATCTTGTATTGACCCGAATGCCTCCAGAGAACAAACCCAATCTCATCTCATTGATCACAACATTCATTAGCTTTTAGAGAAGTCATGAAGTTCTCATTGAGTGCCAATCACATGCACACACAGTTTTAATCTAGACAGGAAATATTTGAACATTATGTTTAGTATTGACAAGATGTACTATTCTCTATGTTATAAGTCAAAGCACAAAATAAGTAAATTGTTAAGGCCTTCGAATCATCGTATAACAAATTAATAAACAGTTGGTCTATTAGTGAGAAAGAGATAAAAGTTCCTTAGGAACAGAGGCGGCTCTAGACTTTATGAGGCCTTAGGCGAAACGCAAACATGAGGCCCCACTAACAAAAAAGTGTCACATATACACATTGATGCGCTGTCTACCTGTGTATGTGCCTGAGAGTGTGTCTGACAGAGAGTATCCTTGTGTGTCTGAATGTATGTCTCTGTGAGCATGTTTGCGTTTTTGTCTGAGACTCTATGTGTATGGGGTAGCTGCTTGAAGTGTGTTGTGTGTGTATAGGGGGGGGGGGGTGATGGTGAGAGGGGAGGGTGATGGTGAGAGGGAGAGGGGGTGCGATGGTGAGAGGGAGAGGGGGTGCGATGGTGAGAGGGAGAGGGGGTGCGATGGTGAGAGGGAGAGGGGGTGCGATGGTGAGAGGGAGAGGGGGTGCGATGGTGAGAGGGAGAGGGGGTGCGATGGTGAGAGGGAGCGGCGGTGCGATGGTGAGAGGGAGCGGGGGTGCGATGGTGAGAGGGAGCGGGGGTGCGATGGTGAGAGGGAGCGGGGGTGCGATGGTGAGAGGGAGCGGGGGGTGATGGTAATGTGAAAGGGAGGGGGGTGATGGTAATGTGAGAGGGGGTAATGTGAGAGTGAGGGGGGGTAATGTGAGAGTGAGAGTGGGTAATGTGAGAAGGAGGGGGTGATGGTGAGTGGGGTGAGGCTGAGGGTGGTGACGGAGGGTTATGCTGAGGGTGGGGGGCGTGATGCTGAGGGTGGGGGGGGGTGATGCTGAGGGTGGTGGGGGGGTGATGCTGAGGGTGGTGGGGGGGGTGATGCTGAGGGTGGTGGGGGGGGGTGATGCTGAGGGTGGTGGGGGGGTGATGCTGAGGGTGGTGGGGGGGTGATGCTGAGGGTGGGGGGGGGTGATGCTGAGGGTGGGGGGGGGGTGATGCTGAGGGTGGTGGGGGGGTGATGCTGAGGGTGGTGGTGGGGGTGATGCTGAGGGTGGTGGGGGTGATGCTGAGGGTGGTGGGGGGTGATGCTGAGGGTGGTGGGGGTGATGCTGAGGGTGGTGGGGGGTGGTGAGGCTGGGGGTGGTGGGGGGTGAGGCTGAGGGTGGTGGGGGGTGGTGAGGGTGGAGGGGGTGGTGAGGCTGGGGGTGGGGGTGAGGCTGAGGGTGGTGGGGGTGAGGCTGAGGGTGGTGGGGGGTGAGGCTGAGGGTGGTGAGGCTGAGGGGGTGATGCTGAGGGTGGTGGGGGGTGGTGAGGGTGGGGGGGGGGGGTGAAGCTGAGGGTGGTGGGGGTGGTGATGCTGAGGGTGGTGGGGGGTGAGGCTGAGGGTGGTGGGGGGTGAGGCTGAGGGTGGTGGGGGGGTGAAGCTGAGGGTTGTGAGGGGTGATGGTTGGTGATGGGGGGTGGTGGGGGTGAGGGTGAGGCTGGGGGTGGTGGGGGGTGAGGGTGAGGCTGGGGGTGGTGGGGGGTGAGGCTGAGGGTGGGGGGGTGAGGTGAGGCTGAGGGTGGTGGGGGGTGAGGCTGAGGGTGGTGGGGGGTGAGGCTGAGGGTGGTGGGGGGGGTGATGGTGAGGGTGGGGGGGTGAGGCTGAGGGTGGTGGGGGTGATAGTGAGTGAGGCTGAGGGTGGTGATGGTGAGGGGGGTGAGGCTGAGGGTGGTGGGGGTGATGGTGAGGGTGAGGCTGAGGGTGGTGATGGTGAGTGAGGCTGAGGGTGGTGATGGTGGGGGGGTGAGGCTGAGGGTGGTGGGGGGTGATGGTGAGGGTGGTGGGGGTGATGGTGAGTGAGGCTGAGGGTGGTGGGGGTGATGGTGAGTGAGGCTGAGGGTGGTGATGGTGAGGGGGGGTGAGGCTGAGGGTGGTGATGGTGGGGGGGGTGAGGCTGAGGGTGGTGGGGGGTGATGGTGAGGGGGGTGAGGGTGGGGGGGGTGATGGTGAGTGAGGCTGGGGGTGAGGCTGAGGGTGGTGGGGGTGATGGTGAGTGAGGCTGAGGGTGGTGATGGTGAGGGGGGGTGAGGCTGAGGGTGGTGATGGTGGGGGGGGTGAGGCTGAGGGTGGTGGGGGGTGATGGTGAGGGGGGTGAGGGTGGGGGGGGTGATGGTGAGGGGGGTGAGGGTGGGGGGGGTGATGGTGAGTGAGGCTGGGGGTGAGGCTGAGGGTGGTGGGGGTGATGGTGAGTGAGGCTGGGGGTGAGGCTGGGGGTGGTGGGGGTGATGGTGAGTGAGGCTGGTGATGGTGAGTGAGGCTGAGGGTGATGAGGCTGTGGGGGGAACGGCTGGGGGTGGTGATGGTGGTGGGGGGTGATGGGGAGGGAGAGCCTACCTTTCCCTGGTGGTCCAGTGGGCTCCCTGGTGGTCCGGTGGCCATTACTTCCGGTCTGCAGCTCCGCAGAGCTGCAGACCGTGTAATCTCGCGAGATTTCAGAGCGTTGCCGTGGTAACCCGCGGCAACGCTCTGATTGGCCAATTCTTGCGAGTCACATGGTCTGCAGCTCTGCACACTGCGGAGCTGCAGACCAGTGTCTGCGGTGGCTGGCCGGCAGCCAGGAGGGGCCTCGCACCCGGCGGCATACCGGGCAAGCCGCCGGGCCCCCTCCTGGTGTCAGGTCCTCGGTCAGTGACCGAGGACCTGACACACTCTGCCAACAGGCGGTTTAGGCGGCCGCGAGGCCCCAGCCAGCGCGAGGCCTTAGGCGGCGGCCTAAACCGCCTAATTAGAGAGCCGCCTCTGCTTAGGAATATTTTTAAAGGTCAACTGTCACCTCAAAATGTTTTGATAGAATAATCCTTTCATCAACGTTTTTGAAAATAAATCTTTTTTAAAATAATGTAAAAAAAAAACGAGAGAAAACCTCATCCCTACCTTTAGTATGTTACAAGATTTTTCAGCCATATACATGCACCTTCTAACAGACAACGTTTCAAACCACCAGATAGTCTCTATGGTCTTCCGTGCTTCACTCCCTGCACCAAAGTAGAAAAAGACCATAGAGACTAACTGTCGGTGTTCAGACACTGTCTGATCCAAGGTGCATGTATATGGCTAAGGATCCGGTCATGTACTCGAGGTAGGGAAGAGTTTTCCTCACGTTTGTGCATATACGGCATTAAAAAAAAATGTTTTGGTTTCAAAACTTGATGAAAGGATTATGATATAAAAAAAATAGTTTTGAGGTGACAGTGTCCTTTAAATAAGTGTGATTTGCCCAATCAACAAGGAAATGGTATGTATAAACTTACTGATGCTTAGGAAACCAAATACGCCAACTCTGTAACCCGCAGTAACCACGATAATATCGCCTATGGCTGCCTGGTAGGATCCGTCAATAAACGTCTGTCCATTTTCACTGTAATCGCTCGGACTGTTGTGGAAATAAAGAAGAACGGGGGCGCTTGCTCTCTAAAACAAAATATTGAGAAAAGAAATATATTTATGCACATAATGTCATTTGTATAACAATGTCAAACTGAAACTGGATCAAGTGCAATATAACATGCATAAAAAATTCCACTCACCCACTAGCCAATAGCAAATGGAAAATATAGCCCTGGTGTCTGTGTCATGGACCTCCTGGCTTGCAGTGGCTAGTAATTGTTTTAGGCTTGTCTAGTCTAGCAGTGCAGGACTTGAAATACTGAGCCCAGCAATAGAGCAAGTTTGAAGATTGTTTAAATAAGTATCAGAAAAACAGCAAAATACATGTAAATGTAAAATGCTATGTTTTTTTTTACAGTGCATAAAAAGTATGATTTTTGCCATCGCAGTATGGTGCCAGGTATTATGTACATGGCCATCTACGTTACTGCCTTGCTACCATTCTCACAGAAGTATTATGTTTCCTTTTTGCATTTCGATGTAAAAAATATTTACACCTATCCATGTTGCCTAATCATTATGAGCTACACAGTAATAAAACAAGATGTTCCACACTGTTTCATGCCTCTGTAAGACTAAAAACACGGTGGTATTTGTGGCTGACATGCCTCCTCTGCAGTTCAAGGCCCAAAATTCGTCAGCACTACCACGTGTGAGCATTGGGCTGACATACGAACATCCTTCAGCACATACTTCTAATAATAGGAGTTATGCAATAAGACCCACTACTGACGTTAAAAGGTAATATGGTCAGAGATTGCCTAGCAATGTTGGACTATGTTATCTCTTTACTGTAGAAAACAGGAGGTCACATATTTCACCTGGAGCAGAGGAAAAGATTGCTACAATAACAATAATGACGTGCAATTCTATTCTATATGTCAACATATTCCACAGCACTTTACAATTATAGAGAGGGGTTATTTGAAGGGGAAGATGGCCCTGTTCAAACAAGCTTACAATATACAGTATCTCACAAAAGTGAGTACACCCCTCACATTTGTGAAAATATTTTATTATAACTTTTCAAGTGACAACACTGAAGAAATGACACTCTGCTACAATGTAAAGTAGTAAGTGTACAGCCTGTATAACAGTGAAAGTTTGCTGTCTCCTCAAAATAACTCGACATACAGCCATTAATGTCTAAACGTTGGCAATAAAAGTGAGTACACCACTAAGTGGAAATCCCAAATTGGACCCAATTAGCCATTTTCCCTCCCCGGTGTTATGTGACTCGGTAGTGTTACAAGGTCTAAGGTGTGTATGGGGAGCAGGTGTGTTAAATTTGGTGATATCGCTCTCACACTCTCTTATACTGATCACTAGAAGTTCAACATGGCACCTCATGGCAAAAAACTATCTGAGGATTTGAAAAAAAGAATTGTTAACCTACATAAAGATGGCCTAGGCTATAAGAAGATTCCAAGACCCTGAAACTGAGCTGCAGCACGGTGGGCAACACCATACAGCGGTTTCACAGGACAAGCTCCACTCAGAACAGACCTCGCCATGGTCGACCAAAGAAGTTGAGTGCACGTGCTCAGCGTCATATCCAGAGGTTGTCTTTGGGAAATATACATATGAGGGCTGCCAGCATTGCTGCAGAGGTTGAAGGGGTGGGGGGGGGGGGGTCAGTCTGTCAGTGCTCAGACCATACGCCGCACACTGTATCAAATTGGTCTGCATGTCTGTCATCCCAGAAGGAAGCCTCTTCTAAAGATGATGCACAAGAAAGCCCGCAAACAGTTTGCTGAAGGCAAGCAGACTAAGGATATGGATCACTGGAACCATGTCCTGTGGTCCGATGAGACCAAGAAAAACGTATTTGGTTCAGATGGTGTCAAGGGTGCGTGGCAGCAACCAGGTGAGGAGTACAAAGACAAATGTGTCTTGCCTACAGTCCAGCATTGTGATGGGAGTGTCATGGTCTGGGCCTGCATGAGTGCTGCCAGAACTGGGGAGCTACAGTTCATTGAGGGATCCATGAATGCCAACATGTACTGTGACAAACTGAAGCAGAGCATGATCCCCTCCCTTCGGAGACTGGGCCGCAGGGCAGTACTCCAACATGATAACGAAACCAAACACACCTCCAAGACGACCACAGCCTTGCTTAAGAAGGTAAAGGTGATTGACTGGCCAAGTATGTCTCCAGACCTAAACCTTATTGAACATCTGTGGGGTATCCTCAAATGGAGGGTGGGGGAGCACAAGGTCTCTAACCTCCACCATCTCCGTGTTGTCGTCATTGAGGAGTGGAAGAGGACTCCAGTGGGAACCTGTGAAGCTCTGGTGAACTCTATGCCCATGAGGGCTAAGGCAGTGCTGGAAAAAAAATGTGGGCCACACAAAATATTGACACTTTGGGCCCAATTTGGACAGTTCTATTTAGGGGTGTATTCACTTTTGTTGCCAACGTTTTAGACATTAATGACTGTGTGTCAAATCAGTGAGTCTGTGCCTGTCAGTTACGTCTGCGTGTTTGTCATTGAATGTGTGTGTGACTGTCAGTGTGTATGTGCCAGTGGGTGTTTGTCTGTCAGTGAGTGCATGTGTATCTGACAGTGTGTTCATGTCAGTGTGTCTGTAGTGTGTGTTGGTTAAACAGTGTGTGAGACAATGACTGTCTGTCAGTAAATTTATGTCAGTGTATGTGTATCAGCAAGGGCATGTTGTCTGTCAGTAAGCTTCCACACTGTCATCCCCCCACACTGTCATCCCCACACCCTGTCCCCAACTCTGTCATCCCCATACCCTGACCCACGCTGCACCCCACACTGTCACCTTTCTATGCACTGCCTCCACATTGTCACCTTCCTACGTGCTTCCCCCCAAAACTGTCACCTTCCTACAGACTGCCCCGCTATACTGTCACCTTCATATACACTGCCCCTCTCTTCCAGGCCACAGGTGAGAGGTGGAGTAGGAAAAAAAACAATTAAATTTAAACTGCTCACCCCCCAAACACGTATCAAATAGTACACACGTACACACACTAAATGCACTACACAGGCACTACTACATGCACAGACACTGCATCCACTAGACAGACTGCCTCCAATATACACACTGCATCCACTATACATACACACATATAATGCATTCACTACACACACTGCATCCACTAGACACACACAATGCATTTACTACATATAATACACACACTGCATCTACTACACAAACAAACATTACATTCACTAAACACACTGTCTAACATGATGTTGCTGGCGTGCTGTTGGTGCGGTGCAGTGCGGGTGAGGGGGGGGGGGAGGGTCAGCATTCAATCCTAGGACCCAGGCAACGCAATGTCTTGGGCCGGCTATGTATATGATATTTATTCAATGATGGAGGTGGGAGCTGACATTGAACGGATTTGGAGCCGGGCCTCTATGGTTAGGTCTTCCTGTATCATTTTGGTATATGTCGACAATTTGACAAGGTAGGGTTTATTTAAAACACAAGAGCAGTGAGATCTATGTTCAAAGATGCAGAACTCTCTGCTTTTGGCAATGATGTATGCTGTAGAAAAACAATATAAAAAGTTACAGATCTCAGTTTTCTTCTTTGTGAAAGAGAGGAGTAGTCGAGGTTAATGTACTCACTTCCCTGAGCATAGGAGTCTAGCAACAACCCTATAACTGAATTCCTTTCTGCACAGCTGGTGCCACGTTACTCACATTTTGTATCGATAATACATAGCTCTGGAGTTTAACTAAACTGCAGTTTTATGAATATGTTCAACGTTATTGTTTTGAAATACTTACAATATTACTAGGAACAAACACATTGAGATACAGGCAGTCTTCGCTGACGGACGAATATTGAGCCTTTCCATCTCCAGGCTGTAGGCAGCTTGACCTATTAAGATACATACACCGAGCCTGATACACATATATCCACAATATGCACAACTAAACACGTCGTAAGCCAACTATTAAAGCAGCTCTGCATGGAGAACTCAATTAACTAAACTATGATTCCTTTAATTAAAATTGCCAACAGAACGAATTTGCTGAATTAGCAGGGTTATTTACTAAAGTAAAAATTGTCAGAAATTTTAAGTGAGTTTCAAATTTTAGACTAAAATAGCTGAACTAAATACATAGCCGACTCTGAGAATTTTTTCAATTTAACTATTTAAACCTTAAATTTGAAATTCACTTTGACTTCATTTGGAATTCCTGAATTCCCACTTTAGTAAATAATTATATTAGTTAAAGGGACACTATAGTCACCTGAACAACTTTAGCTTAATGAAGCAGGTTTGGTGTATAGAACATGCCACTGCAGCCTCACTGCTCAATCCTCTGCCATTTAGAAGTTAAATCCCTTTGTTTATGAACCCTAGTCACACCTCCCTGCATGTGACTTGCATAGCCTCCCTAAACACTTCCTGTAAAGAGAGCCCTATTTAGGCTTTCTTCATTGCAAGTTCTGTTTAATTAAGATTTTCTTATCCCCTGCTATGTTAATAGCTTGCTAGACCCTGCAAGAGCCTCCTGTATGTGATTAAAGTTCAATTTAGAGATTGAGATACAATTATTTAAGGTAAATTACATCTGTTTGAAAGTGAAACCAGTTTTTTTTGTTCATGCAGGCTCTGTCAATCATAGCCAGGGGAGGTGTGGCTAGGGCTGCATAAACAGAAACAAAGCGATTTAACTCCTAAATGACAGTGAATTGAGCAGTGAAATTGCAGGGGAATGATCTATACACTAAAGCTGCTTTATTTAGCTAAAGTAATTTAGGTGACCATAGTGTTCCTTTAACAATGTCTACTTCATGGGTTGAAGAAAGTATCATGCAAGTAATTATTCTGGCTTTTATTTGTGAGCTGGAAAATTGCTTGGCAATTGTAAGAATGATTATAAACTAGAAAGGCTGTGACTTAACACTGGAGGCTTCAATGTTTAACTTTAAATTTTAAAAAAAGGGGAAAATAGCCATCTTTGATGATCTTCGATAGAGCATAGGCCTTGACCGAAAAATGGCAAAGATAATGCATTATTTGATTCTCTTTTCTACTGTAGTTGGATCATATTTTGTTTGTTCTGTTACATTTGTAACACTGTGACACTGAACTTCATGACTTTAACTGCGTTACCCTGGACACATTTACCCTACGAAAGTAGCAATTTGATATTATAAAGAGAAAAGTTGGCGATCGCAAATACCTGGCTGTGGTGACATTCAAGGTCCCTGTCCAGTTATATGGTTGAGGAGGATGGAATCGTAAATTACCAACTGGAGGAGCAGCGAAAGGAATGCCAAGATACTGATTGACATATTTGACATCTGAGCCAATGAGAATGGCTCGTGAATTGCCCAATAGAGAACCCCTGGATGGAATGGTCAGCAATGGCAAAGGAAGGGGAGAAGCTAAAACATTAAATTGGAGAGAAGAAACTGGTGATACTTCTTCTACAGAACTTCTCATCTACATAATAATGATATCAAAGTAATTAATTAAAGAAGATTAATGTTTTACTTATTTCCAAGTACATCCTAGGACTTGAATATTATTATTACCCAAAAAAACAGTACGCAGAGTTTATTTGTTTCTTTAACTTGACTGTAGATGCTTTAAAAGCAGAATGGTTTTTTGATTACTTTAATCAGTGGGAAGTGTTTGTCTAACCAAAACCTTATAAACATGTCTATATGAGTCAGCGTTTAGATAAGCATGCATTAACCAAATGCCTACAAGACAATATAATGTATATAAGCGCTTGTCTAGTGCAAGTGTTAAGTTATATATGAAAAACAACTAAAGCTGCTACCACACTGTGGTGTGTAATTTCTACCAAAAAATACACAAAAGACCAATATTGTATATACCAAATACAGTGGAGTGCTTAACTATGATAGTGAATATATAGGTAACCCTGTGAAATATAAGATATATTTAATTTAAGTTCACTTCTGTATCTCGAACAATTTGGTCGTATATACCTTTAAGAAAAATACAAATAACAAAAAATAGTACAGTATCTCTTAGTATATCTATACAATAAGCAGAATATTGGGGCACTAACATGTTCCAGAGCTATGAGCGAGCTCTGGGAATATACGCTAGTAGGTCCGTTTAGGTGACCTTCCCCTTTCTTCTTGCAGAGTGGTGTAAGGTTTCTTAATATGTAATGGTGGTTTCAGAAATTGGATTGAGGAAGCCATTTGGTGAAATGCATCTCTGGGACTTAACTACATATATTTTATATTATTTAGGGTGGTATGATCCCTAACCATATCTTGCTGATCTACTGAGCCAATTTATAGGCTCCAGGCATGTGAGTATTCTACCTTTTTAAATATCGGAATATCTCCTAAACAATGTTACACTATCTCTAAATCTCTTTCTTTGAGATACCTGACACCACCATTAAATATTAAGAAACCTTACACCACTCTTCAAGAAGAAAGGGGAAGGTCGACCTAAATGGACCTACTAGCGTATATTCCCAGAGCTAGGTTATAGCTCTGGAACATGTGAGTGCCCCATTATTCTGTTTATTGTATAGATATCATAAAGTATACTGCACTTTTTAATGGTATTTGTATTTTTCTTAAAGGTATATACAACACCAAATTGTTCGAGATACAGAAGTGAACTTAAAGTAAATATATATATCTAATATTTCATAGGGTAAACTATATATTCACTAACATAGTTTAGCGCTCCACTGTATTTGGTATATAAAATATTAACCAAATGCCGGTTAAGACATTTGCAGTTCTGACCCTCAAGTAACTGATGGAGTTTGACTACTGAACTTCTGTGCCAGTCTTTGACTAGATAATTCCTATTGCTTCCCCTAATATATCAAGTACCTTGGTTTCAAACAGGTTCTGTTGACTATCATCTATTTAATTCAGTCTTCATTTCATTTTTCTACTCACCAGTCGTATGTATCATATTTATCCCATGTACGTTTCTAGTGTTAATGTTATTTCTGGTTATTTCCATTATTTTAGGTCTTGTGAAGGAGTAGTTGTGATAATTTCTAATTTTATTTAGACGAATTATTAGCATTTAATCTCAATAATTTTTTTTCTAGTAAAATAATTGAATAAAATATGCCCTGAAAAGTTGGGTAAATACAATGTATAAATTGTTCTAAATGATAATTTATTGTATTATGCTAAATAACATAATTAATATCGTAATTATATTGTTGTGCCATATTTTACCAATATCACATTTCATGCCTTATGTTCCCGGGTACCTTACCTTTCTTTCGATAAATGTAGGTAGCTGGCTCTTTGATTAAAACACGACAAGTATGTTTTTTGAGACTGTGGTAGCAGCTCTGAGTCTCTGGATAAAAAATGCAACGCGTTTTTGTTTGTTGTACTTCAATTGAAGTCGTCATACAGGACTGTACCTGAGAACAGGCTGCAAAAAAAACAAAGTAGCATTGCACGGGTCAAAGGAGTAAAAGTCACTTATTTCAAAATGTGGTCTACAAAGGTCAAAATGTAATAGAAATTATTGTCCAATAGATTTCTGGGGACACATATCATCAAATTGTCACCAACTGTAAAATCATCTTTAGGGAAGGGTCAGTCCAAGAAATAAGCAGAAGTTTTGAGGACAACAAATTCAAAGATTAAACCAGTGGCCATTGTATCTTGTTGTCTCAATTTCTAAGATTTCGTAACTTCACCAAGGAAGGCAGTGTGAATTAAACCGTTTTTTTAAGTCCAGATAACGAGGAAAAAACACGTTATTTAGTAGCTACCTGCAATATCTGAAATTAATATTGTCCTGGTTAATTCTATACTTAGCCAGTAACACAGTAACAATGTGTTGGGAGATATAATGCCCCATCGATGACGGTTATACACATGGAAGTGATTTGTGACTACCAGGAATAGATATTTATATCAGGCATCCCCAGACAAAATTGTTGTATTTGGGTTAATGCGCTGCAGGCAAGTATTTTGTTACGTCATGTTCTATGTTAACATAACAATATGTTATTTACATAGGCTTTTACAAAATGAATAAGCAGTACGGGGGGGTTCTAATGAGCAGACTGAGATTATAGAAAATTGCAACATTTGGACCTTAAAGCGGCTCTGTCACGTTCTGGGTCTTTGTATATTTCACAAGAATTATGATGGTGACTTTGCCACTTACAATAAGGTAGGTATGGAATGCAAGGGAAGGTGTGTTTTACTTACCTGAACCGGTCCCTCTTGGCTGCCGGCATCTTGCATGCACCCAAGTACAAAACTGATATAAATGCAGGATCCCACAAGACCATAAGATCCCCTGACGCACAGCCGATTTCCCTTCAGCCATCACCCACGTCAGCTGAGGGCTTGAAAAACTAGACAGTCGTAGCTCAACATTTTTGTCAAGCTTTCTCAAGCGTAGAAAACCTCCGTGAGACAGAGAAGTCCCTATTTTGTCTTGTGATATCTTTTGACTGGGATGGAATTTCATTGAAATTCCAACATAATCTTTTAGAGCATTTTATAACTATTTTAACTTTATGAAATGCTAATTTGTTTTGTGTGGGAGTGTGGTGGGGAGAGGGGTGGTAACAGGGTTAAAAGGTTGAAAAAAAGATTACAGCCATGGAGTTTAATTAAGTAGAGACTTGGTAAGTTTATTTAACAGGAACACATGAATAATAAAAAATATATATATAAAACGGTTTTACTGATATCAGAAAAATGAAACATTCATGGAAATGTCCACTGTTTGAAAAAAGAAAACAAAGTCATGCTTTTAAAAACTGTTTTTAATACAAACAAAAGATGCAAAACTACCCCTTTCATCTAAGCAATACAATATTGAGCCATTGTAACAGTTTGCGAAACCCTTTTGAACTGAAAAAAATTAAATGGAAAAATTATTGTTACCTGATAAGCAGTAATTCTGGCCAGTCCTTAGAGTGTTTGTAGTATATCCTGTGAGCTGCAATGTGTCGTATTCAGAAATAGATGAATCAATACTCACAGAGGAGCTATCCAACAGTATCCAATCATCCAGTGATACTAAACAAAGAGATAAACCTTAGATCAATATTAGATTTATTTAAACTGCAATCTATCATAGTAACTAAACTACATTCCTCTATTCATAACATAAATTAATATATTATATTATATTGATACATTCATATTACACTACACTCCTCCATTCACATTATATATTCTATTACATTCCTCCATTCATATTACACTACACTCCTCCATTCACATTATATATTCTATTACATTCCTCCATTCATATTACACTACACTCCTCCATTCACATTATATATTCTATTACATTCCTCCATTCATATTACACTACACTCCTCCATTCACATTATAGATATTACATTCCTCCGTTCATATTACACTACACTCCTCCATTCACATTATAGATTCTATTACATTCCTCCATTCATATTACACTACACTCCTCCATTCACATTATATATTCTATTACATTCCTCCATTCATATTACACTACACTCCTCCATTCACATTATATATTATATTACATTCCTCCATTCATATTACACTACACTCCTCCATTCACATTATATATTCTATTACATTCCTCCGTTCATATTACACTACATTCCTCCATTCACATTATAGATTCTATTACATTTCTCCATTCATATTACACTACACTCCTCCATTCACATTATATATTCTATTACATTCCTCCGTTCATATTACACTACATTCCTCCCTTCACATTATATATTCTATTACATTCCTCCATTCATATTACACTACACTCCTCCCTTCACATTATATATTCTATTACATTCCTCCATTCATATTACACTACACTCCTCCATTCACATTATATATTCTATTACATTCCTCCATTCATATTACACTACACTCCTCCATTCACATTATATATTCTACTACATTCCTCCATTCATATTACACTACACTCCTCCATTCACATTATATATTCTACAAAATTCCTCCATTCATATTACACTACATTCCTCCATTCACATTATATATTCTACTACATTTCTCCATTCATATTACACTACACTTCTCCATTCACATTATATATTCTATTACATTCCTCCATTCATATTACACTACACTCCTCCATTCACATTATATATTCTATTACATTCCTCCATTCATATTACACTACACTCCTCCATTCACATTATAGATATTACATTCCTCCGTTCATATTACACTACACTCCTCCATTCACATTATAGATTCTATTACATTCCTCCATTCATATTACACTACACTCCTCCATTCACATTATATATTCTATTACATTCCTCCATTCATATTACACTACACTCCTCCATTCACATTATATATTCTATTACATTCCTCCATTCATATTACACTACACTCCTCCATTCACATTATATATTCTATTACATTCCTCCGTTCATATTACACTACATTCCTCCATTCACATTATAGATTCTATTACATTCCTCCATTCATATTACACTACATTCCTCCATTCACATTATATATTCTATTACATTCCTCCATTCATATTACACTACATTCCTCCCTTCACATTATATATTCTATTACATTCCTCCATTCATATTACACTACACTCCTCCATTCACATTATATATTCTATTACATTCCTCCATTCATATTACACTACACTCCTCCATTCACATTATATATTCTACTACATTCCTCCATTCATATTACACTACACTCCTCCATTCACATTATATATTCTATTACATTCCTCCATTCATATTACACTACATTCCTCCATTCACATTATATATTCTATTACATTCCTCCATTCATATTACACTACATTCCTCCATTCACATTATATATTCTATTACATTCCTCCATTCATATTACACTACACTTCTCCATTCACATTATATATTCTATTACATTCCTCCATTCATATTACACTACATTCCTCTATTCACATTATATATTCTACTACATTCCTCCATTCATATTACACTACATTCCTCCATTCACATAATATATTCTATAACATTCTTCTATTCATATTACACTACATTCCTCCATTCACATTATATATTCTACTACATTCCTCCATTCACATTATATATTCTACTACATTCCTCCATTCATATTACACTACATTCCTCCATTCACATTATATATTCTATTACATTCCTCCATTCATATTACACTACATTCCTCCATTCACATTATATATTCTATTACATTCCTCCATTCATATTACACTACATTCCTCCATTCACATTATATATTCTATTACATTCCTCCATTCATATTACACTACACTCCTCCATTCACATTATATATTCTATTACAATTCTCCATTCATATTACACTACATTCCTCCATTCCCATTATAGATTCTATTACATTCCTCCATTCATATTACACTACACTCCTCCATTCACATTATATATTCTATTACATTCCTCCATTCACATTACACTACATTCATCCATTCACATCATAGATTCATAAATTGGGGGTGCAATAAGATGGCACTGATTCAGTAGGGTCTCACTCTTTTGGTTACTTTAACAAATTAATTATCACCTTGAGTTAAAAACTAACACTATTCAGTCATTAAATTACACTGCCACATGACGGACTACATTAATCCATTCATATTAAACCACTTCCATTCATTCTTATTAGCTGCATTTCTCATTATTATATTAAGCTGCACCCCCCAATTCATATTAAACTGCACCCCCAATTCATATTAAACTGCACCCCCCAATTCATATTAAACTGCACCCCCAATTCATATTAAACTGCACCCCCAATTCATATTAAGCTGCACCCCAATTCATATTAAACTGCACCCCCAATTCATATATTAAGCTGCACCCCCAATTCATATTAAGCTGCACCCCCAATTCATATTAAACTGCACCCCCAATTCATATTAAACTGCACCCCCCAATTCATATTAAACTGCACCTCCAATTCCTTTATTAAGCTGCACCCCCAATTCATATATTAAGCTGCACCCCCAATTCATATAAAGCTGCACCCCCAATTCATATTAAACTGCACCCCCAAATTCATTTTAAACTGCACCCCCCAATTCATATTAAACTGCACCCCCCAATTCATATTAAACTGCACCCCCAATTTATATTAAACTGCGTTATTTTACAAATTTGAACTGCATTGTTTCATGCATATTAAACTACATTGTCCAGTTGTTTTAAAACAATCTGCCTTCTTATGTAACTATATGACTGAATTCTACTATATCCCCCCAGCCTTATTAAACACGTCCCCATCCCTTTAACCCCTTAAGGACACATGACATGTGTGACACGTCATGATCCCCTTTTATTCCAGAAGTTTGGTCCTTAAGGGGTTAAACTCATTGCTCACATTCTTCCCATTTAACATGATCACTCCATTGTTCCTTAGCTGCCCAGTCCCATCAGTTTAAACTACATGAATCAGTTTTTCCTAATCTACATAATCTATACCTTCTTAAACAATTTTCATCTATTCTCCTTAAACATGTTTCCCTTTTCTGCTTAAACTGAATTTCCCTATTCTTCTGAAACTCTTTATCTATGTGTTTAATCTGCAGTAGTCTAGTCTGACAATTAGTGAAACCAACCCGTAACTAATACACTGTCATATTGCGACAGTATGTCAACAGTGTGCTATGCTGAGTTGCAGGTGTCGGGTATAGACTCAATGTAGCTAGCAATCCATCCTTAGATGTATGGAGGATACAATTACCAGTAAGGACATTGTCACACGCTATACAGATTACAGGTGAATTCTATTCCCATAGCCACCATAATAACGCTTCTAAACTGGTCTTCTTTAAAATGCTGCCTATTTTTCCAGTGTCATCACAGGGGAACACCCAGAATGAAGATGAAATATATAGAAATTTAGATTTTTTTCACCCCTTTTGTCGTTGTATGTACCAGACCACGGGGAACCTGACTGGATACCTCCGCTAATTCCCTTCCTTCAGCTGGTCAGGAATCATGTAAAGTACAAATAGACCCATTTCCCCCCAGTAACTGGTTGACACACAGTCCTGGAGGTTTTATTGGCCACACACAACTTTTATGCATAACCCCCTGCAAGGGGTGTATCACACAAAAAATACAAGGTCACCTCCCAGGATCCTCCCCCTCCCTGGGTCCCTAGTGCAGGAAGGGGCTCTGTTCCCTTCGTCCCCTAAGCCCGCCACTAAATCCACTGCGTTTCCCACACCAAACACCAGGGGTCTTCTTCCCAAGAGCCTCTGTGCCTGGGAGTCTCCAAGGCACAGAAAAGCCCGCCCGCGGGAAAAGAGCTAGTATCTTTGTCCCTCAGGCTCATGAGGACGTGATAAACTCTCCAGTGCCCCAAAAGTGCCCACACCAATCTCAGGGCCCCTCACCTCGGCCCCTGGATCTCGATCGTTTGAGAGGTCCTGGGGTGAAACCCAGACAAGGGAAGCATCTCTTTTCGGGATATGAATGCTCCCACCCTGGGCCGCCATCAGGGGGTGACAACCATGACTGTTGTCACGGGCCCGGTGGCCCTGGGGGGCCCGGACTGCTCTGGCAGTCCTGGGCCCCACTTTCTTTCTCTGCACACATAGATAGCGAATATCGCGATCTATGTGTGCAGCCGCAGGCCCCCGGCTCCCTGTTACCGCAGAGGAGGCCCAGGCAGCACACAGCTTCTCCTCTCTTCTAATAACTCTCGCGAGACCCGCGGAGCGTTGCCATGGCAACCGGGTCTCACAAGAGTTATTAGAAGAGAGAAGAGAGGAGAGAAGCTGTGTGCTGCCCGGGCCCCCTCTGCGGTAACAGGGAGCCGGGGGCCCCCCCACCGGACCACCAGGGATCATGGAATCTCCCCCTGGACACAGGTAAGCAGGGTGGGGGGAATAACATTTACATTTAGTTTACACATTGCACATTTACACATATACACTAACACAACACACACACACTGCATACACTAACACACACACTGCATACACTAACACAACACACACTGCATACACTAACACACACACACTGTATACACTAACACAACACACACTGCATACACTAACACAACACACACACACAAACGGCATACACTAACACACACACTGCATACACTAACACAACACACACACACACTGCATAAACTAACACACACACTGCATACACTAACACAACACACACACACTGCATACACTAACACAAAACACACACACACACACTGCATACACTAACACACACACTGTATACACTAACACAACACACACACACTGCCTTCCCCTACACACACACTGCATACACTAACACACACTGCATACACTAACACAACACACACACAAACTGCATACACTAACACACACACTGCATACACTAACACAACACACACACACACACTGCATACACTAACACACACACTGCATACACTAACACACACACTACATACACTAACACAACACCCACACACACTGCATACACTAACACACACACTGAATACACTAACACAACACACACACACACTGCATACACTAACACAACACACCCACTGCATACACTAACACAACACACACACTGCATGCACTAACACACACACTGCATACACTAACACAACACACACACACTGCATACACTAACACACACACTGCATACACTAACACAACACACACACACACTGCATACACTAACACACACTGCATACACTAACACGACACACACACACACTGCATACACTAACACACACACTGCATACACTAATACAACACACACTGCATACACTAATACACTAATACAATACACACACTGCATACACTAATACAACATACACTCTGCATACACTAATACAACACACACACTGCATACATTAATACACTAATACAATACACACACTGCATACACTAATACAACATACACTCTGCATACACTAGCACAACACACACTCTGCATACACTAACACAACACACACTGCATACACTAACACAACACACGCACACTGCATACACTAACACAATGTACACTGCATACACTAACACAACGCACACGGAATACACTAACACAACACACACCCTGCATACACTAACACAACACACACTCTGCATACACTAACACAACACACACACACTGCATACACTAACACACACTGCATACACTAACACACACTGCATACACTAACACAACACACACACTGAATACACTGACACAACACACACATTCTGCATACACTAACACAACACACAATGCATACACTAACACAACACACACACTGCATACACTGACACAACACACACACTGCATACACTAACAACACACACAATGCATACACATTAACACACTCTGCATTCACTACACTAACACACACTCTGCATCCACTATACTGACACCCACTCTGCATTCACTACCCATTAACACACTCTGCATTCACTACACTAACACACACTCTGCATCCGCTACACTAACACACACTCTGCATCTGCTACACACTAACACTCTCTGCATTCACTACACATTAACACACACACTGCATACACTAATACAACACCCACTGCATACACTAACACAACACACACACACACTGCATACACTAACACAACACACACGGAACACACTAACACAACACACACTCTGCATACACTAACACAACACACACACACTGTATACACTAACACACACACTGCATACACTAACACAAAACACACACTGCATACACTAACACACACACACACACTGCATACACTAACACAACACACACACTGCATACACTGACACAACACACACAAACACTGCATACACTAACACAACACACACTGCATACACTAACACAACACACGCACTACATACACTGACACAACACACACACTGCATACACTGACACACCACACACACTGCATACACTGACACAGCACACACACACTGCATACACTAGCAACACACACTGCATACACTGACACAACACACACACACTGCATACACTGACACAACACACACACACTGCATACACTAACACAACACACACACTGCATACACTAACACAACACAACACACACACACTGCATACAATAACACAACACACACTCTGCATACACTAATACAACACACACTGCATACACTAACACACACACTGCATACACTAACACAACACACAGACTGCATACACTAATACACTAATACAATACACACACTGCATACACTAATACAACATACACTCTGCATACACTACACACTAACACACTAACTGCATCCACTATACTGACACACACTCTGCATTCACTACACATTAACACACTCTGCATTCACTACACTAACACACACTCTGCATCCGCTACACTAACACACACTCTGCATCCGCTACACACTAACACACTCTCTGCATTCACTACACATTAACACACACTCTGCATTAACTGCACTAACACACACTACATTCATTACACTAACACACTCTGCATTCACTACACACTAACACACACTCTGCATTCACTACACACTAACACACACTCTGCATTCATTACACACTAACACACATTCTGCATTCATTACACACTAACACACACTCTGCATTCACTAAACTATACACACACTCTGGATTCACTATACTGACACACACTCTGCATTCACTACACTAACATACACTCTGCATTAACTGTACACACAGCATCCACTACACAAACATCCTGTATTCACAGTACACACACTACATCCACCACAAATTGAAATGCTCTGCATTCACTATACACAGACACTGCGTCTAATACACACACTACATACACTCCAGACACTGCATCCACTAAACACATTCCATAGTTACATAGTAGTTACATAGTTACATAGCTGAAAAGAGACTTGCGTCCATCAAGTTCAGCCTTCCTCACATATGCTTTTGCTGTTGATCCAAAAGAAGGCAAAAAACCCAGTCTGAAGCGCTTCCAATTTTGCAACAAACTAGGAAAAAATTCCTTCTTGACCCCAAAATAGCAGTCAGATGTCTCCTTGGATCAAGCAGCTATTACCCCACTAATTAGAAATTGTATCCCTGTATGTTATGTTTTTGCAAGTATTTATCCAATTGCAACTTAAGCATCTGTATAGACTCTGACAAAACCACCTCTTCCGGCAATGAATTCCATATCCTTATTGCTCTTACTGTAAAAAAACCTTTTCTTTGCCTTAGATGAAATCTCCTTTCTTCAAGCCTAAATGTGTGACCTCGTGTCCTATGTATAGCCCTGTTTATGAATAGATTTCCAGATAATGGTTTGTACTGGCCTCGAATATATTTGTATAATGTTATCATATCCCCTCTCAGGCGCCGTTTTTCCAAACTGAAGAGATTTAAATTTTTTAACCTTTCTTCATAACTAAAATGCTCCATTCCTTTTATCAATTTTGTAGCTCGTCTCTGCACTCTTTCCAGTGCCATGATATCCTTCTTTAGAACAGGTGCCCAAAATTGCACAGCATATTCAAGGTGTGGTCTTACCAGCGATTTATAAAGAGGCAACATTATATTTTCATCTCGAGAATTTATGCCCCTATTTATACATGACAAAACCTTACTGGCCTTAGCAACGGCAGATTGACATTGCATATTGCTACCTAATTTGTTGTCTATAACAATTCCCAAATCCTTCTCGTGTGTGGTTATCCCTAGTTCACTACCATTTAGGGTGTAAATTGCTTGTGCATTCTTAACCCCGAAGTGCATAACTTTGCATTTTTCTACGTTAAATTTCATCTGCCATTTTAGTGCCCAGTCCCCCAATCTATCCAAATCCCTCTGAAGCAAGGCAATATCCTGCTCACATTTTATTACTTTACAAAGTTTTGTGTCATCTGCAAACACTGATACATGGCTTTCAATGCCCATTTCAAGATCATTTATAAATATGTTAAATAGAAGCGGTCCCAAAACAGAACCCTGAGGGACACCACTTACCACTTTTGTCCAGCTTGAAAATTTACCATTTATGACAACTCGCTGTACTCTATCCTTAAGCCAATGTTCTACCCAAGAACAAGAATATTCATCTAGACCAATTTCTTTTAGTTTGAAGACTAACCTATTGTGAGGAACCGTATGCCTTGGCAAAATCCAAGTAGATCACATCCACTGCAACACCCTGATCTATATTTCTACTTACTTCTTCGTAGAATGCAATTAGGTTAGTTTGACATGACCTATGTTTCATAAAACCATGCTGATTATTGCTAATAACACAGTTCTTCCCAATGAATTCCTGAATATTATCCCTTAATAGCCGTTCAAATAATTTCCCTGTCACAGAAGTTAAGCTCACAGGTCCATCTAGTACATACAAACACTACATCCACTACACAAACACACACTACATCACTGTACACACACTACATCCACTACTCAAATACTCTCTGCGTTCACTATACACACTGCATCCCCTACACAAACACACACTCTGCATTCACTGCACAAACAGTATCTAATACACACAAACACTACATCCATTACACACATTCTAATTCACTTCCACTATACACACCACATTCCGTCCTGCATCATTGTGAGCGGACTAGGTAGGGCGTGGGCAGGCCAGGGAGGGAGGGAGTGGGGGGCCCAGACCTTGTGCTTTGTCAGGGGCCCCAAAATTTCTGATGGCGGCCCTGCTCCCACCCAGGGAAGCACTCATGAATTACTTATCTTGCGGATTCCCATCTATGTGGCGAGTGCGAACGTTCTGATTAATTGGTGTGAACGTTCTAATGGGGCACTGTGAAAGCCCTCGTTCAGGAGATGAACGAGGCGGGAAACAATCCACGAATACTCCCCTAGTGGTGTTCGCCTGTACGAATGGTGGCCAGTAATTGTTTCCCTGGTGGTTTGCGGTTTTGACACCTATGTTGCAAGGCGTGAACATTCTAACCTAACATTCTAAATGAGTGATTGGGGTGGTCCCCGTTTGGGAGGTGAATGGATTCCCTTTGTGACAGGCCTCCCGAATGGGGAGCGGGCACAATAAACGAAAGAATGGGGAAAACACATACAATGTAAAGACAGGAAATTCACAGACAGGTAGTGGGTCCGCCTCAGTATATATTCCTCAGTCTCATGTTCTCTGTCAGAGTCGTGGAACTCTGAGGGTTCTGCGCAGTATCTTAGCTGAGTGATTAACTAACTAATATATATATATATATATATATATATATACACTGCCTGGCCGAAAAAAAAGTCGCCACCTGGATTTAACTAAGCAAAAAGGTAAGAGCCTCCTATTGGATACTGCATGGGCGATTATCTTTCAGCTGGAAACAAGCTATTTAACCCCAACTGATGCAATGAGTAGCCTCTCATTTCTTAAACAACTATGTCGAAAGACACATCCTGTGGTCGTGGAAAGATGTTAGTCTGTTTGAGAAGGGTCAAATCATTGGCATGCATCAAGCAGAAAAAAACATCTAAAGAGATTGCAGAAACTACTAAACTTGGGTTAAGAACTGTCTAACTGTAAAATTGGAAGGATAGTGGGGAACCACCAGCGATGGGTGAATCAGGGTAAGAAGAGGGGCAGATGAAGTGATGCACCCATCATGCCTAGTGCCCACTGTACAAGCCTGTGGGGGCAGTGCTATGATCTGGGGTTGCTGCAGTATGTCAGGTTTAGCTTCAGCAACATTATGTGCCCAAAGAATGAGGTTAGCTGACTACATGAATATACTGAATGACCAGGTTATTCCATCAATGGATTTTTTCTTACCTGATGGCACTGGCATATTCCAAGATGACAATGCCAAGATTCATCAGGCTCAAATTGTGAAAGAGTGGTTCAGGGAGCATGAGACATCATTTGCACACATGGATTGGCCACCACAGAGTCCACACCTTAACCCCATTGAGAATCTTTGGGATGGTCTGGAGAAGGCTTTGTGCAGTGGTCTGACTCTCCCATCATCAATACAATGCCACAGCGAATGCCGTAATCAAAGCTAAAGGTGGTCCAACTAAAGATTAGAGTGTATGACCTTTTTTATTTGGTGGTGACTTTTTTTTGGCCAGGCAGTGTATATATATGCTTTTTTTTAACATAGGGCCAACAACAGCATAAAGTCTGTAAAACTGTTAAACCATCCACATTTTAAAAAGTAAGTGCTAACAAATCTCTGTGCCCTGTACATTCAACTCTGACCCTAAAAACTTAAATCGCAATAATGTTTTTTCCCTAAATACAATATTGGCATTTACTAACTAGCCACCCATCGTTGGATCACAAAAGTAGTTTTGACTAAATCATTTAACAAAAGTGATATACTGGATCAACAAAAGATTTAGCCGACATATTTTCATTTTACTTTTTGTGATCCGTGTATAAGTAGTTCCTCACATTTTTTGGGGGGCTCCTCATTGTAAAGTGATTAAAGGTAGCACTGTTTACAGTGAATGCGGTATATCTTGTAGCCATACCGGTGATGTCACTGGTTTATTTGCCTTGCAACAGTTTCATATTTCTTGCAACAAAAGCAGAGAATGGAAACTGCTAAGCTCCACCCACTAACTTTAACGCCCCCTTAAGGAAATGGAACAAAATATGGACAGCTGTACATTTCTAAAAACTCCCTGTACAGACTTTGTTCTAGTGAATAGAGCAGCTCACTCACTGCAATAAAGCTAATTAAAAACCATAAGACAACACAAACCATTCACTGAAACACTACCAACATCTATTATTATATATCTATGTTGCTGCATTTTTTTCTTACACATTCCTGCATACCCAGTATATCCTAAGTGACAAGGATCCTAGAGTGGGGATTTTTCCACTCCACACCATCACAAGAGAGCCAATGTGGGCTCACAAATATGTGAGTATATATATTTACTTTTATTGTGCTATTTTGATTGTGAACATCAGTATAGAAAGCCTTTTCTTTGTTGTGTTTACATATCCTGAGGACTCCCATCACTAAGGACCTTATCCCATCATTCACAAGTGTGAATTGTACATCCCATGCCCATAAGAATAGACTGTGATTATATTTACTTACCCTCCTCAATGCTGCCACTTTAAGAGAATACTACACTATTGACTCTCTTTTTGTTCCATTTTGTTTTCACATATTTTAATTTGAGGCGCAGCATCCATGTGTCTGTCGTGATTATATCTGCAGTTTCCATTCACTTCTTTATAGATGACTGGAGACACAGCTGGTTTTGAAAAGCTCATGGCATCTAACAAGGTTAACCATTTAGGAGGGGCAGCCCCCCACCACCAGTCTTCACTGACACACTTGCTAGATAGTTCTACCATTCAAAATCTCAGCTCATTCTTGTTTTAATCAGATAGAAAATAAATCAGGTCAATATGGGGGAAACCCCCAAAATACAATTATTATATTATATGACTACTTTCATAAAAAGTTTCCTTTATTTTAATTATTCATTTCTATAATGCAAAGAGTTGGCAAACAGAGCTGGAGACTTAACCCAAGCTCCAAAAGCTCTCATATTAATATAGACAAGGGAGGAACATCGTAAACAGACAAGAATGAGTTTTGTGTTCTCTATGAAGGCACAATTCTGTCCCTCTGTATTTCTGCAGAGGCACTATCAATTTCCCAGTGCGTCTGTCTCCTCTGCAGCAACCTTTGCAGTTGAGACTTCATGATGTAGTACAGATCTGAACTACATATATGAACGGATGTGTGGGGCAACGGTTCTTACTATGTAACCATTATTTTTACCTTCTAGAACAGAGACATGCAGCCTGTGGACCAATACCCACAGTGTGCTTCAGCCTGCCTGATACCCACAGTGTACTCCAGCCAGCCAGATGCCCACAGTCTTCTCCAGCCTGCCTGACACTAACAGTGTGCTCCAGCCTCCCTGATACCCACAGTGTGTTCCTGCCTGCCTGAATCCAGTCGGATACCTCCAGTGTGCTGCAGTCTACCTGATACCCACAGTGTGCTCCAGCCTGCCTGATACTCACAGTGTGCTCCAGCCTCCCTGATACCCACAGTGTGTTCCTGCCTGCCTGAATCCAGCCGGATACCTCCAGTGTGCTGCAGCCTACCTGATACCCGCAGTGTGCTCCAGCCTGCCTGATACTCACAGTGTGCTCCAGCCAGCCAGATGCCCACAGTCTTCTCCAGCCTGCCAGACACTCACAGTGTGATCCAGCCTCCCTGATACCCACAGTGTGCTCCTGCCTGCCTGAATCCAGTCGGATACCTCCAGTGTGCTGCAGCCTACCTGATAACCACAGTGTGCTCCAGCCTGCCTGATACTTACAGTGTGCTCCAGCCTGCCTGATACCCCCAGTGTGCTTCAGCCTGCCTGAATCCAGCCAGATACCACCAGTGTTCTGCAGCCTACCTGATACCCACAGTGTGCTCCAGCCAGCCAGACACCCACAGTGTGCTCCTGCCTGCCTGAATCCAGCCAGATACCCACAGTGTGCTCCAGCCAGTCGGATACCCACAGTGTGCTCCAGCCTGCCTGAATCCAGCCAGATACCCACAGTGTGCTCCAGCCTGGCCGATACCCACAGTGTGCTCCAGCCTGCCTGAATCCAGCCAGATACCCACATTTTGCTCCAGCCTGGCCGATACCCACAGTGTGCTCCAGCCTGCCTGAATCCAGCCAGATACCCACAGTGTGCTCCAGCCTGGCCGATACCCACCCGATACCCACAGTGTGCTCCAGCCTTCCTGATACCCCCAGTGTGCCAGCCGGATACCACCAGTGTGCTGCAGCCTACCTTATACCCACAGTGTGCTCCAGCCAGCCGGACACCCACAGTGTGCTCCTGCCTGCCTGAATCCAGCCAGATACCCACACTGTGCTCCAGCCAGTCGGATATCTCCAGTGTGCTGCAGCCTACCTGATACCCACAGTGTGTTCCAGCCTGCCTGATACTCACAGTGTGCTCCAGCCAGCCAGACACTCACAGTGTGATCCAGCCTCCCTGAATCCAGTCGGATACCTCCAGTGTGCTGCAGCCTACCTGATAACCACAGTGTGCTCCAGCCTGCCTGATACTTACAGTGTGCTCCAGCCTGCCTGATACTTACAGTGTGCTCCAGCCTTCCTGATACCCCCAGTGTGCTTCAGCCTGCCTGAATCCAGCCGGATACCACCAGTGTGCTGCAGCCTACCTGATACCCACAGTGTGCTCCAGCCAGCCAGACACCCACAGTGTGCTCCTGCCTGCCTGAATCCAGCCAGATACCCACAGTGTGCTCCAGCCAGTCGGATACCCACAGTGTGCTCCAGCCTGCCGGAATCCAGCCAGATACCCACAGTGTGCTCCAGCCTGGCCGATACCCACAGTGTGCTCCAGCCTGCCTGAATCCAGCCAGATACCCACATTGTGCTCCAGCCTGGCCGATACCCACAGTGTGCTCCAGCCTGCCTGAATCCAGCCAGATACCCACAGTGTGCTCCAGCCTGGCCGATACCCACCCGATACCCACAGTGTGCTCCAGCCTTCCTGATACCCCCAGTGTGCCAGCCGGATACCACCAGTGTGCTGCAGCCTACCTTATACCCACAGTGTGCTCCAGCCAGCCAGACACCCACAGTGTGCTCCTGCCTGCCTGAATCCAGCCAGATACCCACAGTGTGCTCCAGCCAGTCGGATACCCACAGTGTGCTCCAGCCTGCCTGAATCCAGCCAGATACCCACAGTGTGCTCCAGCCTGGCCGATACCCACAGTGTGCTCCAGCCTGCCTGAATCCAGCCAGATACCCACATTGTGCTCCAGCCTGGCCGATACCCACAGTGTGCTCCTGCCTGCCTGAATCCAGCCAGATACCCACAGTGTGCTCCAGCCAGTCGGATACCCACAGTGTGCTCCAGCCTGCCTGAATCCAGCCAGATACCTACAGTGTGCTCCAGCCTGCCTGAATCCAGCCAGATACCCACAGTGTGTTCCAGCCTGCCTGAATCCAGCCAGATACCCACAGTGTGCTCCAGCCTGCCCGATACCCACAGTGTGCTCCAGCCTGCTTGAATCCAGACAGATACCCACAGTGACTGTCTGTGTGTGTGTGTGTATGACTGCCTGTGTGTGTGTGTGTGTGTGTATGACTGCCTGTGTGTGTGTGTATGACTGCCTGTGTGCCTGACTGCCAAAAAGTGTATGACTGCGTGTGTGTGTGTGTGTGACTGCCTGTGTGTGTATGACTGCCTGTGTGTGTGTGTCTGTGTCTGTATGACTGTCTGTGTGTGTATGACCGCCTGTGTTCGTGTGTGTGTGTGTTTGACTACCTGTGTGTTTGTGTGTGTGTGTATGACTGCCTGTGTGAGTGTATGACTGCGTGTGTGTGTGTGTGTGTGTGTGTGTGTGTGTGTGACTGCCTGTGTGTGCATGACTGCCTGTGTCTGTATGACTGTCTGTGTGTGTGTGTGTGTATGACTGCCTGTGTGTGTGTATGACTGCCTGTGTGTGTGTCTGTATGACTGCCTGTGTGTGTGTGTGTGTGTGTGTGTGTGTGTGTGTGTGTGTGTGTGTGTGTGTGTGTGTGTGTGTGACTGACTGTCTGTGTGTGTGTGTGTGTGTGTGTGTGTGTGTGTGTGTGTGTGTGTGTGTGACTGCCTGTGTGTGTGTGTGTATGTGTGTCTGTATGCCTGTGTATGACTGTCTGTGTGTGTGTGTGTGTGTGTGTGTATGACTGCCTGTGTGTGTGGGTGTATGACTGCCTGTGTGTGTGTGTGTGACTGCCTGTGTGTGTATTACTGCCCGTGTGTGTGTGACTGCCTGTGTGTATGACTGCCTGTGTGTGTGTATGTGTGTGTGTCTGTATGACTGTATGTGTGTGTGTGTGTGTGTATGACTGCCTGTGTGTGTGTGTGTGTATGACTGCCTGTGTGTGTGTGTGTGTGTATGACTGTATGTGTGTGTGTGTGGGTGTGTGTATGACTGCATGTGTGTGTGTATGCCTGCCTGTGTGTGTCTGTATGATTGCCTGTGTGTGTGTCTGTATGACTGCCTGTGTGTGTGTCTGTATGCCTGTGTGTGTGTGTGTCTTTATGACTCTGTGTGTGTGTGTGTGTGTGTGTGTGTGAGACTGCATGTGTGTGTGTGTATGACTGCCTGTGTGTGTTTGTGTTTGTGTGTGTGTGTGTATGATTGCCTGTGTGTGTGTATGACTGCCTGTGTGTGTGTGTGTGTGTGTGTGTGTGTGTGTGTGTGACTGCCTGTGTGTTTTAGTGACTGCCTGTGTGTGTATAACTGCCTGTGTGTGTGTGACTGCCTGTGTGTGTATGACTGCCTGTGTGTGTGTGTGTGTGTGTGTGTGTGTGTGTGTGTCTGTATGACTGTCTGTGTGTGTGTGTGTATGACTGCCTGTGTGTGTGTGTATGACTGCCTGTGTGTGTGTGTGTGACTGCCTGTGTGTGTGTGACTGCCTGGGTGTGTATGACTGCCTGTGTGTGTGTGACTGCCTGTGTGTGTATGACTGCCTGTGTGTGTGTGTGTGTGTCTGTATGACTGTCTGTGTGTGTGTGTGTATGACTGCCTGTGTGTGTGTATGACTGCCTGTGTGTGTGTGTGTGTGTGTGTGCATGACTGCCTGTGTCTGTATGACTGTGTGTGTGTGTGTGTGTGTGTATGACTGCCTGTGTGTGTGTCTGTATGACTGCCTGTGTGTGTGTGTGTGTGTGTGTGTGTCTGTATGCCTGTGTGTGTGTATGTATGACTGTCTGTGTGTGTGTGTGTGTGTGTGTGTGTATGACTGCCTGTGTGTGTGTGTGTGTGTATGACTGACTGCCTGTGTGTGTGTATGACTGCCTGTGTGTGTGTGTGTGTGTGTGTGTGTGTGACTGCCTGTGTGTGTGTGACTGCCTGGGTGTGTATGACTGCCTGTGTGTGTGACTGCCTGTGTGTGTATGACTGCCTGTGTGTGTGTATGACTGCCTTTGTGTGCGTTTGTGTGTGTGTGTGACTGCCTGTGTGTGTGTGTGTGTGTGTATGACTGCCTGTGTGTGTGTGTGTGTGTGACTGCCTGTGTGTGTATGACTGCCTGTGTGTGTGTGTGACTGCCTGTGTGTGACTGCCTGTGTGTGACTGCCTGTGTGTGACTGCCTGTGTGTGTGCCTGTGTGTGTGCCTGTGTGTGTGTATGACTGCCTGTGTGTTTGTGTGACTGACTGTGTGTGTGACTGTCTGCCTGTGTGTGTGTGTGTGTGTGTGACTGCCCGCCTCTGTGTGTGTGGATGTCTTCCTGTGTGTGTATGTGTGTGTGTGTCACATACAACCAATACACGCATATCACACACTGTTAATACACCCATTACAAATATCACACACAGCCAACACATAGCATACATATCACACACAGTCATCATACCTACTATCACATACACAGACAACACAAACATTACATCATACATGTATGATGGTGGGGGGTGGCAGGGGGAGCTGTGAAGATTTTTCGCACAGGGCGCTAAAGGCCCAAGGCCGGCCCTGCTCCTGCCTGCCCGAATCCAGCCAAATACCCACAGTGTGCTTCAACCTGCCTGATACATTAATAATACATTGTTACATTTACATTTGTTTTTTGATAACTCTCTGGTACTGCATTGATTTCTTGTGATTATATTTGGATGCAGTTAATACATTGTTTATTTGTGCGCCGATTATACATTTTGCTGTTTTATAATTGTATATCAGATTTCTGAGTGGATGGAAGCCGTTCTGTATGCTTTGCATTTAAAGTACCTTCATGGTAGTAATTTGTTTTATGCTACTTCAAAAAGTCCTGGAACTATAGTATGGTAGCACAATGTACATAAACTGCTCATGGTATGTTTTAGGCTTATATTAGCATGCAATCCTAAAGTGGTTTCAGAATGAAATCATGTCTTCTTTGCTTCCTCCGGAGTACATTTAAATGTAGGTAAAGGGAACAAAGTTTAAGGTAAACTGGAAAAATAAGAATCTAAATTTAACATAAAGTTTCCAGAGAGCTAAGCATAATCTATCATGTGTTCTACCCACGTTATATATATATATTGGGAGAAATTACTGTAATGCATCACCTGCATATCTCAAGATGGACATTGAAAAGTCCTCCTTTGTCCCAGAAACTAATGAAATCATGTTTCCATAACTAAAAAAAAAAAAATCAAATATAAACAGAGTGACCTCTAATCAAAGAAAAAGTTCTGGGCAGCAACACATACACCATATACACAGTTCTATCCAAAGTCAGTTATGCTATACATAAAACACAACATAACAAACCCTATGCCTGAAAATAAAAATAAAAAGTAACAAAACTGTAACAAATAGTCCTGGTAGAACCACCACATTATCAATTAAATCGAAGCAGGATGCAGTAGCTCCAACTGGACTGTAATCACAGAGACAGTGTTCAACTACCCAACATAAGATACACTATATGTTTATACTACACACGGGACATAAAAGCTAGTGAAACGAACCACCAAACAAAAATGGATAAATATAAAAAAAATATACAGCAGTACATACGTAAATATATGTGAATATGTATGTAAACTGATGAGACGGGATAATAAACAAGCTGTTCGTAGGGGACCCCTCCACGGAAAAGAAAATAAACTGGGAGGTAGTGAATACAGATGACCGAAATCAAATAAACCGTCGATAAAAGGAAGGGCGGTCCAGTCCGGCAATATGTTTGAGCTCTTCGTCCCTCTTGCAACTTCCACTCTCGAGACCCGGTAAATCCACGTGTACACACAGCGTCTCGAAAAGTGTAAAATGAACACAGCGACCGGAAACTTTTCAAAAGGCCGCGGTGATAGCTAAAAGAAACAGTGTGTGTATACCAATTCCGGAAAGAAAAAATAAAAATAAAGGTATCCACAAACATCTGGAATCCCAGAGTTCCCAGTTTGATATGCAAATTAGCACGGACAGACATCATGTTTTTGCAGATACCCTTAGCAATGGACACTGTTTCAAACACAGCTTTATTCAAACCATTGCATGGGTTGTGATCCAGAAGGATCAGTGACCAGAAGTCAGCAGTGGACTGCACAGTTTCACCTTGGGGGTCTCATCAGCATGGCGTCACTTCTGGTCTTCAACTTGAACTATCTATGAGAATGCATAGCTAGGCGTTATGCTATAAGCATTCAGAGTGCTATATATTTGGAAAAAGAGTTCACTCCAACCCCTGTGCACTGTTCAGAGGAATGCAAATGTTGTCTTCAACACTGCATTGAAACCAAATATTAAAGCAAAACTATAGAGCTAGGGAAAAAATGTTTTTTTCCCAGCGCTATAGTGCCCCCCTCTGTCATCCCCCTGCTCTCCCCCCCACCGTGGTGCTGAAGGGGTTAAAAACCCTTTATCACTTACCTGACTCCTGAGCAGAGGGGGAGCCTGATATTATGGCACTGAAAGAGTGCAGAGGCAGGCTACAAAATTTATAAAAGGAATGGAACATTTTATGAAGAAAGGTTAACAAAATGTAAACTTCTTTAGTTTAGAACAGCGTTTCCCAATTGGGGTTCCACCAAAAGTTTAAAAAATAAAATGACTGCAGGCGGCGAGGGAGCGGTGAGCAGTGATCTCCCTGCTCAGCTCCCTCGTGCGCACAGCAGTGATGCGGAAGCCGGAATATGACAACACTCCGGCACCGGCATCACTAAGAGACGCGCAAGGGAGCTGAGCAGCCTCCCGCACGCCAGCCACTCAACAGCCCCACTGTACCGCAGGGACTCCATGCCAGCCACCCAGCAGCTCCAGTGGACCCCAGGGACTCCATGACAGCCACCCAGCAGCTCCACTGGACCCCAGGGACTCCATAACAGCACTCCTAAAGGTAGGGGGTGGGTGGAGTAAAACGTAAAAAAAATTGAAAAATTTTTTTTGTGTTTCTGTTAGGGAGTTTGTATATGTTTGTCAAACAGTATATGTGTGTTTGTCAGTAAGAGTGAATGTGTGCTTGTCAATGAGTGTGTGAGAGTGTATGTGTTTGTCAGTGAGAATGTATCTGTTCTTGTCAGTGAGAGTGTATATGTGTTTCTGTGAAAGAGTATGTGTGTTTGTCAGTGAGAGTGTATGTGTGTCTGTCAAAGAGTTTGTGTATCTGAGTGTGTCAGTGTGTGTATCTGTGTGTCAAGGTTTGGGTATGTATCACTGTGTGTATCTAAGTGTGTGTATGTGCTAGTGGGTTTGCATGTGCCTGTGTGTGTATCTGAGTGTGTGTATGTGCCAGTGTGTATCTGTGGGTGCAAGTGTGTTTATATGTCACTGTGTGTATCTGAGTGGGTGTGTATTTGTGAGTCAAGATGTATGTGTGTCAGTGTGTAGCTGAGTGTGTATCTGTGTGTCAAGGTGTGTGTCAGTGTGTATGTATGTGCCACTATGTTCCAGTGTGTGTGTGTGTATCTGTGTGTCTGAGATATACACACTGGAGCATACAAACACAGATATACACACCTTGAAACACACCGGCACATACAAACACAGATACACACAACTTGACACACGGATACAGATACACACTGTGTGTCAAGGTGTGTTTATCTGTGTCAGTGTGTGTATCTGTGTGCCACTATCTGCCAGTGTGTGTGTATCTGTGTGTCAGATTCATACACGCTGGCACATATAAACACAGATACACACACCTTGATACACAGACACATACAAACACAGATACACACAACTTGACACACATATATATATATATATATATATTTACATGCATACATACATACACACACAGATACACACTGTGTGTCTCTGTGTGTCAGTGTGTGTATCTGTGTGCTACTATGTGCGAGTGTGTGTGTGTGTATGTATCTGTGTGTCAGATATAAACACACACACACATACACACACTGGCAGATACAAGCACAGATATACACACCTTGACACACACCGGCACAAACAAAAAACGGTGCAGTTTTTTTTTCAGGGGGGGGAGGGAGGGGGGAGGAGAGAGGTTGATACACTTTGTCAAAGGGTTCCACAGGAAAAATTAATTGGGATCCCCTGGTTTAGAAAAACATTGCCTCAGAGGGTATACAACAACATTATTCATATATATACGGGGCCAGGGGCGGACTGACCGGTCGGGCACTTCGGACATGGTCCGAGGGCCCGGCCGGGAGGGGGGCCCGCCGCCCCTTTAAATGCTGCAGCCGCCTGAGCGCTCTCTTAAGAGCCTCAGGCGGCTGCAGCTTCTCACCTCCCCTCCCCGTAGCGTGGCCGAGCTGCTGTGTGGTCCGCGGTGCCGGGCCGGAGTGATAGGAAGGGTGCACACTCAGTGTGCACCTTCCTGTCAGTCCGGCCAGGTACAGGAAACAGAAACTCCTGTTCCGCGCGGAACAGGAGTTTCTGTTTCCTGTACCCGGCCGGACTGACAGGAAGGTGCACACTGAGCACCTTCCTATCACTCCGGCCGGGCACCGCGGACCACACAGCAGCTCGGCCACGCTACGGGGAGGGGAGGTGAGAAGAAGGAGGGAGGGGGTGAGAAGAAAGAGGGGGGGGGTGAGAAGAAAGAGGGGGGGGATGAGAAGAAAGAGGGGGGGGATGAGAAGAAAGAGGGGGGGGAGATGAGAAGAAAGAGGGAGGGGGGGATGAGAAGAAAGAGGGAGGGGGGATGAGAAGAAAGAGGGAGGGGGGATGAGAAGAAAGAGGGGGGGGATGAGAAGAAAGAGGGGGGGATGAGAAGAAAGAGGGGGGGGATGAGAAGAAAGAGGGGGGGGATGAGAAGAAAGAGGGAGGGGGGGAGATGAGAAGAAAGAGGGAGGGGGGATGAGAAGAAAGAGGGGGGGATGAGAAGAAAGGGAGGGGGGATGAGAAGAAAAAGGGAGGGGGGATGAGAAGAAAAAGGGAGGGGGGGTGAGAAGAAAAAGGGAGGGGGGGTGAGAAGAAAGAGGGAGGGGGGATGAGAAGAAAGAGGGGGATGAGAAGAAAGAGGGGGATGAGAAGAAAGAGGGAGGGGGGATGAGAAGAAAAAGGGAGGGGGGATGAGAAGAGGGAGGGGGGATGAGAAGAAAGAGGGAGGGGGGATGAGAAGAAAGAGGGAGGGGGGATGAGAAGAAAAAGGGAGGGGGGATGAGAAGAAAGAGGGAGGGGGGATGAGAAGAAAGAGGGAGGGGGGGTGAGAAGAAAGAGGGGGGATGAGAAGAAAGAGGGAGGGGGGTGAGAAGAAAGAGGGAGGGGGGTGAGAAGAAAGAGGGAGGGGGGTGAGAAGAAAGAGGGAGGGGGGATGAGAAGAAAGAGGGAGGGGGGATGAGAAGAAAGAGGGAGGGGGGTATGAGAAGAAAGAGGGAGGGGGGATGAGAAGAAAGAGGGGGATGAGAAGAAAGAGGGGGGTGAGAAGAAAGAGGGAGGGAGGAGGGGGGTGAGAAGAAAGAGGGAGGGGGTGAGTTGAAAGACGGAGGGGTGTGAGTAAGAAGAGGGGGAGGGAAGAGTAAGAAGAGAGGGGAGGGGGGTAAAAAGAGGGGGGAGGGGGGTAAGAAGAGGGGGGAGGGGAGTAAGAAGAGGGGGGAGTAAGAAGAGGTGGGAGTAAGAAGAAGGGGAGGGGGGAGTAAGAAGAGGGGGAGAGTAAGAAGCGGGGTAAGAAGAGAGTGAGGGGGGAGTAAGAGGAGGGCAATTGCCCCCTCCCCTGTCCGCAGGCACCGTGCGGGCAGCCTGCAGGGGAGGGAGGAAGAGAGGACCCGGGAGCTCAGTCTTCAGCTCCTCTGGGTCCTTCTTGCGCGAGCACAGATCGTTGCCGCGGTTACCACGGCAACGTTACGGCTTTTACGAGAGTACACTCTAGCCCTGGAGCTACGGGCTAGAGTTCACTCTCAACACTGTGACCACCAGGGATTCCTGGTGGTCGCAGTGGTGAGAGTGAACTCTAGCCCCATAAACACACTGCCCCCACACACCATACAGATTCACACACTGCCCCCCATACACACACCATACACATTTACACACATTGCCTCACACACACACACACACATACACTGCCCACCCATACACACACAGCCCCCCCATACTAACATTGCCACACACATACACAGCCCCCTCATACACACATTGCCCCACACACCCTACACATTCACACACTACACCCCCTCACACACACTGAACCTTTCACACACACTGCACCCCTTACACATTGCACCACTGCTCCTATACCCTACTACAGCCTCATATCCCAGCAGACCCCAGGTAAGTTGTCAAACTGTTCTTAAACGGTTTGACTACTTACTCTGAAAGGGGGGCCCGGCCCTCCTGGCACCATAACGACTACACAGAGCAGTAGTGGTTATTGTGCATGGATTATTTCTTTAAATAATCTACAAGTGCCCCAGTAGCCAGCAAGCCAGCCAGCCCACAGGCCGGCCAGCCAGCCAGCCCACAGGCCGGCCAGCCAGCCAGCCCACAGGCCACCAGTTAGGCTTACAGCCAGCAAGCCCACAGCCTGCCAACCGCAGCCAGCAAGCCACAGCCTGCCAACCAGCAAGCCACAGCCTGCCAGCCGCAGCCAGCAAGCCAACAGCCTGCCAGCCGCAGCCAGCAAGCCCAGAGCCTGCCGGCAGTAGCCAACAGCCTGGCAGCCGCAGCCAGCAAGCCCACAGCCTGCCGGCAGTAGCCAGCAAGCCCACAGCCTGCCAGCAAGCCCACAGCCTGCCAGCCGCGAGCCAGTAAGCCCACAGCCTTCCAGCAAGCCCACAGACTGCCAGCCAGCAACAGTAATTAAGGTAAGAGGAGCCAACTTGGCCTAGGTATCAGCGAGCTATGTTGTGTTGCTATATTGTGAATAGGAACCAGAGTGTTGGAGAGACCCCCCCCCAGGCCCCATTAGACTCCATTGTAGTCTCTAATGGGACCTGGAGGAAATTCTTTCTAACACACCCTCTAAAGGACACCGAGATAGCCTCTGCTAGAATGCTCCTCCCCTCCATGGCCCATTAGCCCTCAATTGTAATCTCTACTTGGGCCTGGAGGCGACTGTTTCCAGCAGGGACACTGAGATGGCCTCTGTTAGAAAGACCCCCTTCCAAGCCTATTAGACTCCATTGTAGTCTCTAATAGGGCATGGAGGGGATTCTTTCTAACACACTCTCTAAAGGACACTGAGATAGCCTCTGCTAGAAAGACCCCCTTCCATGGCCCATTAGCCCTCAATTGTAGTCTCTACTGGGGCCTCGAAGGGATTATTGCACTTTTGTTCCTTGTGTCTAAAGATTGTGTAGGGTGTGGCTGGAGGCGGTGCATGGAGGCGGGACATGGGTGGCGCTTGCTGCGGAGTATGGGTGGGGCCTGTAAGGGGGCCCTTGATTTATTTTGCCCGGGGGCCCTGAGGGTTCTCAGTCCGCCCCTGTACGGGGCCAATACAAACTATTATGTGAAAATCTATTCAAAAACAGGACTTTACATAGAAAACGAGGTCATGCATTTAGACTGGAATTTAGTCTGAGAGAAAGGAAAGGGTTTTTTCACTATAAGAAAAACAGGATGTGGAATTCTTTGCCTGAAGAAGTGGTTTTATCAGAGTCTGTGCAGATGTTTAAACAGCAAAGATACATACTTGCAAAAACATAATATCCAAGGATATAATTTTTAAACTGTAGGGTAATAGCTTCTTGATCCAAGGATAAATCTGACTTCCATTCTAGGGTCAAGAAGGATTTTTTGTTCATAGTTTGTTGTAAAATTGGAAGTACTTCAAACTGGGGTTTGTACCTTATTTTGGATCAACAGAAAAAACATGTGAGAAAGCCTAAACTTGATATACGCATGTCTCTTTTCAGCCTATGTAACTATTTAATTATGTAGGTTAGTGGGAAATTCAATATCCTCAAACTTTCAAATACGAACAACATTAACTACAAAAATGAACTACAAAAAGTGTAGCATCCATAGCAGTGCATGGGATAGTAACTCACAATTTGAAGAGTTGGGTAAAAAAAAAAAACAAGAAAACAGACTTTCATTAAGGGACTATTTGTTGACTTAATAACCCACAGTTAGTCTCTATGATCTTCCCTGCTTCACTACCTGCACCGAGGGAGGGAAAACCATAGAGACGAACAAGCACTGTCTGACCCAAGATCCTGAAGGATCCTGTCACATACTAAAGGTAAGAATAAGAAATTTTTCTGTTTTTTACATATACTTTATTTATTTTTTTAAATCGATTTCCTCTCAAAACTTGATTAAAGGCTTACTAGATTAAAAAATAGTTTTGAGGTGACAGTTGTCTTTTAATGACTCATTTTAGTAATCGATGAACATTAAAGTTGAATTCACCCTGTCACTTTAACCCCTTCCCGACCATAGACGTACTGGGTACGTCCGACAACAAAATGGCCATTAATGACCACGGACATCCTGGATACCTGGACCCCTATACTCACCTGGACCGGCGATCCATGGCAATCCCGGTTGAGGGGGACTGTCCGAGACCCCAGCAGTCCCCCTGCAGCAACTTCGTCCACCGCGGCCCTCCAGGGCCATGTGATCACCATGATCACATGGCCGCAATAGCAGTCTATGGAGTTGCCTGCAGGGTGACTGAGCTGTCAGGCAGTCCCACAGACAGCTAAAACATTGAATATATTATTCATATATTATATATTTATAATGCATTATAAAATAATTAAAGTATTTTATAATATATTATACATATATGATTGCATTATAAGTGTACGTTGAGATATACATATATATATCTCAAAATACACTTATAATGAAATCATAAATATGCATTATAAGTATAATATATTATAAAATGCTTTAATTATAATATATATATATACACACACACATATTTTATATATATTTATATATACACATATACACACACACATTCTACATATATATTTAACTATTAACTACAGTAATACCCCAAAATGTGCGGGGGATACGTTACAAGACCGTGAAAATTTGCAAATTTTGGACGGACAATAATATTACTGTCCGGGAGAGAAAATAACTTTAATAGGGGGATGAAATCTTTATCATTACTAGTAGTGAGTATCTGATTTACTAGTAGTAATTATCTGATTTTATCATTATAATTTAAGGGAACCTGCCTGACAACCTAGGCAGACAGTCCAGAGAATTTAATTGACAAGCCCTATATTTAACACCGTAACTTTCCAAAACACACATAAAACCTTTACATGGGGGTATTGTCATACACGGGAGACTTCACTGAACACAAATATGAGTGTTTTAAAAAGTAAAACTTGTCACGACAATGATATTACCAGTAAAAGCGCAGTTTTTGTTTTAAAAAAAATGCAGAAAACAAATAAAAACGCTAATTTTGGCCAGCGTTTGTGACTAAGTGGCTACTACAAAACACTGGACATACCCCATTTTGAATACCCTGTGATGTCTTCATTTGAAAATGGTGTGCCATGATGGGGTCAATTCACATTCCTGGGCTACCATATGGTCTCAAAAGGCAACATAGGCCCAGCAAACCAATCTGGCAAACTGAATTGGGCAAGCCCTTTATTGACTTTGCAACTTTCCAAAACACCATAAAACCTGTACATGAAGGATATTGTTATACTATGGAGACTTTGCTGAACACAAATATGAGTGTTTTAAAAAGTAAAACTTATGAAATCACTAGTAAAAGTGCAGTTTTTGTGTAAAAAAATTGCAAAAAACAAATATGAACGCTAACTTTGGCAAGCGTTTGTAGCTAAGTGGCTACTACAAAGGAATACCCTGGGTTAAATACTTTTTTAAATGGTACATCATGGTGGGGTTAATTTTCATTTCTGGGCTGCAATACCGTCTCAAAGGCAACATAGCCAATCTGGCAAATAGCAATTTACAAAAACAGAAATTAGCAAATCTTATGTTTGACCCTGTAACTTTCCAGATCACCATAAAACCTGTACTTGAGGGGTATTGTTGTACTCGTGAGACATTACTATACACAAATATGAGTGTTTTAGAGAAGTAAAATTTATTATACTGTTAATATAATCTGTGAAATGGCAGTTTATGTGTGAATAATGCAAAAAAACTAATATAAACGCAAATTTTTGCCAGGGTTTGTAGTTAAGTGGCTACTAAAAAAGAAGACATACCCCATTTTGAATACCGTGAGTTGTCTACTTTTACAAATGGTATGCCATGATGGGGTTAATTTTCATTTCTAAGCAAAGGCAACATAGGCCCAGCAAACCAATCTGGCAAATTTCAATATGCAAACATGGAAAAGGGGAAAGCCCTACATTTGAAGCCTGTAGGTTTGCATACACCCATAAATCATGTACATTGGGGGCACTGTTGTACTCAGGAGATGTTGCTGAACACATATTGGGGTGGTTTTTGTCAGTAACACATAACTGGAACTGAGAATCCATGCCTAAAGTACAATGTGAGAGAAAAATAACACGTAAAAATTACTACCCAAATGTTTGACAAACATGGTAGAATTAGTGCATGGAAAGTGTTAAAATACCACCGTTTGAAAAACCCTAGGATGTCTACTTTTCAAAAATATGTGGTTTGATGGGGGTAAATTGCATTGGCCGACTTCAAAAATGTCCCAAATAGGACATGGGTGCACGAAGGCCAGCTGTGAAAATGCCAAGTTGGAAAACTGGAATGTGCACCCTCCAAATAAGGTCTTTTAGCCCCCAGAGACCCCCACACACCTATACATGGGTGGTATCACTGTACTCAGGAGATGTTGCTGAACACATATTGGGGTGTTCTTTGGCAGTAACCCTTACAGTTCTCCGTACATGTATTCTTAAATTGCTTTGCATGTCAAAAAAATCAATATTTATTTATTTTTTTAATTTGGCATAGATTGGTGGTAAAATGGTTTCAAAATATACATGTGAAGGGTTATTCAGGGATTTTTGACAGATATCAGTGTTATAATGTAACTTAATCTTTAAAATAAAATGGTTTGGAAATAGCAAAGTTCTACTTGTACTTATAACCCTATAACTTGCAAAAAAAAAGCTAAGAACATGTTAACAATAGGTAATGGGTAATAGTTTCTAAACTCAGGACAAAATGTAGAAAATATTTAGCACTGGTATTTTTTGGCAGCTGTAGATGCGTAAAATATTTTGTAAAGACGGTAAATGATACGATATGATGAAAAAAATGGTATCTTTAGAAAGACCACTTAATGGCGAGAAAAAACTGTATATAATATGTGCGGGTACAGTAAATGAGTAAGAGGAAAATTACAGCTAAACACAAACATCGCAGAAATGTAAAAACAGCCCTGGTCCTTAACAGTAAGAAAATTGAAAAACGGTCTGGTCACTAAGGGGTTAAAGAAAGTCATTTTAAATAAAATATTTACCAGACATACAATTTTTGTTACTGTGTAATTACATGACGCTAAATTTGGAATGTTTACTTTTAAATTACACTCGCCGCTAACATGGGTTGTCCGATCCCAGCTGTACTTATTTAGGTGCTTTAAATATATGGGTGGCAGCAGCAAGTTTTATAGAAAAGAAATTAAGTAACAGCTGATATTTTTTAGAATTTTTTTTTTTTTTTTTTAAATACAACATATTCATTACCATTTATAGATTTCGTTCAGTTGTATGAGGAAGTTTTAGTGTTTGCATTTTTTTGTATCGTTATCAGGGTGTGATGTATGTCTTGCTAAAACTGTAAGGAAATGCTGAACTCATTCTCGTAAAGTAGTCAAACTTTTAATGCTATGTTGCAGCTATTATTATTTAGAACACACTAGATATAAAGTATTCATTGGAGATACCGTAGAATCTCTTGCAATGGTATCACAGACCAGAGCTGGCTGCAGGATTCATCAGGCTATCAAAGCTATTTTCAGCAACATTTCAGTATTTATGGACCTCTGTCAAGGCTACGAATAGTATTTTATGCTCAAAGCTGAATTCTCATTTCAGAACTGTTCTAAAGTATTGAAATGAGTCGTACTGGCAGGAATCTTTCCATAAGAAATTTGAGTAAAGCTGCGTGGTTTGTAAACATGCATTTCCTTTTCAAAGCTCTGATGTGTTTAAATTTAGTTACAATTCTCACCGCAGTCCTTCCTTTTCGTTTATTTTAGGTTTTACTGAATTGCTCTTCTCTAATTAGCTTTTTTTGTACAAAACCAAAATGGTGAGATAGGGACGACTGTATTTTTTTCTACAGTGAGAAACCCACAATTTCTTTAATCTTCTCAGGCTAAGCTTGTGAGTTTAAGTGATGTGTTTTTTTGTGTGTTAAGAAACACATTTTGGAGCATCTCTTTGAGGATTCTGAAGGCCAGATGGCATGTGGCTGAGAATGATTGGAGTTGGTGCAGCTAAATGCTGATGTATTGCAGGAAGTTATTAAACAGTCTGAGTAAAAAAAAGGCATTTGGCTTCCGAAGGGGAGACCATGCATTACTATCGTAGTGCGTGGCCTGAGTGTTGAGGACTTGCATACTGAAAGCACCCGGCTGTGTAATAGTGGAAATTCATTACTTAAATAAGCACTCCAAACCCCTAACATACTTCAGCTTCAGTTCTATAGGGGTACACAGGGTACAGGAGGATGCCCCGTCTTTGTCCCTTTATAAATGTGCTTATTTGAAGAGGAATCAGCACTTTTATAAACTGGCAAAGTTGCACTGTTCCAGCTGTCAATCAGGCAGCCCAGAGAGTGATATTCCTGACTGCTTTGTACTGGGGCACAACGTGCTAGACTACTCAAAGAGAAGCATTAAACACAGTGCTTTTCTATAAAAAGCACTACAGAGTAACCCGACGATTGCAGCACATGCAGCCTGCATCCCAATGTTTTTATGTGAGAAGTATCAGACTGGCATGGACATCATCGTACTGATGATCTTCTGGTGCACAGAGCAGAGCTGCAGTAAGGGACCGTCTCAGTGCTAGGTTAGAGGTAGGGGGTAACCCTTTTTATTTACAGGTACCAGGGGGAAAGGGGGCCCCGGAGACTCCGCAACACTGCAGTGTGATGAATAAATGAATTCATTTCTAATGCTTAGATGCTACTTTCTAAAACTGTCTTAGTGGAGGTCCTCAGTACCCATGGAGACCTCTCAGTACCCTCTCAGGCACCTCTCCAATGTACCAAAACACTGGATGAACGTGCACGTGGTGATAGCTCTAGCCAAGTGAATTATTAGCAAATACTATAGCATCAGGAAGTCTGAAAAACTTGGCCAAGTGATGCTCTTATGTATTTCACAAGACTAGGTAGTGGTCAGGGACTGCCTGCAGCCGAAAAATACTAATTTAAAGTGGCAAAGCGTACGCTTATCTAATTCCAGGGTAAGAAATAAGTTCGAAGGAAAATGTGAAATATGCTTGGAAGAAAACAGCAGGTTTGCAGGAGATGTTACAGGACCAGGGAGATGGAGAAATACCGTCATATCTACTAGAACAAAAGAATAAAGAGAGAAACTGAGCAGCTGGTTTTTTCCCATCTAAGAAAATCATATTTAAATAACTTATTTCAACCAACAGTGCTTTTCAAAGGAGAAGAACAAAGATTGGAAGACAAATTAAACCCAACCTGCCACGCATTTTGCTGTCACACACGTGCAATACTAGGTGATAGCTCACCTACTACACGTCATGTTTCTCACGCTACACACGTTCAATAAAAAACAACACGCCTATGCACACAACCAGGTGAGTACTGTGGGAAGAATGAGCTTCGGTAAGAGTGCTCCTGACAGCATTGGTTATTTACTACCGTGTGATTGGTATGTTTTAAAATGGCTCTGCTTATTTTGTAACAATAGAATCTGGATGAAATACTAATTTTGACTGCATTGGAATGTCATTGAAATGTCAGCACATCTTGAAAGAACTAGATAGTTCTGTGGCCAAGTCCCGGAATGAGATAACTTGACAAAAGGTGGAGCTTTGGAGCAAGAGTTGCTCTATAGAGGACCCTGCAGAAGACGAAAGCAGTGACATGGATATTAGCACTTGGAGCTGAAGAAGGAGCCGGGAATGGCAGCACCAACTGCACACAGCTTGCGGCAAATTTATCTTCCTTCAGCTCCATCACTGGGAAGCTGTATACAGAGCAAGGATGTCACCTTCAGGAGTCTATGAAAAATATGTATCGACCTCCAAAGATGACAGAATTACTTTAACTGAGAATGGGGGAGGTTTACAAGTCTGTCATCTGCTGCTAAACGATTTCCCAGTGATAACCGCAGGATTTACAATGAGCACATCACAATGGAGGCAATTTATTTACTCAGTAAAAGGCAAAGGTCATTTTACGGGGCAGGTCCTTTGCCAGGTTACAACAGTATTTATAGAAATAAATCATAGTGAATGGATGCTAAACTCAAGGTTCACCACAAGGTGCACAAGTTCTCTGTAATTATCACCTAGGATCCAACTGAATAAAAAAAAAAATCCCAAACCCAAACTTGGAGTTTATGAATGGATGCTTCTCGCAGGACAAATGAAAAATTAACCTGGCTGTGTCTTCCAGTGGCTAGGGCAAGACCACGTCTCATGAAAAGTGAACTTGGCTGGGTGTTTCAGTGGTTTGGGTCAATCCAAGCCCATGAAAAGTGAACTGGGCTTGGGCTTTTGGTGCCTGCCTACAAACCAAGTCCAATTTAAATTTTAAAAAGGACCTGGCTGGGGCTCTCAGAAGCTAAGGTCTATCCAAGACTGATGCAAAGTAAACCTGGCTAGTCCATTTGTGGCCAAATCAAGTTCAACGTAGGTGCACTTTTATATATTGTTTAATGTACAGGGAACTTGTTCTAACTTTTGTTTGGGTTAAACAGCTTGGGAAATTGTCATTTTTAACCAAGTTTCTTGTCAATCTGGGACATATCACATGTCCATCTATAGGATCAGTGCATTTTCATATTATGATGTAAAGAACATTCATGTCTTTGGGATCCAGCAAAACTCACAGGAGAAAGGATGACCCGCTAACGCATGTGGATAAAAAAAAAAAAAAAAAGTATTTAAAAGAGTAATATTGTACTCCATTCAACAAACAGATGTTTTGTAAAAGAAACATATTCAGTGAATTTTAATTAAAAGGTCATTTTGTTTATGGAGATAAAAAACAACTGCCTTTCATTATTTTCTAATTTAATTTAGTTGACATTTAACAGTCTGACGCTCTATTTAAAAAGTTCTGTGAACAAGTCCTGGGGGGGGGGAGGTCACAGTATTACAGTAAACAGTTTCACAATAATATAAACAAGTATCCTTTTTAATTCACTTTACTAGACACTAGGACAGTCACTAAGCACATTGTGCAAGCTACAAACTGTTATAAATTAACGGAGAAATTAAAGGGCCTGTTTGTTGTGTTTGCTCCCAATAGATCGAAGAGACCTGGTAACTTTGACATTTCCTGACCTTTATGGCTGCACAGCATGATAACCTACTGTCTGCACTGAACTGTCTACAGGAAACAATTACATTGGTATAGTTAAGGAAACAATAGTGGGGTCCCCAAGACCCCAATTAGGCTCGGAGGCAAATGAGCAGCTTCCTCGACACCCCAAAGCCTTCATGCTAAATTTATTTTCTAAGCCAGCTGTTTTAGAGCCAAACATGTTTATAGTTGGTCTTAGAAGGCCCAAGTGGGCATGAGCTGCTCATACCTTTCCCATCTCATTAGTAATTAATTTAATTGCCTTAGATTGGCATGGAACTATTATTTCAACTAACTCTCATTTAAACCTTTTTTTTTTTTTTACATTAGGCTTATAACAGCACAACATTCTAGGGGAGATCATTAAACATGCAGGTTTGAAAGAGTTGAGTCATTCTTGTACCCATGCTTTTTATATAGAAACAAACATGCAGCAACTAGTAGTGTAAATAGTTGTATTTAAAAATACATATAACATAAGTATTTTGTACATATTGGATTGTTTTGCTTTGTTTAGTAGCGGCGTTTGCCATTGGGTTAAGAGATTACCAAAAAAAGTTTTATCATAAAACATTGGCTTTGATGAGAGTAACCCTTTCTGTGGTGCTCCGCCCATCGAACGCAGCAACAAATGAGAAAAATGTACCCGTTTTCCATTGCCAAGACAAATTTACCCCTCAGTCAAATCCCATCCCCCTTCCCCGGCTTATGCTTCTCCCCCTCGCCAGAAAGGAGGCCAGGGAGGACAAACTGACGACATGAGTGGCCATTGGCTGTCTGGCACCAGCAAACACAGCAGATGGCAGTTTTGCACAAAATTTACATAAAAAAATATACAAATCATGCTGGCACTCAATCCCGTGTTAGGTGCAGGTATTCGAGGTTAACCCCAATATAAACTAATAGTATATACAATAATCTGAACATGAATACCACACTCAATGCATTTATTATGCACACTAAGGAAAATACGTAAATAGGTATGCAAAAAAATTCATTTATTGTCCACTCACTCAGTGTAATTCATTGAAAAAAAGCTAATCAAGACAATTAGTGATCCTATCTAAATTCATATATTATTCATAATATATACACAGACTATATGCAACCACTAGTGAACCCGTCATAAATTCAGGTATCATACACAAAGCTCAAGTTCATGATATTGACTACTACTATTTACAACTAATCACAGTCCTGATCTCTAATGCGTGCAGTGAAGAAATTTCTTAGATGGATCCACTACCTGCTGTGGTATTGCTAGGCCTAGGAAATTAACAAAAAATGAAAAAAATGAAAAAAGAAAAGTAAAAAAGAAAAAGTACTATTATTGCTCAATAGTAAAAAAAAATCACACAAAAAAGGAAAGAAAAAAAGAACAAAGGACAAAAACAGGGCAAGGCTGTATATGAGGCAGTCCAACTCTGAAAAATAGTGCACTGAAAAATGTTGAAAGTATGGGTGGATCTCACCAGCGTTCATAATGTCTTCGCGGGGATGGACTGTAGCAATAGAAGGGTATTCCCTGGTTGTAGTGAGGGTAAGACGTAGGCAAAGTAGAGAGGAGAACCCTCTTGATTTAATAATTGTGTTGCAACGAAATCCTCCTAATGAGGTGAAACAGCTGATCAGCAGCAGGCAAACATGTGATCAGTCAGCTTGATCGGCAGTGAACGGGCTGCGCGCTCGGGACATCCGTGTCCCTTCGAAGGCCCCTGCTTACTATTGAGCAATAATAGTACTTTTTCTTTTTTACTTTTCTTTTTTACTTTTTTCATTTTTTGTTAATTTCACTCCTTTCTTTTCCATAACAGTAGGAGTCTTATAACCCATTGAAACTTCCTGTACCGTCTGGAAGCAGAGGGTGAGCAGACACTTTAAGCAAATGTACAGGCATATCAGTGACTTTTTGGCTTCTGGCAGAGAAATCAATTCCTCTACACGGGCTGGTAATCATAACTAGTAAATAAAAGAGGGTGAGTGAGGCTTTATGGACTAAATTTCATATTGCAAAACACATGAAAAAAATGTTTACACTCTATTTTGGTAGTAAAGAGGTTAAATTAAATCTCACTAAGTACCAAAAGATATTCTCCCCACTAAATCATAGAAATGTAAACATTGAAATATATACAGATGTAAAAACAAGTGCTATTCTTAAGCACGTTTACATGTATTCTGGTTTTATTGGATCTATAAAAACATGGCTATTCTATATGTAGCAAACTAAAGGATTTCTCCAACCACCATGACCACTTCTGCTTTCACAATTGGTAATGGTGGTACGAATCTGTAAATAAAATAACATCTGTTGTCAATGCGCACTGTGTGCTGGTGACAGACAGAATGTGAAGCCTAGATCTCCCCTCCCTCAGTGCATTTCTTCTCCACCCTTCCCCATCTCCCTGCATTCTGTCCAATAAATTCTTAAATTCTTTTTCTCTCTGTCCTCCCCACCTTTCCACCCCCACTTCCTCCATCTCAGAATGCGCGCATGCACTCTGAGAGAGTTAGAAAGGTGTTTCTGTATGAGAGGAAAGGACATGGAAGGCATCGAATGTTTTAAATAATGTTGGGGGGGGGGGGGGTAAGTACATAATAACCAATAGGGCAATCTAAACTAAAAATGAATAATAATTAAAAAGGGTTGGAGCAACTCTCTTACCATATTCATCTAACACTACTAAGAGAACTGCACCTCTCTGGAATCTAATGGAATCTTCTGCATAGTGTGTTGCAAATTTCATTTGCAAAGAATCTTGTTTACTTCAAACCAGAAACTACGAAACAGGCCCCACAAATGTGTGTGTGCATCTATCTATATAAATATATATAGTGCACCATGGGGATTTAGAACTCAAAGCTCAGGCTAGAAATATCACCAGAGATTATAAATACAAGAGTTAAGAAAAAATCTACTTTGGAAACCACAATAAAAATATTGCCTTTTAAGAACAAAAATGTTGTAAGGCCAATCCAGAAAGTATTCAGGAAAAAAATGTGTGTTAAAATACTTAGCTTTCTGCCATACTGTCAGTTTTGTATCTGGACTTCACTATTTTACAATGTGGTTAGTAAGTTCAGAATGAGGGGGCGCTTGTACGGATTTAAGATATAGAGCGCTCACATAAAATCTCTCAGTAACATGTATTTAAAATGTAGTTAGATGTCACTCTTAATGCTTGCAATCCGTCCCTTTCATTGTCTATTTTTATTGAAGAAAAGTTTAACTTGTGAAATTTGTGGTTTCTAACGGTAAACAGTATTAGGATATAATTTTCAGAAAACACCCCAAAATATAGAAAAATAAATGTTCCTTTATATAGGTATGTGCTGTATATATTCCAGTCACTGATACAGCCACTAACCTGCATTAGATTCTCAGTGCACACTACTTAATGCACTTACCTTCTTTGGCCTCGGGTGTAGGGTCTGTAGGTGGGCACAGGGCTGATGTAACTGGCTGTTCTTCATCTACAGAAAACAAACAGAATAAATACAAATATTAACATATGCTAAGTAGCAAAGTTATAACATTAACCCTTCAAGGACCAAAATACATTTCATGTCATTATCATCTGCCAATGCTGAAGCAGTAAAGTATCAGTGTTCTATCATTTAAGGACCGAATTGATATGATGAAGTTATCCATTATACGGTTATTACAATAAGCACATGACATGGATGAGAGATGAGCAGTGTCACAGGATGAGATCACGTTAGGTACAGATCGTTATGTATTCTGCGTATGGCCAATCTGTTTGTAAGATTAGCCAGAAAATACTAATCCATCAACAGGTGCATTCTGTGCTGGGGTACATTGCCATAGATCTCATAAAAGATTTTAGATTGAATGAAGATTTGACTGTGTCCCTGAGGTTATTCCATAATTGCGGTGCTCTGTAGGAAAATGAGGATCGAGCCACTTTATTTTTGTATTGCGGTATGCTAAATATTGTGCTAGTACTGGATCGGAGGTTATAGGAGGTGGGAACAGTTGGGGAGAGCATTCTACTCAGGTAGGGTGGGAGCTTCGCAGAAATGCTCTTAAACACAAGGCTGGAATGATGAAGGGTGCGTCTGGATTCAGTGATAGCCAGTTTAGCTCTTTTAACATGTCACAGTGGTGGGTCACGGTATAGCGGCAGAACGAATTATATAACGAATTAAGTTTATTAAGGTGGTTTTGCGGTGCGGGTGCATATACTAAATAATCAATGACCGGCATTAGCATTTGCTGCACTATCTGTTTCCTTACTGTGGGACTTAGGAAGGATTTGGTTTTGTAGAGGGCACCTAGTTTTTGATAAACACATTACTATTAACTGCCTGTAGTAAGCATTTTATTCACAAATATGTTTATGCAAAAATATATCAGTCCATGATAAAGGTCTCGATTTAATTTGTTTGAATCAGCATCAGAAATGATTCCATTCTGTCACAGAAAAATCTATGAAATTAATTATTTACAAAAACTCTCATAAACTGTATTGTTGACTGCTGTAGACAAATCATTTGACTGCTGACAGTGTGTGAGGAGGCTATGTTTCAATGACCAGCCTCCCCAAAATGAAAAACCTTTATTTTCTGCAGTAATCTATTCCCTGGTGGTCCAGTGTTCTCACTGGTGGTCCGGTGGGTTAGCTATCTGTTCTGCAGCTCTACCGGGTACAGAATTGCAGACCATGTGGACGATGTTTTGTGAGTTCCAGAACTTGAAGTGTAATCGCGTAGCCGTGGTAACCTGTTTCAATTCTCTGATTGGCCGAAGCTCACTGACAACTATTTTACGGTCTGCAACTCTTCACCCAACGGAGCTGCAGTCTGGAGGCTATGGGCTCTCTCTCCCCCAGGCAGACTGTGGGGAGAGGCCCCTCATCCAGCAACACAAAGGGCCTCCTCCCAGTGTCGGGCCCTGAGTTTGTTCTAAGGCGTGTTAGGCAGCCACAAGGCCACAGAGAGCACAATGTCTTAGGTGGCAGCCTAGTTAGAGGGCCATGTCTGCTCCTAGATTATAAACTTGTTTGCAGGGGTTGTTACCCACACCAAGTAACACCATCAGGTGCAGGGATCTATAAAATGTTTGTGCAGTGATTAAACAGAAATGTGTATTTTATCAAAATATCAGTGAGTTGAAACAAAAAAATCAAGCGCAATGTTTTCAGAAGCCCAGCTTCCATGTCAAAATATACCTACTAAAGCTCTCCGCTAATTTACTTACTATTCGCATCACTTGGTTTCATCTGCACATGCTGCAAGCATGCACCGTTTTCACTGCTGCTGGTATTAGGTTTCTGTACGGTCTGGTAGGGGAGGAGGTCCATGGCAGGGTGATACTATGAGTTACCTCACGGTAACACAGCACAGCATCTGTCTTCATTATCTTTTTTTGCAGTGCAAGAATTGCAGACTGAAGGTCTAGTTTGGATCACGAGAGCAATCGGACCCACTAAACAGTGCTTTACTTGGGCATTTTATTGTACCGTATATACTCGAGTATAAGCCGACCCGAATATAAGCCGAGGCCCCTAATTTTACCCCAACAAACTGGGAAAACTTATTGACTCGAGTATAAGACTAGGGTGGGAAATAAAGCAGCTACTGGTAAATTTCTAAATAAAATTAGATCCTAAAAAAATTATATTAATTGAATATTTATTTACAGTGTGTGTATATAATGAATGCAGTGTGTGTATATGAGTGCAGTGTGTGTATGAGTGCAGTGTGTGTGTATGAGTGCAGTGTGTGTATGAGTGCAGTGTGTGTGTATGAATGCAGTGTGTGTGTATGAGTGCAGTATGTGTGTATGAGTGCAGTATGTGTGTATGAGTGCAGTATGTGTGTATGAGTGCAGTGTGTGTGTATGAGTGCAGTGTGTGTGTATGAGTGCAGTGTGTATATGAGTGCAGTGTGTGTATGAATGCAGTGTGTGTGTGTATATGAGTGCAGTGTGTGTGTAGGAATGCAGTGTGTGTATGAATGCAGTGCGTGTATATGAATGCAGTGTGTGTATATGAGTGCAGTGTGTGTGTATGAATGCAGTGTGTGTATGCAGTGTGTATGAGTGCAGTGTGTGTGTATGAGTGCAGTGTGTGTATGAGTGCAGTGTGTGTGTAGGAATGCAGTGTGTGTATGAATGCAGTGTGTGTGTATGAGTGCAGTATGTGTGTATGAGTGCAGTATGTGTGTATGAGTGCAGTGTGTGTGTATGAGTGCAGTGTGTGTATATGAGTGCAGTGTGTGTATGAATGCAGTGTGTGTGTGTATATGAGTGCAGTGTGTGTAGGAATGCAGTGTGTGTATGAATGCAGTGTGTGTATATGAATGCAGTGTGTGTGTATGAATGCAGTGTGTGTATGCAGTGTGTATGAGTGCAGTGTGTGTATGAATGCACTGTGTATGTATGAATGCAGTGTGTATGAGTGCAGTGTGTGTGTGTATGAATGCAGTGTGTGTGTATGAATGCAGTGTGTATGTATGAATGCAGTGTGTATGAGTGCAGTGTGTGTGTATGAATGCAGTGTGTATGAGTGCAGTGTGTGTGTATGAGTGCAGTGTGTGTATGAATGCAGTGTGTATGAGTGCAGTGTGTGTGTATGAATGCAGTGTGTGTATATGAATGCAGTGTGTATGAGTGCAGTGTGTGTGTATGAATGCAGTGTGTGTGTGTGTGTGTGTGTGTGTGTGTGTGTGTGTGTGTGTGTTGCAGAGCCTTGGTGGGGGGTGGGCATTTTTATTATTATTTTTTTAATAATTATTTTTGTTAAATAATTTTTTATTTTTTTATTATTATTATTATTTTTTATCATTATTATTTATATTTGTATTAATTTTTTCGTACACCCTCCCTGCTTGATACATGGCAGGGAGGGGGGCTCTCCTTCCCTGGTGGTCCAGTGGCATTGGCAGTTCAGGGGGGGAGGAGGGGGGCTGGCTGAGAGTTTACTTACCTCTCCTGCAGCTCCTGTCAGCTTCCTTCTCCTCCACGCCGGTCCGTGCAGCTCCCCTGTCAGCTCACAGTGTAAGTCTCGCGAGAGCCGCACTATGACCCCGCGGCTCTCGCGAGACTTACACTGGGAGCTGACCAAGGTGCTGAAAGGACTGGCGCGGAGGTGGAGGGAGTTGACAGGAGCTGCAGGAGAGGTAAGTGCTCGCTGCCAGCCCCCAGTCTGTATTATGGCAATGTAAATTGCCATCATACAGACACTGACTCGAGTATAAGCCGAGTTGGGGTTTTTCAGCACAAAGAAATGTGCTGAAAAACTCGGCTTATACTCGAGTATATACGGTAATATTTTTATGCATTATCTATATTATAACATTTAAAAAAAGTTTTATACATGGCCTGTACTTCCAGTCCTCCCATTCATTTATTGTCTACCAATTAAAGACTTTTGTCAGAGCTAGGACCCTCCAGTTGGGTTAAGCACCGTTTAAGACTCTTTCCCTCACAATATATATTTTTTCATATGTTTATGAGTGAAAGTAGCATAGCTACTAGCTTGTTGCTGAAGGTTTGGCATTCGTTCAAAAATGATGCCAGTACTCCCAGGTGATGTAACTTACTCAAAAGGACCAAAATAACAAATTGGCTGATACTGGGCTGATTTCTCACCTGGCTTCTGGTACCACCCATACGGGTGAGTCTCTGCAACATTAGACAAGGAGCTGCAGTTTGTAACATGCCATGAACTTCTTTCTTGGCTACTGCAGGACTGTATACCCAGACTTCCGAGGGTTAAACATAAAACCTCCTTCCCTATAAAAGATGAAAAAAACATCATTGTCAAAGACACATTCTCTGTAAAATACCCACTAGTCATAGACATGCACAGTGCCAAGCTTTCTCGCATCGGTAGGCAACCTTCGACACTGCAGATGTTGAGAACTACATCACCCATAATGCTTTTGCAGCCATAATGCAGTCAAACATCACGGCTGATGTAATCTGCAAATTTTTTAGGAGTCGCTATTATTAGATTTTTACAAAGCTAAAAAAAGTTGCATATTTTTTGCTAGCGTCTACATTATCATGGCGATTAAATTTCAATCAGGCTTCCAAAAATACCTTTAGTTAAAAGATGGGTTTGCTCTCTTTCAAATAAAATTTTTGTGAGTCTCTGGCCATTCATGTCCTTAAGGTATTATTTTATCACCAAATCAAACTGCATATTAATTTACCTTACCGCCAGGTGATCATTATTATTGTGCTTTATTTTAGAGGAAATTTTCTTAAATTCCTGATTTAATTCTTTTTAAAAAAGCATCTTGTAAATTTCTAGCTAATTCTGCGGTTACATTATAACTATTTTTATTCATTGTCACCCATATTTGCCTACACCATCTGTATAGAAATGTTTAAGCATTCTACACAACTAATTAGATTCAACTTCCTAGAAGCAATATACCCTACTTCCCTAGCAGAATATATGAATTTGACGTTCGGATTCCAAAATCTGAACATTGTTCTTGTAATTTAACAATGTCCAGATTTTGTAAATCGGGCCCCATATGTGCCTGAATATGTCCCAGATTTCATCCAGACCAATTGCCGTCGGACTGCTGATAGCCGGACCGAAACTCACAAATTCGGAACTGGAGTCTTAAAAAAAATCTGAACAATTTGGCCGCTGGCTGCTTGTGCAAATCGTAAAAAAAAGAAAAAAAAAAACTAAGAAAAAAAAACTCTGCAGCACAAGGGTTAAATAAAAGTAAATAAAAGTAATGAAAAAGTAATGAATTCATAAATAAAAATCCAATGGAGGTCAATAAGATCTCCATATTACCATAGTGGAGGTATTGTACCTGCTTTAGCTCCCACCTGCCATGCAGCCTTTAATCCACAACTGTGTCCAGCAAATGGAGATATTTAATAACAATATATGGGGGACTTCCGTATGTCATATCTGAGTTAATATTTAGGGGGGGGGAGATAGTGCCCCTCCAACACCTACCTATAGGTGCTGGGTGGGTGCCTAAGTAACTATACAATGGGAGGGGAGGACAGGTCATTGCCCCCCCTCCACCAGGTGGCTAGGGGTTACCTCCTCACCTCAAAAAGTAAGTAAGAGCACTCTGATTGGTTGACTAGTAAGCCAAGTGAGACTCTTCCCCCATAGGATTACTTATTTATTAATAGGACAGCAGGCTACCAAGCGTTGGCGTTTTTTAAAACCTTTTCCGCTGGTTATTTGTCCGCTATACTTTGTATAGGATTCGAATGTGATATTACTGATTTTAATTTAGACACCGAATGCATCCGGGCAATTGTTGCACATTCACTCAGGAACACCAAATTCCGACCGCATTAATTCGAAATTCGTTCATTGTCTTCAGAATTTGTCGATATGTAGGAATCTATAATGTTTCTGTAGCACTGGCTAGGAATTTAAATCTCCACACATTTCTCAGGAATCCTTAATAGCTATTCCATCACACACATTACTAAATTTTCAATATGTTTATTTTGCAAGGTCATGATAATTTGTGTTCTCTTGAATAGAGTGTAGTGTTGCTTTTTTTTTTTTTTAAAGTGACATGGTTTTTGTACATTTTTGCATTACATATGGCATATTTTAGCAATCAGGGTTAAAAGAAAAAATATAAAAACAGCCCATCAGTTTTTAGTTTGACTTTTCTTCTATATTTTGTCAGAATGTATGGATGATATACATAGCCACAGTTATAGAGTCAGCCTAAACGTAAAAATCAGTTCCATTGGCTGAAGTGATTATGGAACAAGGACCCCGTTAGTGTTTTTTTGTTTTTTTTCAAAGAAATTTATCTTGTGAGCTAAACTTACATTTGGAGCTTGGAGCTCTACATTCACTGCTGACAGCCTGGTGGATGAACTTCCTGGTTAGGAAGATCGATCTTGTTCAACTTGTGCATAGACTGGAAGGGTGAAAAATTATCGTTCTTGCAAATTGTTTGGTTCAAAGTTCTGAAATTTAGTTTGGTTTGAAATTTGGTTCAGTTCATAAAATTCCAAACCAAACTGAAAATTACCAGGAAAACCCTAAAAGGAAGGGGAAAAGGTGCCAAAAGTCTACTTGTGCAAAAGTTGACTTGCTACTTAATTTCTTGCTTTGGTAGGTGTTTACGAGCAAGTCAGCACTATAGAATGTTAAGTGAACATCATGATTGGCTGAGTCATTTCCCAGTTTGGTGTAGACTTGTGCAAATTATTCTTTGGAGCAGTTCGTCTGAACCAAATTTCTTTAAATCCACGCAAAAACAAGTGGATCCACCCGAGCTCGAAAGGTGGAGTCATATTCACTGATATAAATACACAATGGAATGATTCGTTTGTCCACAGATTAATGAGGTTTGGAGGAACCACTCCAACTGGATTTTTGTACATTATGTTTTCTCACACTCTTATATAAATGTATTTATTTATTTTCACGATGCACCGGGTAATTTTGAAGGGAATTCTGTATTTTATACTGAAAACTTTCCACGTCATACATTGAAACAAGCGTCTTATAATTATTAAATAGAATACAGGCTAAGGTTAAAATGACAGTACGTATGGACACAAAGGGACACGCACCTGTCACCTGGGATGTTTCAAAATATCCAAATCCTTTACAACAGGGATCGGCATCACAGTGGAGTTCACACTCAAAAAATCTAAATGCAAAACACAAAGCACAACTTGTTTGTTCCATGGTCATCATGTTACACATTAAGCATTCAGAAAGATTCTCAAATATACACTTTGCATTCTTTCTATTCATTTTTAGACTCAAATTTACTTTCATGACTGTAGTAAGTGCAGTGGCTTTTGCCCAACAGAGAAATAAATTCCTGGTCAGATTTACTGCCTCAAGAATGGTGACTGTAGATAGTATCAGTACCTTCACCGTCCCATTAATGTTTTAATTTTACTTAGGGTATGAATTGGGTATTGTATGCAACATCTTTACAGTATGGATGCATACATTCACGAAACAACTGCACTACACCCACTTACAGTAATAATATCTTCATTCTGCTCACATTTACGAAATCTACATTCCCAAAGTTACCAGCAGTTTTATCACAAATACTTTTAAGCAAGTAGTATCTGCAAATATCTTTAAATAGAATATGTTCAGTCATCAATTACAAAGGCCATAACGGTCCTTTAACACCCCTAATAAATTTATATTATTTCATATAATGAAAGCATAACTGTGTCTTTGTATAAAACACAGGTAAAATCCCCAAAAGCAAATTTGGGCACGTGTTTTAAAGATGGATGTTATGGAACTGTACAAAAGTTCCAATATGAAATATAAAAGTAATTAGGTGCATTAAAGATTATATTTACAGAAACTAAAATGTTAACTTAAAAAAAGCTTCTTAAAGGAGAAATGAAAACAGCTTTCTTGTAACCTACTCACTACTAGAACTGTACATAGACCAGGAGGTCACCCACTCAAACTTAATACAAGTTGATAAGAACAGTACAAGATGTAGAATTCAATGCGAGGAGAGATTTTTGTTTTTTATCATATTCTCTAGAGTTGTTGTTTTGTAGGTTTTTTTATAAACCAAATGTTTTTTTGTTTTTTTTAAACCTGAATGTGCAACAATATACTAACTAAAATGTTTAATAATCACTTGGAGATCGAAGGAGAAATATGATTGCCATTTTAGAGTTAAGATTATTTTTTTTCCCCATTCTTTGGTACGATAGGAGGTAGCTTCAAAATGTGTTTTTCACCTTCTTTTGCGTCAACAGCAGAAACAGAGATGTGTAAATGTTCAAACCTGATAGACTTGATTCTTTGTTGACCCTATATTACTACTGTACTGTGTATGTACTATGACAGTTTGTCTTTATATGTATGCTACATCTAATAATATTCATTAAGGGAACACTATAGTCACCTAAATTACTAGTGTATAGATCATTCCCCTGCAATTTCACTGCTCAATTCACAATCATTTAGGAGTTAAATCACTTTGTTTCTGTTTATGCAGCCCTAGCCACACCTCCCCTGGCTATGATTGACAGAGCCTGCGTGAAAAAAAAACTGGTCTCACTTTCAAACAGATGTAATTTACCTTAAATAATTGTATCTCAATCTCTAAATTGAACTTTAATCCCATACAGGAGGCTATTGCAGGGTCTAGCAAGCTAATAACATAGCAGGGGATAAGAAAATCTTCATTAAACAGAACTTGCAATAAAGAAAGCCTAAATAGGGCTCTCTTTACAGGAAGTGTTTATGGAAGGCTGTGCAAGTCACATGCAGGGAGGTGTGGCTAGGGTTCATAAACAAAGGGATTTAACTCCTAAATGGCAGAGGATTGAGCAGTGAGGCTGCAGGGGCATGTTCTATACACCAAAACTGCTTCATTAAGCAGGTGACTATAGTGTTCTTTAAACTTGTGCATGCCAAATCAGTCTATACATAAGTTTTGTGTATTTAGATTTGGCGGATTTGTGATTCGGCCAAATCTGTACCGATCACGTGTACTCTGAAGAACCATACAGAAGAATACCCGAGCAGCCCAACCACCCGACTGGCTCAACATTCAGTATTCAGAACTCCGACGGCTGTGCAAAAAAAAAAAGAGATGGTTGATGGAGAAAATATTATTGATCGCTGGGCACGGCCAATAAATATTTACTTTATCCACAGATGAAATTAAATATGTGCAATAGAGAGATAAGCAGGAGGACCAGCAATAAAAAAAAAAATAATCTAAGTTTATATATTATATATTTTAAAAATATATACATAGTATATAAATATATTCTTCGTCTCTTTTTCCCTTTATTAGTTTTATATTATGTAGCTATTTATTCCCTTACATTTCTGCAAAGAATTAATAGATTAATGAAAAAAAATCTACATTTATTGATAAAATGTTATATTTTTTAGGGATCCTCAACTATGGTCTACAATTTAAACCACTCTTTTGTCCTAATTGTATGTGCTCACTGTGCTCTCCATGTCACAAGAAAAGTTCGATTTACTCTTGAGAGAAGGGTTTAATGTCTAATCATTGGTCTTTGTTGTATAATATCTGCACAGCTCCGACAATGACCATCGATAACGGAGGAATTCATTCCATAAATGGTCATTTCTTTTTACATCATCAAAAAGTCATTTTTGCATTTTTTTATATCTTACCCTTTCGCCACACTTGTCCCAGTCATACTAATCTTGTTTCTTACAGATATTGCTGATAGTTTCTGGTACGGTAAATATGTGTAAAAGTGTTTTACTTTGTTACCCAAGCTCTCTGAATAAAGAAGAAAGTTTGAAAAGAATAGTTAAGAACAAAATATTCAATTAATTAAATAACTTGTAGTTTTTGTAAAGTTTGCTAACTACTAACCTTTTTTGTGATACAGACGGTGTGGTTTGTTGGTCAATGTGATGTCACAACTATTTGGTGCTAGATCGACGGTGTTATTACATTGATGTGATTCTGGGTAAATAATACAAGTGTAATATCCATTTCTGGTGTCTTGTAAGTCCGCCAGACGGCACCAGGACTCTTCTTCTAAACATCCTGAAATAAGGCACAGCGCGGGACTTTTACATTCACATTAAATAGAAATATAGCCTACACATAAATAAGCAGGCATATTTATAAGAGTGTGATTAATTACTGTATTGATAACATTCCCAAAATTCAAACTTTAGAAATCTCCAGGTCTCACCATTAATAAAAATGGTTTTCCCACTAAGGTCTCAATACAATATTATTGGATAACATTTCAAATTATTTGACTTACAGCATGAAACTTTAGGTACATATATTATCAGTTTGTCTTGATTTTCATAATTTTTATAATTTTATGGGTGCAGAAGACAGAACGGGTGTAAGTACAGGAAACGGTGCTGCAAGATTTATTTAGGAATATCTAAATTCTATCCAAACAAAATATTTCTAAAGTGAGTTATCATAAAATATAGACCATGTTTACTGTTACACCTTCACTTTTGGTGACTGGTCCATTCTATCTATAGAATTTTTAACAAGGTGGCAATATAGACTCAGTGGACACTTTATCGAGTAGAATTATCTAGTTTGAACCATATTTTGTCTCATAAAAAGACACCGGTTCTTCTCAGCACTGGAAATATTCCTCGGGGATTTTAGTTCCTGCTGATTCCATAGCATCACGCAGATATTTGGGACACCGGTTTCACCTGATTACAAAGGAGATCTGAAGACTGATCAAGCCAACAGAATAAGTCCAACTCTCAGCCATGTACAGTAGACAGAAAAGCGAAGGGAAAGAACTGCACTTCAGTTCAGTCACATAAATAATCTCAAAAAACAAAAAAGTGGTCTAGACTATGGGGGTGGCCACTTCTCCCACAACTCGCAGATACAAATTAGCAAAGATGTCCAGACACTCAGTGTTCTTTTTTGCAGACTATAACGGAACATCACGATCAAAGGGAATGTTCCAGTCACGTGCCGTGACCGTTATCTAGATAAAGGTCACAGCATAAGACTGCAATGTGACCATTACAGTCTCCAAAAAAGAACGCAAAGTGCCTGAACCTCTTTGTTAATATGTGCAGTACGCAGAGCCAGCATGAGATGATTCACACTTTGTGACAGCTTGCTGGAAGTGGTCTTTCAAAAATTGATGAAATACTGGCTAGACAAGTATACAATTTGCCAGCTGTAAAAATACCAAAAAAAAATGAAAGTTTAAAAAAAAGAAGTCTTTAGGACACCATATTATTCTTCATTTCTGTGACTTTAGTGACTGTATAACATATTCACAACACGTGTGGGTTACGGTATGCCAATATCACATAACTTAAATGAACCAATATGTATTCCTGACACTCTGGCCCTGGTATGGCAGGTTAGATCCCCAGCCCAGTTCTGATAGAACTAGAAAGATGATTTTACTAACCTTTTCTCCCACACTTTGCTGGTCTCGCCTCGGCTGACTAATCCTGGCCTCGCCTCCATGGCTGAGATTGTCAATCACCACGATGGGCCAAATAGCATCTCCTCATAGAGATGCATTGAATCAATGCATCTCTATGAGAAACGTTCAGCGCATCCATGCAGTGCGTAGATGCAGCACACTGGACAAGGAAGCACCTCTAGTGGCCGTCTGAGTGCCTGCTGCCAAATGTGTTACTAGCCAGCAATGTAATCACTGCCGTATCTCTAAAAAAAAAAAAAAACCTGCAGGGACAGGGTATAGACACCATAACCACTACATTAAGCTATAGTGGTTCTGCTGACTACAGTGTGCCTTTAATATAAACACAAGGCCGGCGCTTCCTATAAGGCGAACTAGGCAGCCGCATAGGGCGCCATATAGGAGGGGGCGCCCTGCGCCCCCATCGCCGGCCCTTTAAATGCTGCAGCAGCCTGAGCGCTCTATAGAGAGCGCTCAGGCTGCTGCCGCACTGCCTCACCTCCCCTTCCCTGTAGCGTGGCCGAGCTGCTCTCTGGTCCGCGGTCCCGGCTGGACTGACAGGAAGTGCACATTGAGTTTGCACTTCCTGTCAGTCCGGCCGGGCACAGGAAACAGAAACTCCTGTACCGCGGACCGGAGAGGAGCTCGGCCACGCTACAGGAAGGGGAGGTTAGGAGGAGAACTGGGGGAGAGGGGAAGAAGACGAAGAGGGAAGGTGGGGACTTACAAAGAAAACAAGTGGAGGGGGGAGTAAGAAGGGTGAGGAGGAGAAAGAAGAGGGGTGGGGAGTAAGAAGAAGAGGTGTGGGGGAGTAAGAAGAAAGGGGGAGGGGGTGTAAGAAGAAGGGGGAGGGGGTGTAAGAAGAAGAGGGGGTAAGAAGAACACAGGGGGGGTGAGGAGAGGGGGAGGTGAGAAGAACACAGGGAGGGGGGAGTGAGAAGAACACAGGGAGAGGGGGGTGAGGAGAACACAGAGAGAGAGGGGTGAGGAGAACACGGGGGGAGGTGAGAAGACACAGGGGGGTGAGAAGAACACAGGAGAGGGGGGAGGAGAAGGGGAGGTGAGAAGAACACAGGGAGGGTGGGTGGGTGTGAGAAGAGACCCCTAGGGGAGGGTGGGGGGAGAGGAGAGACCACTAAGCAGGGGTGTATTTGCCGCGAGGCAAACAAGGCATTTGCCTTGGGCGGCATTTTTCAGGGGGCGGCAAAAAAAGCCGCCCCCAAATGCCCAGGGCAAATGCCTTGTTAGCCTTGCGGCTAACAAGGCATGCTGGGCGGCCGGCGGGCTGCTGGGAAGTGCGGGTAGGTGGGCGGCCGGCGAGGGAGCACTTCCTCTGAGCGGTCTGCTCAGCTCCCTCGCGCGCCGCAGAGTGAGGCTGGGAGCCGGAATATGACGTCATATTCCGGCTCCGCCTCCCAGCATCACTCTGCGGCGCGCGAGGGAGCTGAGCAGACCGCTCAGAGGAAGTGCTCCCTCGCCGGCCGCCCACCTACCCGCACTTCCCAGCAGCCACTGGACCACCAGGGAGACAGATATCCCCCCCCCCCCCAGCTTTCCCAAAGGTAAGGAGGCTGGGGGGGTTAAATTAAAAAAAAAAAATGTATTAAATATGTGAGTGATTGAGTGTGTTTGTATGTCTGTGTATGTCTGTTAGTGTGTGTGTGTATGTCTGTTAGTGTGTGTGTGTGTGTGTGTGTCTGTAAGTGTATGTCTGTAAGTGTGTGTATGTCTGTTAGTGGGTCTGTGTGTGTGTCTGTTAGTTTGTGTGTGTGTATGTCTGTTAGTGTGTGTATGTCTGTTAGTGTGTGTATGTCTGTTAGTGTGTCTGTGTGTGTGTCTGTTAGTGTGTGTGTGTATGTCTGTATGTGTGTGTGTGTGTGTATGTCTGTATGTGTGTGTGTGTGTATGTCTGTATGTGTGTGGGTCTGTGTGTGTGTGTGTGTATGTCAGTGTGTGTGTCTGTAAGTGTGTGTCTGTTAGACTGTGTGTGTGTCTGTTAGACTGTGTGTGTGTCTGCTAGTGAGTGTGTTTCTGTTACCTAGTGTATGCGTATTTGTCAGTGAATGTGTGTGTGTGTGTGTGTATTTAGAAGGCGGGACGGGGGAAGGGTTCGGTGGGGGTGGCGCGGGTGGGGGGGGGAGGGTTGGGTGAGGGTGGCGTGGGTGGGAGGGGGGCGCCTGAGTTTTGTCCTGCCTAGGGCAGCACAAAACCAGGATACACCACTGCCACTAAGGGGCAGGGGAGAGCTCTAAGGGACAGAAGGGAGAGCTCTTTCACACTACGCGCACACACACAATGCATCCCTTACACACACACATGCAAACACACACACACACTGCTTCTCTTACATACACACAGAAACACAATGCATTTCTTACACACACTCAATGCACACACTTACAGACACACACCTTGCATCACTTATGCATACAAACACAGATTCACACAATGGATCCCTTACACACAACCAGAAACACACAATACATCCCTTATACACAAACACACACTGCTTCCACTACACACAAACACACTGCATCATCTACACAAACTGGTATGCCTATACACTACATTCCATAAGCAAACACATTAGATCCTCTACAATAACACATAACACATCCCCTACACACTACACTCCCTGTGAGCGAATTTAATGGGTGGAACATATAGGTGGACTTATGGGTGGTCCTTATGGGCATACTCACCGTCAGGCCCTGGGGCCCAGACCTTGAGCTGTGTAAGGGGCCTCAAAACATGGAGCTGCTTCCTGATCTCCCAGAACATTGAATTTTGTGACCGTAGTTACAAACAGCCTCCAGAGATCCGGTTCTACACCAGACCAGTGGAGCCAAACTGCAGCCAGTGCCCATCACCATCCTCATCTGGTTGTAAGTAGGCAATCTAGTATATTATTAGTGACACTAATCTCTAATTAACCTCACATTAAAGGGACACTATAGTCCCCAGAACCACTGCAGCTTAATGAAGTGGTTCCGGTGTCTATAGCCTGTCCTTGCAGGCTTTTTAATGTAAACACAGTGTGCAGCACTGGCGTTAGTTCATATGGCAGATCATATGGGTGGGGCATTGTGATGTCACATGGGGGGCAGCAAATTTTTCTTTTGCCTAGGGCAGCAAAAATCCTTGCACCGGCCCTGTATAAACATACTAAGAGTTGGGTATTCTGTGGACTGTTTCAGAGGTAGGAAAGAGTTGTACAAAGTATTACACTGCCCACAAATCATGCACACATCAGAATGTTACAGAAATGGGCATTATTTACTAAAAAGCAAGTTGAGGTGGGGAGACACACTGTTATATTATATTTATTTAATATTTTTGTATAAACTAATTATGTTACAAAACGCATTAATTATTCATAGGTTTGCTTTGAAAAAGAGGATTAGATATGTAATACTAGAAGCTAGGCACAGAGAGCATTGCCGACAGAATGAAGGATTTTGAAGGACAAAAAGTTCCAAAACGTCCAGTGATTTTGTTGCAATGCTGAGTGGTTGTAAAGCCCCAGAAACAGTGAAAATAAAGGGCAGATCTATATTCCATATGACTGAATGGCTGGTGAAGTATCATGGGAAATGAAGCTGGAGTGCCAAAGGTGAGGCAGGTATTACCTGCAGCCATAAACGATGACAATATGAACATTGATGGAGTGTGCATGGATTTATTGTGCGATGTACATTAATTCTGTGACAATGTTATACAATGTTGAGTAGGACAGGCTCTGTGTTAAAGAGACACTATACGAACCCAGACCCAATCTCAATGAAGTGACCTGGGTGCGATATCCCTTATGTTTTTACACTGCAACTGAAAACATTGCAATTTCGCAGGAACAACAATATTAATGATGCAGGGTCACACTGACAGACGCTACCGGCACTTCTGCCAAAATAGCTTTCCTAACAGGTGAGTGCGGGACAACCGCCTAGGGAGCAGCACACTATAGCGTTAGGTGTACATGATTATATTCCTATCGCTATCATTTTCCTTTAATAGAACTACATCCAGACTGAGCACACCGCAAGTGTTTGTCTGTTGTAGGCATGAGATTGTCCAGCTGGATGAGAGTTATAGGAATCACAGTTTATCAGGAGGGCTGTAAATTTCCCTGCTCTTATTTGTCTAATATCCTGCGTGGAAATACAGGTCGTGCTAAAGATAAAGAAATTCTAAGCTCTCCCCATACACAAGCTGGCACTAGGCATCTAGTTATAGTAAATAAACCCAAATCCAGCTTACGTGTAAGGCACCATAGCACAGCTTGGCTGGAGGAGTATCGCTGTTTGGCAACCTGGAACTGCAGGCTGGCCACTGAAATAGCTTCGTCAACCTTAACTTCATTAACATCCACAGGAAAGAAATTATCCATAGCCGAATCTAAAGGGAACAATAATTGAAGAAAAAAAAAATCGTAAAAAAATGTATTTTAATTCCTCTAAGTCAGAAATGTATTTATGAAAATAGTCTTCTTTCTGCTACCTGAGAAGCCAAGAGCTTTATAAATAACTTTCAGCGTTATCTCAGATACATTATGATATATTTCTGCAGAAATTCAAAGAGTATTGCAGTTTCCCACTGATGTCTAGGAAGAAAATATTATTTCGCTGCAATTTTTCACTAGTAGATATTTACTAATTGAAATGAGAGCTGTTAGTGTCTTTCTCAATAAATACCATTGGGAAACAAAGATTTAAAAAATAAATTAAAACCGACCAGGCTCAGCAAAAGGATCAGTCAAAAAAAAAAAAGAAAAGGGCATTCAACACATTTAAATCAGAGAGGTCGATAGCATCCTATAACAAATATAAGCTGGGCTTGCAAAAGGGTGCTTGGATCGGCTAAACGTGGACATAAAAAGCATGTAGTCAAAGAGAGCAAGATCAACCTTTAAAACATTTTCTCAATTGTTTTTTTTTTTTTTGCCATCTTTTGGATCAACAGCACAAAGAATGGGTTTGAACGTTGAGCTTGATGGACTTTATAGGATCATTCATGGTGAATTCACAGTGCATTTCAAATTTAACCCCTTAAGGACCAAACTTCTGGAATAAAAGGGAATCATGACATGTCACACATGTCATGTGTCCTTAAGGGGTTAAAGGTCTTAGTAGCCCACCTGGAAAAATATTCTGTCAGCTATGCTTTTAGTTTGGCTGCTCTGACCTAAACTTAAAAATCTCTTTGAATTCGCTATGAATTCTCCCTTTTGTTACTTTCCCTTTAAGTCTTTTTTTCAACCTAGCATTGAATCCAATGCTTTCCTATGAGCTTCTGCACTGTGTTGGTCAGTGCAACGGTAGCGCCTCTAGTGGCTGTCAGGCAGACAGCTAGTAGAGGTGGATTAAACTCTATAATGTAAGCATTGTGGTTTCTGAAAACCTGCTATGTTTTACATTGCAGAGTTAAAATAACAGGACCACTGATCCCAGACCACTTCATTGAGATGGAGAGGTCAGGGTGACTATATTGGTTCTTTAAGATGTGGACCTGAGAATGCAGAGAGGACAGGTTGGGGTGCAGCAGAAGATGGGTGAGAAGAGAACATAAATCAGTTAAATGAATCACCGTGCTTGTCTGAGATTTTAAGCTAAAGCATTGAAATAGTATTAAAAATCTACTAAAATAGCTCCAGTGAATTTACACTGTGCCATACCATTCCAAGTGTTATTTTAAACATTTAGAAAAGTAGTGATTGCAGGGTGATTTGAATGAAGCCAGACTGATACTCTTCTCAAAACCTGGCCAGTTGTTTATGTCCCCAGGGTTGTAAGACTTCAGATATTAAGGGGTGCTAGAATGTGTTTTTAGTTTAAGAAAAGATTTTCTTTTCACATTTGTGGATCTGTAAAATTCGTGCCATTTTCAAGAAGCTATTTAATAAAATCCAAATTGTAGGGAATTAAAATCTGAACAGCAGATGTGACAATGTATCCAGATCTTTCTTTAATAATTAAAATAATTAATGTAATTGCACAGCAGTGAGGGACTGAGTGTACAGTCTTCAACATAATATATTACCTGACACGGTGACTGCATTCTGTCCTTCAAATGCTTTGACACCACATTCGGAATCATTGGATGCCGCCCTCTCTTCTGGATCTGAACAGCAAGAATTTATTAAAACTATCAGTATAAATCAATAGAACAAATTAACTCCAGCAGTTCGATTCTCCCTGCAGAACTTCCGTTAATCACAAATGACCAAAAATTACTTTTGGAAATAAAGTGAAGTTGGCATGGTGCATCGATTCTGACCCTGCGGTCTCTCGTTTTAAAAATGTTTTACAAAGCAAAGGGACACCTCCCTGAGCTGTCAATCAACCAGCTTGAATACTCTCTTCTATACCTGGAGTTTTTTTGGGGGACCAAACTAATTTGAGGCAATCAGGTGCATACGGCCTTATTCCTGAATTCCAACCCAAAACGTACACAAATTATGGACTAACTGCATGCATGAGAGTAAAGCACTGACATGGACTCATGGAAGATGAAGCACCAAAAGTTGAAGAGGACCCGCTGGATGCTGATAACTGTGGCCACGAGGGACATCTTCAGGTATATAAAGCTTACCTTCGAATGCATCCCGCAGCCGTCAAACACCAAGCAGTGAAGTCACCTTCTAGGGTCTTTGCAAAATATGTAAAGACCCCAGAAGGTGACAGAGCCGCTTTAATTACATACAGTCAAAAGCATTCTAGACATGGAATTACCCTTTAACTAGATTTCAAGTATGGCTGTTTATACTTGAAAAATTAGTCAGTTACTTAGGCCAGAATTTTTTTTCACAATACTTGCTAATTGTGATAACGGAGAGATCATGGTCATATGTCATTGAATAGACCACATAGGTTCAACAAAAAAAGCAAGGTCACGCTGTAACGGAACCTCCCCGTACTCTGACCGAGTACCCTCCGTTGATGGACGCTTCCTAGCTTGCGCCGAGGACCACAATCACCGCACTGGACACCACAACCACCGCAGACCTTGCAACTGCCGTAGCTTGACTGGAGTCTCGCCGTCTTTCTTCCACCCTGGATCAGCTTCTGTCCTCTAGAACCGTGTGGGAAAGACCTCTTCCTTCCACCCTGTATGAACCTCTAGCATCCAGGACTGTGTGGGGAAGACCTCTCCTCCAAGGAGAGTGTATCAGGAACAAGCTCTTAAAAGAGCTAAGTGATTCAAGCTCAGGAGAGTATGCAGAGCATAGCAATCCCCAGTGTGATTGTAACAGCTCCCTCCAATAACGAGACAAGGCTACATTTTGAGGGATCAAGAAGAACTGTCTAAAACTTTATTTTACTTGGGACTAGCCCATATGGTCATTACATTAACATTGCTGTGAAAACTCAATAAAATTACAGTCAAATCATAGCAGGCAACATACAGTGACTTATTATAACACAATGGCATATTTTTAAAGAGGTGGGGGAGACAATATTTAACAGAAAATATCTCACGTGCCTGCAGAATTAGCAATATGCAAATCTACCCAAATATGCAAATGAACCAGTCTTGCTATTCAGGTAGTGCATATTGCTGTTGCTACCAACAGAGGGCACTAGACAAGCTCCATAGCCAAATCCACCTAGTTGGTAGCAAACCTCAGCAGTACAGGAGAGCAGGCAATACATTTCACAGTACACACACACACTATAAACAATTACATTACACACACCCTGCACCTATAATGGGTACAGGGTGACTAAAACATAAGCGAAATAAAACAACCTACATAAATAGTCTGTCTGAAGGTAGAATAAGGGCTTTAAAGCCAAATTCATCAAAGAGTCATAGTCACAGGGGAGGAGGCTGGCAAGCAGGCCTCTCCAGGACCAAGTGGCGAAGGGCACTTCATCACACTCGCTATTATGGGAAGATTTTAATGGCCACAGCTTCCTGATCTCAGTTTTCATATTAATGGTTTAGGAGTCTGCTACCAGGTACTTTCCTAACTTAAAAAAACTTGAACATTGCTTAATTTTGCGCAACATGCTTCAAGTAAAAAATATCGTTTACATTACATATCCCTGGCTCGGCTCAGAATAAACTGAACTGTAGGAGATCTCGTTAAAGCAATATGTCACAGTGTTTGTTTTTTGCATCAAACTATCATTTGTTATTTTTTATTCTTTATTTAAGCACTGCTCACCAAAGTGGGAAGGCATTCGACTACAATGCAAAAATAGGCTTGTAAATCACGGCAAAAACATACAACAATACAATATGTCTCAGAGAATACAGCCCGTGATCCGAGGGTTTTATTTTTTTATAGCTAGATACTAGTCCGAAGTGGCTCTACCAATGACAGGCCCTGAGGGGTAAACAGTAGGCTATTGTTACAGTTGTGTAAACCATATGTTCAGAAATGCAAACATATATGGCCCTCCACGGCCAGCAAAAACAAGTAGAAAAGAAAACAAATTTCATAAAGACATTCATAATATGACCAAAAGTAAAACAGCGAGGTGGCATCGCTATGGGGAGTGTGCCTGCTGTACTGCTGAGAAGCAGCTCTGTTGAATGAAAGAGCTCAGGGCAACAGGCATTAGCCTGTACACATTTACACCTTCGGAGCTCCAACGGTATCGGATGTTGTGGCCCCTAAGCAGGGCCGTGAAGGTAGTCGTCCATTTTTGCCATTGTAAAGACTCTCCCGAGAGGTCTGAGTAGGATAGGGCCATATTTTCGAAATTGTAAGGAGTAGTCCCCTCCAGAGCAGCCTGTGCTGCTGCCTTGTCTGTGCTGTTACCAAACCACACCACTAGATGAAGACTCCATCGAAGGTGACACTTCTGGCCTGTTTAGGTAGCACTCCCATCAGTCTGCGCAGCAAGTGTGGAAGCTCTGTCGTGGGAATATTCTCCAATACACCCTGGACCTTTATTGCTGCTCAAACATTTCTTGCTGCTTCTTAAGCATTTTGTACCGCGATGGATTGAGTGTGTTGTTCAAAGCAGGTCTCTACTGCTGCAAGGTGGCCAGCAAACGTTTGATGCGCAGCAAGGTCATGTCTGCCTCAATTGATTTCTGGAGGGCGCCCAGCATGTCTTTGAGCATCGCTGCTGTCACTGGCCCGGAATCTCCATTCTTTGGAGCAGTCTGTGGCTGTAGTGAGTGCAGCTTCCCACTACTACCTGTTACTACCCACGTCCAGGGTGAGGTCCTCTGAGGAGTCCGAGAAATTCTTGAGATTGGCAGCGATCTTGGGTCCATATGCGCCATGCACTTGGCAAAAAAAGTTTGCCAATGTTCATACCCAGCTTGGGCTTACCTGGCTTTGTTTTTTTGTTTTGTGGCCAATAGCGAGTGATGACTTGAAAGCTGCATTTTCCCAGCTCTAGGATTGCTAGAAATCGCTAAAATATCAAGTGTATGCATGGAGCTCATCAATCGAGCATCCATCCAGGTCAGCTGCACATCAATTGTTTTTTAATTACGTCATTGTGTTTTTTTAAATGAGTATTATTTTTAACTTTTTATTGTTATTGGGTGTTTTCTAAATATGGTCAAATTTAGCTCACGGGCTTCTTCTTCTTATGACAATCCATGGCAGCATCAAAATATGAATTAGAACCTCATGCCTAACTTCTCCTCTTTGTCAGCTAACTTCAGGTGAACTTGAAAAGCCAATTAACATTATGATAACCTTGCCAGGAAGAGAAGACCATAGAGTAAAGTAGCAATAATGTATCAGAATTGGACACTCAAACGGAGCATAAACTATAATAAAGGAACAAAACTCATAAATAATATGTGATTTATATATATATATATATAAAAAGATAATAATAATAATAATAATAATAATTTACCTCTGAGCAGGAAAACCTTTTGAAACTGAACAAAACGTCTCTGAATTTCTTCCTTGACTTCAGCGGTTAATTCTGTGTTATATTCAACTTTACCTATACTCTTGGATAGCATAGCATAACCTATAACATATACAGCAATGGGTTAATGCTATTTACTATATATTGTATACATGACAGTAACACGTGACAATAATACCTTTGGTGAAAATACCAACTTTATCTTTAACATTAATGCAACAAAAATGAAACAGTATTTCTTTTTTGGGGAGAACACAGACAGGATATGCATGAAATATGGGCAGGTGGTGTGTGATTCAGGTTGGCGCTGGTACAACCAGACACAACATATTCACTAGACCACAGGCCACTGCCCAAAGTAAGTAACCGAAAAATCTCATCTCAATTTATTAACACACTTTCTGCCAACTTTAAATTATATCATAATGCTCTAGAACTTTGTATTATTGAAAATGTCCCAGTATTAAACTATATTTATTACCTAAAGCAAAGGTACATTAAAATCGAACTTCTGAAATTACAATATCTCATTAACGATGAACCGTTTACAATGTGAGTGATTGCAATCTCACACCATTATCGATTCTTAACAAAGGGCAGTAAAAACCTCCTTTAAAAGCCAAGCTTAAGTGATCACATTTATCGTCACATTTATGGACCCATCGGACAATAGAAAACTGTTGAAGTACCGGTATTTGTGCGTGAGCAGAACAAACTCCAGAAACACTAAACTGACGAGTGGAATCACCGTCATCAAATTTATACCACGTTATAAACAAAAGCATAAAAGAGGATCCAGCACACACAAATTGCCAAAACAGTGACTATAGTCAGAATAAAGTCACAGTTTTCGGGAATTAGTGTGTGCCAGACCTACTTTTACCTTTTGTTTTAAAGTGTTTGGTTTGTCCATTGAGTGGGTGCCATCTCTTGGTATTTTTTACATCACGTTTCTAATAACGGTTCCTCACCAATCAATGAATGCAAGTAATGGATATTGGACCAAATAAGGGACAAGTAAGCACCGTACCAACAACATAGCATAGCAAAACAAAAATATACTCAAAATAACTGATTTGAACAGGCTGAAAGAAGCACATCTATCGCTATTAATGGCATACACCATGTATCATCACTACTGCACTATAAAAGGGATTACAAGGAAACATCAGATCATTTCTAGATGGAGCCGTTTTTTAGTTTGTATCCTCCCTATCTCTGAGTGTCAGCCTTGGTATAATTTGTTAGACCCATCTCTATTCATATAACATTAAGATAACAGCCACTTTTAATCCTCTGTTAAACTGACTGCCTGTTGAATTCAATTCAATGTATTTTTTATATTCTGTGAGATGTTTTAAATACTTACAACTAGAGGCTTCTAATATGTGTTTGGGGGCTGTAGTGAAAATGCTCCTGATGTTCATTTTTTAGGTCAGGACTAAAAGCTCTTAGGATTTATAACTCGCGGCAAAGAAGGGACATGGATTTATGTTCGCTCCGATATGTTTCCTTTCAATAGATCCAATCGATTATGTTTCAATAGATTGTCTTTCTAGAAAGAAATCATGTCCTTACTACATTAAGTCAATGGGAAGTCTAGAAATGTATTTAAATTGGGGATAACTTTCAGTATGTGTGTGTTGCATAATACTACATTGTATTTATTCCTTTCTGTTACAGATATACAGGGAGTGCAGAATTATTAGGCAAGTTGTATTTTTGCGGATTAATTTTATTATTGAACAACAACCATGTTCTCAATGAACCCAAAAAACTCATTAATATCAAAGCTGAATATTTTTGGAAGTAGTTTTTAGTTTTTTTTTAGTTTTAGCTATTTTAGGGGGATATCTGTGTGTGCAGGTGACTATTACTGTGCATAATTATTAGGCAACTTAACAAAAAAACAAATATATACCCATTTCAATTATTTATTTTTACCAGTGAAACCAATATAACATCTCAACATTCACAAATATACATTTCTGACATTCAAAAACAAAACAAAAATAAATCAGTGACCAATATAGCCACCTTTCTTTGCAAGGACACTCAAAAGCCTGCCATCCATGGATTCTGTCAGTGTTTTGATCTGTTCACCATCAACATTGCGTGCAGCAGCAACCACAGCCTCCCAGACACTGTTCAGAGAGGTGTACTGTTTTCCCTCCTTGTAAATCTCACATTTGATGATGGACCACAGGTTCTCAATGGGGTTCAGATCAGGTGAACAAGGAGGCCATGTGATTAGATTTTCTTCTTTTATACCCTTTCTTGCCAGCCACGCTGTGGAGTACTTGGACGTGTGTGATGGAGCATTGTCCTGCATGAAAATCATGTTTTTCTTGAAGGATGCAGACTTCTTCCTGTACCACTGCTTGAAGAAGGTGTCTTCCAGAAACTGGCAGTAGGACTGGGAGTTGAGCTTGACTCCATCCTCAACCCGAAAAGGCCCCACAAGCTCATCTTTGATGATACCAGCCCAAACCAGTACTCCACCTCCACCTTGCTGGCGTCTGAGTCGGACTGGAGCTCTCTGCCCTTTACCAATCCAGCCACGGGCCCATCCATCTGGCCCATCAAGACTCACTCTCATTTCATCAGTCCATAAAACCTTAGAAAAATCAGTCTTGAGATATTTCTTGGCCCAATCTTGACGTTTCAGCTTGTGTGTCTTGTTCAGTGGTGGTCGTCTTTCAGCCTTTCTTACCTTGGCCATGTCTCTGAGTATTGCACACCTTGTGCTTTTGGGCACTCCAGTGATGTTGCAGCTCTGAAATATGGCCAAACTGGTGGCAAGTGGCATCTTGGCAGCTGCACGCTTGACTTATCTCAGTTCATGGGCAGTTATTTTGCGCCTTGGTGTTTCCACACGCTTCTTGCGACCCTGTTGACTATTTTGAATGAAACGCTTGATTGTTCGATGATCACGCTTCAGAAGCTTTGCAATTTTAAGAGTGCTGCATCCCTCTGCAAGATATCTCACTATTTTTGACTTTTCTGAGCCTGTCAAGTCCTTCTTTTGACCCATTTTGCCAAAGGAAAGGAAGTTGCCTAATAATTATGCACACCTGATATAGGGTGTTGATGTCATTAGACCACACCCCTTCTCACTACAGAGATGCACATCACCTAATATGCTTAATTGGTAGTAGGCTTTCGAGCCTATACAGCTTGGAGTAAGACAACATGCATAAAGAGGATGATGTGGTCAAAATACTAATTTGCCTAATAATTCTGCACTCCCTGTACATGACCTGAGCAGACCTAATGTTGAGGATATACAATGAATATATGTAGGATATGGAACAAAGAGTTTTTACCACCATTATAATCTATATTTGGATATAGCATGAAGATAGCGTTAACATTCCCTAGCAGGGATGACATTTATACTTACTGCCGGTGAATTCCTGACTTCCCAGAAAGAATGAAAAGGTCTTCTGCTCTTTTTGAGATTTTACCCCTTTACAGACTCCAGAACCCCCCAAATGGGATGTTTCACTCCAGTCCTTAGCATTACATAACAGGACATGCGGGGAGCTGAGCAATCCACATAGGATTGTACCTGAGAAAGATTACAGCAACATAAAATATCAGTGTTCATTCTATGTATGCAACAGAAAGGTTCCTTAATTGGATTACTTTTGGATTAAGAGAGTAATATTATAATGAACCTAATGTTGCTTGGAATTATAATACCCCAAAGGGGATTGTCCCGTCTAAAGCAGCACATATTTGAGATATCATAACTTGGCATAAATTGACACATGTCAGTTAAAGGGTTAGCCTAAGAACCAAAATTATTTCAAATTACTGAAGTGATTATGGTGCAAAAATCCCGCCCCTGCAGTCTGACTGCCTAATTTCCCAGAAAATTAACTTTATTATTTTGTCCTAGCCACACACCCTCAGCTGTCAATCAGACAGCCACACTAAGCACTTCCATGATAACGGATACATCAATTTAGTACAAATTCCCCTTCCGTCTGTCTTTAGCACTTGCAGGTTACTTCCTAGAGGCACATCTGCAAGTTCTGCTACTCTCTGATCCCAGCTGTGTGTATGCTGGGGTGTGCCCACAGACCTGTTTAATGCCAACGAGAAGCTTACTGACTGCCAATGTAAAGGTTCTCATAGACAATCAAGGACCCTCTATCATAAGCACAGAATAGGCTAATCATGTGGCTCATTGCAGATGAACAGTTTGTCCTCAATGCTTCATTATGAGAAGCATTGGATTGGACAATGTCAGACACTAAAAAGGAAGTTCATGCTGGGCATAAGAGGTGGAAGATCATCAACTGCAGCTAAAGACAGGTACGTTTTTATTTGACACAAAAAAATGTAAATGCATATATTAACCATATATATTGGAAAATAGGAGTTTTCAAAGACATTTTAATTTTGCTTGCTATATTACTATATTATATAATAGTGGTTTAAAGGAAACATTATTACATGGGACAATCATTGATTAGTCTTCATTATGCATTGCGTAGAAATCCAGAGAATCAGTGTGTCTGTGAGGGCGCTAATCGAGGGACCTATACCGCACACAAAAGACACGTCTGTCCTGCTGTACTTCACCCTCCATCTGTAAGCTGGAATACGCAAGTTTTGAAATACAGAAATAGGTGAAAGTCAGGGAGAGGGGTAATAAATGAAGGATGATGTTCTGACTACAGTGTAATACACTACATAGCACTGAGGCATGAAGCTAGCCAGTCATCCCTACTTACTGTGAGCTGGCATTGCACCCACATACAGACCTTTTTTTTTTTTTTACAATCTGGTGCAATTTTTGGAAACCTGTATAAACCTGCATTCTTCACAATTGCCAGCAGGTTCCTTACAAAGACCCACATGTATGGCATTTGTTTATCTTTATGTTTTAAAATGCACCAACGCTGTTCTTTGTGCTTCCTCGTGAATACTTCAGCGCTAATATTGCACAATAAAGGATATTGTATAATCTCAAATACTTTTTGCATAGGCTGCAAACAAGAGATCCCCAGCTGTTGAAAGCTGTTTTTTTTTTGTGAAAACCCAATTTAAAAAGAAATCGCAATTAAATGTATGCATGTTTTCATTATGCAAAATAAAAAACAAAACAGCCTCCCCCAACAAAGCCTGTTACAATGACATGTCACAAAAAGCATAAACAATAAAATACAGTCATATTAATAAAGCCAAATAATAAGCAGAGATACTGCGTACGGCCAAATAATAATTGAACCACATGGATGAAAAAAACAAAAACACAGTATCAAAGCTAAAGTCCCACTGACATAGATTAATTGGAATTCGATTCGTTTCCATGAGGCGGGCAGATGCTATGAAGAGCTGTATTTAGGACTTTGTGAAACTAAAAGTAATGGCCCTAAAAAGAGAACTTAAACTTAGATATACGTCATCACGATAGCTTTTATAGATTATATGTGTGACTTAGCAAGTCTAACACTTGTCCACGTGGACTCTCCTCCTGTACGATTGCAACGTTACAGTTATGGCGCTGAGATCAGAATAATTGCTATCCAGAGACTGTGAAGCAGTTAATAAATAAAAAATAAAATTCTAATATATAACAAGCAGAGAGTACAATAAAAGTGGAAAAAAAGAACATTTTCATTGCTCCTGCTTTGGACCCATTGCAGAGCAGGGCCTTTAGCTTCCACTCCAACAGCTGTATGTTAATCTAGCCCTGATGATATGCATTCTGTATGCATTAATTAATCCAACTAAACGTGTAGACTACTGATATGACTGGGTCGGCATTGCTCTAATTAACAGTACGTTGCTGCTGCTTGCATTTCTAACCTGCTATATGAGACCGATGCAGAGCATCTGTGCTCCTCATGAGATATTTCCAGATAACTGTAACTATATTGATCTGTAATCTCTTTAGAGCGGAGGATATTTGCTGTATGGGTGCCCTTGAAGTCAGGGGGCACTACTGTCAGAATTATATGAAAAATTTATTTCAAAAAAAGTAATTTTGTTGACGTGATCGCTGGGTTATTACATTTCATAGAATGTTAAGTGGCTCAATTCTAAATACTTCGTTAATTTGGGGTCAATGTACACTACCTGCCTATATTTAAAGAAATGCTACAAGCACCATCACCACTACAATGAATTTAGTGGTTATGGTACCAGAAGAGCCCTAGCGCCATCCCAGAGTAAGTAGCCAAACTATTTAAGAACGGATAGACAACTAACAGGTTGCAGTGGTTATGGTGCTTGGGGGTGTTCCTTTTGGACACCATTGGCAGAATCATTGGGGCTTCTGCCCTGTGATGCATAGGGAACCAGTCACAAGAAAACAGTAGTTCTACTCCAAATTAAAAATGTCAAATGTCTAAAATTTAGTTCTAATAAGGAAACTCCAATTCAACCATACCCCAAATCATTTTGTTAATAATTCCTCAGATATTCAGTATTTATCTTCTTCTCACGCACGGTGGTTTGAGGGAATTTTTTCCTGATTTCTAGAATTTACCTTTATTTAAAATGATTTGACTCAGTATGAAACCATGGCAGCAGGGATTCTGTCCACACGTCTGGCGGCAAAAGTAATGCACATCTGTCAAAGATGTGTCCTGAGCGGAAAAAACTGTTGTGTTGTAAACACCATCAATTGTATTGCTGAAATCAGTCTTCTCATAGGCTTTCAGACCGGTCCTGGGGAATTCATGACCTAAAAAAAATCGTTCACATGTCAGATGCATTGAAAGCAATAAGACGTAATGAGTTTTTATTGGTCTACAAACTGAATATATATTTATGGCTTATTGTCTGGAAATTGAGTTGACAGCTAGTTACAGAATTAATAAGGTTAGTTACTAACGAAAGTGAATTCCCTGCAAATAGAAGGTCATTTATTTTATTCTAAATGTTGGCATTTGGGTATTAGTTGAATACTATGTGGAGTTTAGTGAATAACAATGAAAGTTAGGAAATTATCTTAGTTGTCTGTTCAAGACCACGACTTAGGAAGTGAATAGGCCCAACACAAAAAAAAAAAGGTTTATGCTTAACTCGAAAATATGACAATGATGAGGATAACAATGAAATGTTACTAAACATGCTTATCAATTTCACAAAAAAAATAGTTTTGTTTCTATGTCTCTATTCGTCTAGTTAGCCATCCTTTCATAAATGTACATGGAGCGAGATTGCCTTAAAAGGGACACTCCATTGCTCAAATACAAAGCTAAAATAAAAATCACTGTTTATCAGATATACCCCCAATGGCCCCATGCATGCATTTACTTATGCATTTTTCCATTGGGTGTTTATATAAAAACAGCTTGCAAAAGCTGCCGATCTCTTGTCTGCATCCTTAGCAAGCTCTTCCCTTCTAACTCCGCCCAGACTTTATGTGGCTGTCCAATCACAAACTTCGAAATACAGCTCAATGAGAAGTCTTTGCAAGGCAGGTGCTCTGAGCAATGAAAGTAACAGGAGTTATTGTCCAATTAAAATCCAGGGGGTGTTACAAGGTTAACTTATAAAAGTGACAATTTCTATTAAAATCTGCACGTTTTATAAAATGAAAAAAGAAGGCACATAAAGCACTACGGCACGCTGAAGTGCTTTAGGGTCCTTAGTATCACAGGCTTCCGGCAAGAGATCTGCAGCTTTTGCCATCTGTTATTAGGTATATACCCAATCAAAAATGTTTTCATATATGGGGTATACGTACTAAACAGTGATTTTATTTGAGCAGTGGAATGTCCCTTTAAGAATTAAAGGGACTCTTTTAGCACTATTACCACTGACCATTTCAGTCCCTATAGTATTGGCCAAACTGTTTTTCAATTAGTTTGAAAAAAGCTGGAATTTCCTCAAGCACCCAATGCCCACTGCCTCACACTAGGATGTCATATGAATATTATGTACCCAAAATATTTATACAGTAGCCTGTCAGCTTGGTGGTATGTGCATGGTTAAAACCCACTACTGACAAGTATTTTGCACATTTATTGACAAATGTAAAGCATCCTCATGTGATGTCACAGACAGAGGGTGAGCTTTAGGTTCTGGGGAGTACGTTTATTTTTCCCAAACCAGAGTATCAGGTTTGGATTTGGGAGCCTGAGTTCATAGAGACGCAGTCGTGATGGGAAAGTCGAGGTAACAATATTGGACAGTGTCAGGAAAGAACACGTATCAGCATCAAAGTGAGTTCAAAAGGTCAGTCCAGGCAGCTATGGTCCTAAGTGGTAAACCCCATTAGGAAGTCGGTACAAGTAAAAAGTGCATATGTCACCAGATACAAGGCACACAATGAGCTATGGGAGCTTCTATCAGGAAGCTGGGTCTGGTCACACCTACTGAGGAACGAGTGCATTTATGGGACATTTTTCATATGTGGCATCACTTGCACCTCCATCTACGGCACATTATTACAGAAAAACCCCATGAGTTCAGTGACCATGCCAAGTGTTGAGCATTGGACAGGGATTCCTTCAGGATACCAGGAAGCAAAGTGGACAAAACCGAAACTGGAGTCACCACTCACCAACCCCCAGATGGCATTGTGGTAAATGGCTACCCTGGGAGGATAATGGTGGCAGCCTTGGTGGGTGAGCCTATCTGCAGGTAGGTTGTAACACACAGGAAATTCAGCTATAAGAGACACAGAGTGTCTCTTTAAATCATTTATTTATTAAAATGTTTAAATATGGAAAAGAATGTCATGGTTTCTAAGTCATGTAATAGGAACTCACCTTGCTTTCGATACACTTTGACACTGTTTATATCAGTCGGCTTAATTTTAAATTGACAACTGAGACGTTCCATGTTGGCAGAAGAAGGATTTCCCAGAAACCCTTGCAGCATCTATAAACGATGAAATAAAATAATGCTTTACCATTAGAAAGAATAGAGCAAGAATCTAAAAAAAGGAATTTTGAGGGGGGGGGGGGGTGTAGTAGATGCACAAACACATATTTTAAAAGCTGTAAAAGCACTCTGAAACATGGTAGCATGATGCCCTGCTCACAACAGAGGTTCTCACAGGGTGAGGCAAACCAATAATGCAGAGTGAGGACTACCAATAATGCAAGGTGAGGACATAGTCTTAAATTAGAGGGACAAAGGTTTAAAAATAATATCAGGAAGTATTACTTTACTGAGAGGGTAGTGGAAGCATGGAATAGCCTTCCAGCTGAAGTGGTAGAGGTTAACACAGTAAAGGAGTTTAAGCATGCGTGGGATGGGCATAAGGCTATCCTAACTATAAGATAAGCCCAGGGACTAATGAGAGTATTTAGAATATTGGGCAGACTAGATGGGCCGAATGGTTCTTATCTGCCGTCACATTCTATGTTTCTATGTTTCTAGGACTTCCAATAATGCAGAGTGAGGGCTAACAATAATGCAGGGTGAGGACTACCAATGGTCCAGAAATTTATGTTTATTTAGCTTTAAAATCCAGGAATGGCATAAAAAGTACTTCTATGTCATCCTACGTAGACTGTACCAGCCCCCTTAGTGCAGTGTACCAGAAATGAACTCACACTGAAAACGTCCCACTGCCAGTGAAACCACCTGTCAATGAGTGGGCATCCGGAAAAAAAAAAAACTCATCTATCTTTGTAAGGCTCTCTAGAACTGCAGAAATATGATGAAACAATGACTAAAGATAACCATTGAGAGTTGTATTTGCATTCCATTGCCCAGAATTCCTGGCTGCTGAGAAAGGATTGTATACTCCAGGGTTCTGTAAAAAAATATAGGATTGCAGACTTGTCTGGGATTGGTAAACCTAGCTCAGTGATATTATACTGGCATTTTCTAATGCTATGGGATATTCGTCTGTTTAGGGTTCGGGTCAACAAACCACTATTCAGAGAATTAATTCAGTTCCTCAAACTGCATCAGCTTTCAAAGGTGACAATGATATTAATTAGAAATAGTTTCTAATCTCACAAATTAATGTGGCTATTAGTTAACCATTTACATGCCAGTGACACACATGGCTGTATAACAGTTGTTTTGTATGTTTTATTTCATGTAATTAAACAGTATTAATCTTATATTAGTTTGAGATTCTTTGTGGTTCATTATGAATTCATGTGGTAGCTATGTAATGAAAAGAATAAGAAAAGGAAATTATAACAACCTTCCCATGTGTTGCTTAAAATGAGGACTAAAGTAGCTATCTTAGAATTAAAGCATTGTGTTTTCTTCCTAAAATATGTTTCTATATCCAGAAAATGTGTTAAACCTGCCAAAAGACTTTGAATTGCAGTCACTACATCTTAAGGCCGTAAGATCTGAGATACCTGTCCAGTCAGCTAATTACAACAAATACTTCCTTCCTGTTGCATTTTGGAAACTGGATTTAATTAATGTGTAGTTTGCATGTAAATCCCACTTCCTGATTAACTGCTCATTTACCAGAGGAAGTCTGGTGTTTTCGCCTTGGTACTATCCTGCGAATATTTGGTAAGGTATTCCTTGACTGGTCTACACACTATTTATATTATTCTGGTTAAATTCATGCCCAGGATTACGCAACCTGCGGCACTTCGGATGTTGTGAACCCCAATAATGCTCTTACTGCCACAATGGTGGTAAAGCATCAGAGGAGATGCTGAAGGTTGCCTAACCCATCCCTAGATCAAAACCTTCCACCCATCCAGTGTCACATTATCAGAGATGATAATCTAGCACTGCGATCCATTGTTTTAACATTTTTCCCACTCCAGTTGGGAATACCTCTAGGGTGTGATAGGTTAGCCAATCCCTTGTTGACTGGAAGTAACACTAAGGTAAGTATGACTTTGGGTCCTGTTTCCTGAAGTTAGACACACATAAATGGGGCACCTGAGGGGAATGGTCAGGCCACCAACAAAGATGGCCGTTTAGTTTGGGGCTCTGTCCAACTCACAGGCTTCCCATCACCTATCTACAGGCACAGAGTTCAGGAACGGGAAGCACACTTTAAACACTGCTAAAACCCAGGAGACTTGCCAGCCATCTCTTACCTCTACCAATTATTTTTCTAACTTGTATTCATTATCTGACTAACCAGGTATAGACCAACTTAAATCTGACTCAACACGAATCCAGACATACCTTACCAGAAAGGTCTACAAACGCTTCTTCATGGTATTCTCAAGAGATTCTCTGATAAAATACTTCTCTTCAAGTCAGCCTCATTTTTACTCCATCACACAACAACTAAATCCTCCCAATACAAAAAATTTGATTCACATTTTAAATGTGGCCAAGAGTCTGATCCCCCTATTTTGGAAAACAGATACCCCTTAACCTGTGGTTCTAACAAATGAAGGAACTCTGTGGTATAGAGTAATTCACACTGAGCTGTAGGTTCTTACTTAGGGATCTGGAACCAGTGGCTTCTTTCCACAGAATCTCTTTCAGAAACCATAATTATGGACGTCCCTTATCATAAGTTCTACCTAGATCCCGTATGACTCATGTGAACACCTAGATGTCATTTGTGTGCATTCCGTGATGTACTGAATATACAAGGGTAATAAAAAATGTAACTGATGTTTTCACAATTGTACTTTTTCATTTTCGTTAAGTTCATACTCATAATGCAGACTTGCAACAATATGTGACTATGACATCATGGCTGAATGATTTGTTTTTGTCAAAAAAAATAATCATAAAATGTGATTTACAAAAAAAAAATGAGGCTCCTAGTTTTATCAATCTTGGTCAACACCAGAGGGTCATGGTACTATCTCCACTCCCATGGTGAGCAGACTAGCAGAAGATACCTGTTTCATAGAAAGTCGAGTTGACTGGTGCCCTGTGAACAGTTCAAGTTAAGGTTTTACCCCAAACCCAAGTAAACAAAATAACATGTTCTATATAATGTTGTTTTATAACATATTATGTTTTGTGAGGATCTAAACCAAACATGAAGCACCACATTCTCGAAAGTTTGATAAAACCTGGGTAGTTAAACAGAGGTTGTAAGTAAATAGAGATAGTGATACCCGGTTGGTTGTAGAGCAGATGATATTGGACTGATCTCCGTTATACTGTTCACAAGCCAAGTTGGATCCATTTGGAGATACCGTGAGATAATCGCAGGCGTCATCCATCGAACAGTCTGAAAACAAACAGGATTAGCTGTGTGATGGATGCCAAAATAAAACAGTTTTATAACAGTGCCAATGTATTATTCCCATTATTCTTTGTTTGATGAAATATCATGGGACTATAAGGTCAGTTATACCACCGTGAAGCCACAGAATGCCTCCCTCTGTCAGAGTATAGTACAAACATTACTATAACACATAACCAAACACAACATCACAGCACTGAATGATCTGAACTACAAAACAACCTGCATTAGAAGGAGAGGACATCCAAGGAGACATATGGTAGGGAAATCACTACCTGTTGGTAGTTTCTCTGACTGTCTACAGCCGAGTTATTAATTAGAGGCAGCTCACTCAGTGCTGTTGGGGTTGAGCTGCCCAAAACATTTACTTTTTTTGTACAAAAATTATTAATATTTGAGCATGCATAAAATGCACCATATTAATGAGGCCACATGCAATAAGGTTGCATTGGTGTTCAGGGTGTCCCGTAAAAAATTATCCCTATTGATATAGTTTACAATAACCCTATGTTCCACAGATACATTCAGATATATGCTCGTTTCACCTCAAAACGGTAGAATGTGGCATGCAGGCAGTATAACAGCTCTAGAGCCTTTAACCCCTTAAGGACCAAACTTCTGGAATAAAAGGGAATCATGACATGTCACACATGTCATGTGTCCTTATAGGGGTTAAATGTGTAGCATGCTGTAATCAGTCCTTTCATGCTGCATGCAAGACTTGTAACCCATTGTGTACTGTGTGTCAGGCTTATAACTGATAGTAGAGGGCTACATGTCAGGTTCAGAATGTCTTTTAACCTTTGTATCAAGTTCTACAATTCATAGATTGCTATTTGCAAGCATTATAAAATGCAGCATGCTGCATGGCAGGTTTATAACTCAATGCACTTTATAACCCACAGAATGCTGGATGCCAGCCTTAGAACTCACAGAATGCTGCATGCCAGCATTAGAAACCACAGGATACTGCATGCCAGCCTTAGAACCCACAGAATGCTGCATGCCAGCCTTAGAACCCACAGGATACTTCATGCCAGCCTTAGAACCCACATAATGCTGCATGCCAGTCTTAGAACCCACAGGATGCTGCATGCCAGCCTTAGAACCCACAGGATGCTGCACGCCAGCTGTAAAATGCTTATATTATGCTGCATGCGAGCGTTATAACATAATAGAATGATAGGTCAACATTTGCAGAAATAACCAAACTCAGCATCCACCACATTTCACCGAATACTGAGTGGCACTACCAGTTAGTCTGACAGACAATGTATTTTGAACCAAGACATTGGCATGTCAATGAATCATGGTAAATGTTACTTGTATAGCGAATAAAATCAAAGAGAGGTGCTTAGCTATACTCTAGAACTTGACCAACCTGGAAGCTGACAGTTAAATGTTACATGATTACCCATCGTAATGGTACTAACTTTACCAAACCATGAAGTGTGGAAGGGCGTGTAGAACTGTAACCCTACTGTTCAAAGAAGATCTTCAGCCAGTGCAAGATCCAACTGAACATTTTGATGGTACCATTACCACATAGTCTCTTTTTCATCTCAGCGTATGAAGCTGTCATAATCTGAAGGCCAAATTTGGTGATCTCAACCTTTATTGTTCTGATGTTTTTGTGTTGGTTATAATTTGGAAATTGTTGTCTGCTACAAATAAAAAAAATATCTGACATCTAAATGGTGTGGCTTTTTTTATTTTATTTCTAATTTATTTCATCACATCATAATATACTTTCCTTGTCCATTTATTGTGGAGAATTTTGTCATCCCAGCTTACCTTTAACACAATCCACAAGCTGCTGTTTAGAGCCACTCGGTTTTACGAACCCTACATCACTAGATATTTCTTCACCAGTCAAGAAGACGAGCTGGTCCTGGGGAACTAATTCAAATCTTCTTAATACTGTAATAAGAAGCAGACAATTTGCTTTTTTTACCATTAGAGAAAATCAGCCAGACTCAATGCTTCTTCTGTTACAACTTCTAAATTGCAACCACATGTGTATTTAAAATATTGGTTCATTATCCACACAGGAGCTTTCCTGGCCTACGATGGACCACTCATGGTGTTCCATATATGGAATCGGTCAAAACTTACCACACGTTTTTGATCTCAGATACAAATTATCAATATAAAGTTTAGTTTTGTTTTAACATATTTACAATCGAGACAGTGCAATGGAAAGAACAATGTAAATAGGAATAACAAAATTCAAGCTCTGTTTGATACTGCTTCCATTCTACAGAACAAAACTGATTGTGATCAAACTCTGTGAAATAGTCAGCGAGATTTACCAGCGATTTATAGGTCCTTAGGGGATATAATCGGGAGTTAACATGAAAATGTAACTTTTTTTGTACAATATCAACTTATTGCGAAGTGACAGCAGAAGGGTAATTAGCATAACATTTCATGTTATAGTCCCACGGTTAATAGTGAAGATTAGAAAGATCATTATTTATGGCAGACTGTGACTGATGAATAGAGATAAACAGAGATAAAAAGAGATTAGACGAAAGACCAATAGAAAACTGGCTGTAGTTATAAATTGTGGGCAGACGGGATAGGCAGAACAACAGAGGCAGAGAAAATGTCTATCCTTCACTTCTGAAGAAGACAAAGGAAAAAAGAGCGAGGTGCAAATCATTGAACGTGCATTAAAAGTGAAAAGATTCACATTACACTTCACATTACACTGTGTGAGGAGAACCAGCTTGATAAGAAGTGAGCAGTTTCCCTCTGGGCTTTTCTGTTGGGTTTGTTTAACTTGCAGTTTAAGTGGCTACAGCGGGGATTGGATGTTACTGACTATATCACGTATTCACTCATCTTCTATGGTACGGATATATGTAATGATTGCTGGTACTGATTCTGTGTTCATGAAACTGCACAATATTATTACTAACACGGCTTTTCACTGAAGTGTGAATTCAAAGTGAATTTCAATTTTAAAGGGACACTATAGTCACCTGAACAACTTTAGCTTAATGAAGCAGTTTTGGTGTATGGAACATGCCCCTGCAGCCTCACTGCTCAATCCTCTGCCATTTAGGAGTTAAATCCCTTTGTTTATGAACCCTAGTCACACCTCCCTGCATGTGACTTGCACAGCCTTCCATAAACACTTCCTGTAAAGAGAGCCCTATTTAGGCTTTCTTTATTGCAAGTTCTGTTTAATTAAGATTTTCTTATCCCCTGCTATGTTAATAGCTTGCTAGACCCTGCAAGAGCCTCCTGTATGCGATTAAAGTTCAATTTAGAGATTGAGATACAATTATTTAAGGTAAATTATATCTGTTTGAAAGTGAAACCAGTTTTTTTTTCATGCAGGCTCTGTCAATCATAGCCAGGGGAGGTGTGGCTAGGGCTGCATAAACAGAAACAAAGTGATTTAACTCCTAAATGACAGTGAATTGAGCAGTGAAATTGCAGGGCAATGATATATACACTAAAACTGCTTTATTTAGCTCAAGTAATTTAGGTGACTATAGTGTTCCTTTAAGGCCAAAGAAGTCGAACTGGCAGCACATATGACTTATAGATTTGTTTTCCCTGTTCACCTAGTATGGCCTTAAATTTAAAATTCCCTTTAAATTTTGAATTTAGTGCATAACCCTGTAAATGTCATATTAAGGTTAATCGCAGGATGCATCTGTTACACAACCCTATTATGTTGATCAGAATCCAAATATTTATCAGAAAAGACAAAATATTTAGAAGTAGATAAATCCCAAGACAGATGTTTTAATTTGCAGCAAAATAAACCTTAAAGACCATTTACTGAGAGAAAACGTTTTCTGCTTCAGCTTGCATGTGATACATTGTGTCCCCATTGGTCTACCAACTATGGTAACAAAGTATTCTTGGTGGGATAATGTCCATCATGATGGGCACTGAGAAGTAAGCTTACCACCACCCTCCCATCCAGAAAAAAAAATCTTAGTGTTTTTAAACTACTGTAAATATTTTTTTTCCCCACATAAAAACTGGTGGGGCTTTTTTCAAATCTCAAAGAAAGAATTGAGGGAAAAAAAGCATAATGGAATCCAGATTCCAACTCAGAAGACAATTTGAGGGACACTGTAGGCTCATTGAAATGGTCTGGGTGACGTTGCCAAGGTCCCTTAACCCTGCAAAGGTAATTATTGCAGTTTTTAAGAAACTGCCACCTCTAGCTTCAGCTTCACCCAAACCCTATAGAAAAGCATTGTATAGTGCCGCTCATGCACATTAGATCTTCCCCGTCTGCTCATTTTGGCAAGGACCCAAGCCAGCTTTGAGGGACATCAGCGCTGGAACAAGGTAAGTGACAGAAGATGGTTTTAACTCCTTCTGCATCATGGGGTGGGGTGGGGGGGGGGGAGGGGAGGAGGTGCTGCAAGTGAGGAGGAAGCTATAGTGCCAGGAAAACAAGTTTCCCTTTAAGTAACAGTTTCTCTGGGCTGGACTGTAGTTTGGCTACAATCGTAACCATATTTAACAGGAACTTGCTGCCTGAGGATACCAGGAGTTGAAACTGAACATATGCTATGAAAAGATGGCTTTGTCGAGTATCACTTTTAACATGCACACAGAAGGGTCTATAAAGGAGATGATGATAGGGACATGGAGTAGATATAAAACACAGCTTATTTGGTGATTGTAAATGCCATAACTAGATCATTTCAATCGCCATAACGAGGTCATATCAATCATTATGAATGTTCTCATCAGCATGAATTATCCGATATCATCAAATGGTGAGAGATTGGTTATTTTGGAACCAGAGTGGGTCTCACTAAAAACAAATTATTATAATTTTCTCTTTTTGAACAGAACCCATCACTGTTGTAAATAAGGGATTGTCAGAAGTTAGAGTAGCAAGCTGTGCTGGACATTCTAGCTGTTTAGTAAGTTAAATGGAGCACAGGGAAACGTTGACCTGCAGATAGACAGACAATCGGTATATGGACTGCATAAAAAGAGAATCATTTGGAAATGTATCAAGTGAAATGAATGGAAGCAGACATTAATAAACTCTTCCTTATTCTGGCCTGTCATAGCAATCAGGCTGCTGGAGGAAAGCACAAGATATAATTGAGGAGGAAGTTTGGAACTGCTGTTGTGTGAGCAGAAAGCAAAGTTCAGCAGACATGGTAAGAGGTGTAAAGAAGAGAGATCTGATTCATTGTCTGGATTGGAAACAGCGTATTAAGGAAGCAGCTGTCAAGAGTGGGAGCTGACGAACTGCCTTAACCTTTAATAACTAGGTCATTAGAGGTCATAACCTACAACACTTAACAGTATCGTTTCCTCCAACATGTCACATTAAAGAAAAAAAGGTAACATTTTACATTTTATATATATATATATATCATAACATATATAACAAATACAACAGCATGTGCACTCTTGAATTTCTTACCCCCTTTAGTGTTTCTTATGCCATCTTCTGTGTCTTATACAACCCCTTTAGTGCATATTATCCGCCATTTTCCCCTTTGTGTGTCTTACACCACTTTGTGTGTTTCATACAACCCCACCTTGTGTGTCTCTAACTTTCCTCAAAACCCTTTGTGTGTCTCTTTTTCCCTTCCTGGGCTAATATGTGTGTCTCTTTGTCCCCCATTTGTGTCTCCCCTTCCCCAGTGTGTGCCTTTTCCACCAGCCCCTCTGTGTGTCTCTCTCCCCCCCATTCCCTGTAATGTGTCTCCCTTTGTGTGTCTCCCGCTTACCTTGTGATCTCTTCTCCCTTCCCTCCTACGTACCTCTCTTTTGTAGTGTGGGCATGTAGATCTCCTGTACCCTCGTCCTATTCTGATAGGAAGCAGTTCACTGCTCTAAGCGAGCAGATTACTGTCCGCCCGAGTATTGGATACAGAGGATCTACCACTGCAGTTTGTGTGGCCTCACTATATGGAGTGACTGGCAGGAGGAGGTGAACTCTGCAATTCCTTCCTGCAAGAACGCCAAAAATTGCACCCGGGCAATTGCACCCGCCTATGCTGCCTTATGGTTGCTCCGGCCCTTGCTGGTTGGCCAGTACTTGGACTTCTCTGTCTGAATCTGGAAGTCCCACAGGATCTTAGCCCTGTCATGTTCCAGTACACAGTTCCAGTAATGTTGTTGTGCCTCTCAATGTACACTTTCCTGATAACATCGTTCATCTGGCTCAGATTGTCTCTGAGGCCTAGTTTCAAAGCGTGTAAAGTATGACTTTGTGTCATGTCTGTTGTGGTATCTCTAGAGATAACTGTTTATCTCTACTCTCTCCCTAGGCCCATTTTCCACACCATCCCTACTGCAAGCCTCTACAATTCTACTCGGCTCAACCCACCCACCCGCGTTCCCCCTAAATTTATAGCATGCTCCTCCAGCTGTTTAAAATTCTCACTCACTTACCTCTTCATTCCCTCTATATTCTACCAATATCTGCAACTCTGTTTCCTTATTTAGCCATCACTCCCAAATTTCCCCCTGCTACCTCTTGTCTCAAATCCCCACGGTATCCTATAGATTGTAAACTCACGGGCTATCTACCTATGCACTTTGTATAAAAGAGCTTAAATGGCTAGATGTCAGCTTACGGGCAGGGCCCTCTCTACCTTTTGTATTTGTGTGTGTATATTGTATGTTCTCCACTAATTGTACAGCGCTGCAGAATCTGTTGGCGCTTTATAAATACCAGTAATAAATAAATAAATATTACAATCTTTAGAAAAGAAAAGAAAATGGGGAAGATCTCCTGAGGAGAGATCCCCATTGGTGTACAAACTGGTAAATAGGCTGCGACAAAAAATACATCATATAACAATTAATGAGGTAAGAGATACTATAGTAGATACCATTTAGTGACGGTAGGATGCCTATATATCTAATAGGTAAACCAACAGGCTATATTTATTTGCCTAAAATGTATTACCCAGAAACACTCCGTCAATAAATGGCAGAATGGTACTGATGGTATTAGTCTGTTATGGCATAAAGTCTCTCAATTACAAACCAATGTTATATTAGTCCATTTTCAAATAAGCCATCAGGATATCTGGTCTGGATCGACCTTAGATTAATGGGCTTCTATTGAACCAAAAAACTGAAAAGAATGGTAAAAGGAGAGAGATTTGCTAAGGTGTTGACTTGTCCAAATGTAAGGTAAGAGGTTGATATTATGAAGGAATAAAAGGCATAAGTCTCTAAGGCACAGCCTAAGCAATACGAGGTAATCAGGCAGTCACCCAATTCAAGTGGGTGGATAGATTGAATGCAACCATAGTGGTCTAGTTAATAGAGTGCCAAAAAAACTTACGGTATATAAACTGAAGGTATCTAGAGAGTTTTGTCACAAGGAGCACTGGATGCTGTTAGCTTGATGACTGGCAGATCAGCTGTGCTGTCCCTAAGGCTCCTAAATCAGCTCCAGACATCCCTGCAGTTATAGCTCAGTTGCTTTTGTCTGCCCATGTACAACTCAGTTATACACTGTCCGCAAAACTATGGTGAAAAATAGTGTTTAAACACTCACAGCTCATGGGGTTATTTGGTATCCATTAACCTCCCCCACATATCCTGCATATATAAATGTTTGAAACACTATTCGATTAGTCACGTCTGCCTCGGTATAACAAAGTTATGAAATATGGTCAAATATTTCGTACAGAGCACTATTGGACCGATCATAAATCATAGGGTATCTGAATTAAAACCTTTACTGCTTTGTTTCATTCACAAACTGGACATCACATAAACATGCTTCAATGTGTCAGTTTCAGGGGAGAGAGGCAGACAGAGAACAGGGACAGAATAGACAGACAGACTGGTACCTACATAAACACTGGTCGTTCGTGAGTTCAGTATCCACTTCTGTCCATTTCAGCTTCTCACCGTAAATATCAATGCAGTAATATGTGTTTGTCGCCACGTCCTTCTGGGAAGGGTAATACTGACCGTTCTCATCACAGAGCAAACTCTTAGCATTCATTTGACAGTCGGTCTTACCTGTCGCATAGACACAAATATTACAATAATGTTTTCTGTATTGTGCCCCCGTGTGTTAATTGCATTTTAATTTCATACATAAAGTATCTTATTAAGACCCTAGGCTATTAGACTAAGGCAGTAACATCAAATGGCCTGTGAAAATAGGTGGGACATTTTTAAAGGGGTCCTGATATTTGAAAGAATTTTGAATTTTCTGATTACTTATCTTTATATTTAACAAATATGTATTTGTGAAGTGTGAAAAAAACAAGTATATGTAGAAACGAACAGCTCTTTTTCCTGCAACTGGGCGCCTCCATCTTAGTTCTCTGTCAATCATTGTTATAAACTCTGTCCTTTGCATGTGGCAGTCGTCAGAGAAAGCATGCAGAGAAGAACTGAAACAATGTTTCTCTTTTTTCTCCATATCTTCCTCATGTGCATTGTATGCCCTGGCTGTGCCTCAACTGAACTGGATTACGATATCATTTGTTGAATCTTTGATATAAATTTAAAAGAAAATGTAGCATCCTACTATGAAAAGGTTCATAAAATCTATAGGTGATTTTTAAAGTTTTATTATACCATTTTATAGTTATTTCATTAAATTCCACTAAAAAAGGATATAGTCAGTGGCTAAAATAACAATTTGTAACATTTACATTATATTAGTCCTTTGGTTACAAAGTTGAACATGAAAATAAAAATAAAGTTCTAGGAAATTGACATTTAAAGTAATTTTAGAAATATATTTATTTAGACATATCTTGTCCACTATTTAATTTAAATGAGACTTTAAACACCCCACTATCAAATTTGCATCATTTATTTAAAAAGGTACTGGTACTTAGACTGGGAGTTTATCACACCCTCACCACCTAACTATACTACATGACTTTATATTTTCTACAGAACAGGTATAGATAATAATTTACTTTTGAATACAAACTGTTTCATCAGAATTTATGATGCTGGAACTTGGAATATTAAGTTACAACATTTTCAAAAAACTTTTTCCATTTACTATTAATTACAAAACTAATTTGATAAGCAAGCACTGCTCTTTTCATATGTACAATGTCATTATAATGCAGATATTTATTGTAGGACCTGGTAGAGTAAGCAATGTCTTCTGAGAATGTACATATAGCTGCAGATGATTCAACAAAGATAAATAACGGTATAAATCTATACATAAGAATCTATTTTAATAAACAATAGCATCTTTAGATACATTTAGAGCAAAGGATGAGCATCTTTAGATAAATTTAGAGCAAAGCGTGGATAACCTTTCAGTTAAATAAACACTAAAACTCACATATTGCCCAGTCGACCCCATGTATTACTGAAATTGTCCTCTTACCACTGAGGACAATCTTTTTATGAAAATAGATTCTTAGAAATTGCATTTCAGATATTCACAAAAATATTAGGGAATATATTGCTTAATGTTTCAATAATTAAAAGGAAAACAAGACCAGCACAACTGACGTCAGCCACCAATCTATGGCATTTGTCATCAGAGCGAGGAGTAAATTCCTGAAATCATAATTTAGAGTTCTTTATTAGGTCTGTGATGCTCAGTTATGATGAGCAATGGAACTTTCTAACTGAATGGTACTGTATTGCATTTCTCCTGATGTTACCATTTCATCAGCCAAGCAGTTTATGCAAATGGGGGGAAACAGTTTCTGTTTAGTTCTCACTTATCAGACAGAACTCAGTGTGTGCCCAACATAAAAGGGACACTCTAAGCACCAAAACATGCCCCTTCTCAGGTCTCTGCCATTTAGGAGTTAAATCACTTTGTTTATACAGCCCTAGCCACACCTTCCCTGTCTACGACTCACGCGCCTTCATGAACATGTTTAAACTGCCCTTATTGCGCAGTGTGTCTAATTAAAGTGTCACTGTCACCGTCTAGGAAATTTGCAGAATTCTCAAACAGTGACATCGGGGCTGAGAATCCAGGGGACAGATAAAGGTGAGATTTACTTACCTAAACCGGTCCCTCCCAGGTGTCACCACCTTCCTCTGGTGGATCCTCTTCAGCTGCTGGCACTTCTGAGACTTCAGGCGCTTCAGGATCCAATGTCACAGCTGAACTGTCGCATTACTTACCTATTCCTGCTGCACGGTCCGACCGCTCCACACAGCGGCACAGCACACTGAGGGAGACTCACCTCCCTCAAGCCGTGCAGTCCTCCTCCTCAGTGGTGTATCCTGGTTTTGTGCTGCCCTAGGCAGGACAAAACTCAGGCGCCCCTCTCCCCCCTCCCCCCCCCCCCCGCGACACCCCCACCCAACACTTCCCCCCCCCCGTCCCGCCTTCTAAATACACACACACACACACAAATTCACTGACAGATACACATACACTAGCTAACAGACACACACACACAGTCAGACACACACACTCACTAGCAGACACACACACTCTCTGATATATAATATATTATAATATAATATATAATATATATAATATAATAATATAATATATATATAATATAATATTATATAATATAATATAATAATATATAATATAATATATATGATATAATATTATATAATATATTATATAATAATATATAAATATATTATATAATAATATAGAATATATATAATATAATAATATATAATATATATTATATTATTATATTATATATATTATATATTATATTATTATATTATATATATTATATATTATATATTATTATATTATATATATATTATTATATTATATATATATATTATATATTATTATATTATATATATTATTATATTATTATATTATATATTATATATTATTATATTATATATATTATATATTATTATATTATATATATTTAATATATATAATATATTAATATATAATATATATAATATAATAATATTAATAATATATAATATATATAATATAATAATATTAATAATATATAATATATATAATAATATATAATATTAATAATATATAATATATATAATATAATATAATTAATTTAAACTACCCCCCCAGCCTCCTTACCTTTGGGAATGCTGGGGGGGGGGTTTCTTTATCTCCCTGGGGTCTAGTGGGGCTGCCGGTCGGGCTGCTGGGCTGGTTGCTGGGCGGGCGGCTGGCGAGGGAGCTCTTCCTCTGAGCTCTCTGCTCAGCTCCCTCGCGCGCCGCAGAGTGAGGCTGGGAGCCGGAAGATGACGTCATATTCCGGCTCCCAGCCTCACTCTGCGGCGCGCGAGGGAGCTGAGCAGATCGCTCAGTGGAAGAGCTCCCTCGCCAGCCGCCCGCCCAGCCCATCAGCCCAACCAGCCCATCAGCCCGACCGGCAGCCCAGTTAGCCGCAATGCTAACAAGGCACTTGCCCTGGGCATTTGGGGGCGGTGTTTTTTGCCGCCCCCTGGAAAATGCCGCCCAAGGCAAATGCCTTGTTTGCCTTGCGGCTAAAACGCCCCTGCTCCTCCTGCCGTGCGGTCTGACCGAACCAAACGGCCACACGGCAGGACGTCTATAAATAGATGTGGACACGACGTCACACCCGCTCTTAAAGTGACCACGCCATCATTGCAATCCTAATCGGAACATAGGTATGCCTATTTGAGGCTTGTTTTAGCCCCCATTCATTGCCCTTTGATTGTTAGATTCTCGTTTAGTGCTCCTGGTGATTGACCTCAACTTCGTATTTGACTTGTGATTTCTGGTATCCTGACCCGGCTTTGTCTTGACTCTGAGTATTTCTGTAATCCTTACCTTGATTTATCTTGACCCTGTTTCTTGTTGTACTAATACGTTAAGTCCGGTCATTCTAAGGCTCAGTAATACGTCTTTCGGATCCACCTTTTGTGGGTTTCCCCAATCCTGCGTTTTGGGGTCGTCACTGGTGTTAAAAAGTGTCCCAATATAACACATAGGAACCGCACTCAATCCACATAAGCTGAGGGTGCTAAACTAGACCATGTGCCAGCACAATCTCCACAAACTGAATCTTGATAGTAGAGAAGAGGTCTAGACACTCCAATAGCTTAAGGCACATTTTTGGGAACAAAAGGAACATGCAACATTGTGACCAAGAAGTGGGTTTTTGTCAAGCTTGACAAAGACCTACTAGTGGGTCGAAACGTTGTAGTCTTCCTTTTGCATTTAAACCCTGCAATGTAAACATTTATTTTCCTGTAGAATGGCAATGTTTTCAGTTGCAGGGTTAAAATGACAAGAACACGGCACCCAGACCACTTCATTGAGACAAAGTGGTCTGGGTGCCAATAGTGTCCCTTTAACTCCTAAATGGCAAAGAATGGAGCAGTGAGACTGCATGGGGTATGATCTATACACCAAATCTGATTCATTAAGCTACAGTTGTTTTGGTGCCTAGAGTGTCCTTTTAACTGTCTCCCACTTAATTCACTATGCAGGTTGCATTCTCAGATCTTTGTGGTTCTCTCATTTTATTAATCTACCTATTGCTTTCAGTACCTAAACTGTGCCCACGTATGCCAATGACACGATTATCTGCACCAAGGTATCAAATCTTGAGTTATAATAGAACTTCTAAAAGTTTGAAAGATTTACAAAACATATTATCCTTTGCTATTCCAATGCTATTTAGAACAATTTATAAATCAATCTTCAAAGGAATTTTAGTTATGACTTCTTCATCCCAGCAAAAGTCCATAAATATAATAAAAGTTTGCTATACGTCTAGACACTAACTCTTCATATGTACTGTATGGATAAACTGTTAGCTACACTTTTACTCTGTTTAGACATCATGCTTAAATCACGTGTTAAGGAAATGGATTGTGTTACAAATGTTGATCCCAGTCATTCTACCTGTGACACACACATTCTGAACATTTCAAAAAACTGCAGTAAAAACTAGGAAGGGGGGGGGGTCTGTAGAGGAGGAATAGGGAGGGTTGTAGGTGCAGGGGCCATAGGAGGTAAAGGAGCTGTAGTGGATGCAGTGGGATAGAGGCTGTAGTGGCAAAGGGGCTGTAGTGATCAAGTTATGTTCAGGGCACCAGTACCCAGCAGAAAGCACTAAAAGACTGTTCCCTGCAGGGTATGCCCTCAGTTGATTCACCTGACTTAATGACTGTCATGCCAGGCTGACCTGCCAGTAAATTCTGCGTGCCCGCCCCCTTTGGTTGGAGCCAATGACACTCATCCCTTTTACTCCCCTCTAAGCAGCACAAAAGGATTTGCTTACTTAACACAGATTTTTATTGAAATGATAACTGAACTGTAACATTTGAATAGATGAAAACCTTTAGAACTCCGTTAAAGTCACAGTTTGTCTATTTTAGCTTGGATTTTACAACTAAACTCAGTTCATTACAATTCAGTACTTAGTCAAACTTATTTGGTATTAGTGCATCACAGTCTGGTAAAGCAGTCACTAGGCTGAAGAGTTTATAATCTAGCAGTTAGGAAGATACTGTATTTATACATATATAAAATGAGAAGTATTTAGAGAATTTAGAGAAGCGTTCATTGTGGGATTTGCAATACGGGAAATGCTTTTATTAATGGAAATTAAAATAGTCATGTGTATTATTTTAATATTTCCTTCTGTCTGCATTGTAGACGCATAGAATAGATTTGTCTAGTTTTTCACATCCTGAGTATTTCATCGTCTGCCATGTTGCAACACAATCAGTCAAGTAAGAAAGCTGCATGTATTATAAAATGTACCCCCGGTTTTAAGAGCAGTAAAAATGAACATTTGTTTATTTAAAAAAAAATAATAATCAGTGTTCCCTAATGAAAAATGCCCCCAAAAATTGTCAAATAAAAAAATCAGTGTCCAGTTAAAATCGTGAACAGCAAAATACAGATGAAAAAAACGTGACAGTAAATGCAGTACAAAGTTAATAATATAAGGTTCAACTCACACTGGCTTTTACTGATTGCCCCAGAATAGGCTGTGTTTGTTCCAGGAGGGCATTTGATACATGATGTGCTCCCTGCGTTCTCCTGGTAAGATCCTGCAGGACACAACTTGCAACTGTCTCCTTGGCCAAAGCTTCCAGCAGGACAAATAGCTACAATTTACAAGTGACAGATATTATTCAGCGGTGATGTTCTAATCCAGGTTTTAACAAATACAATATATATTATCGGAATATCAATTAAAACATTTTAGAAATTAGAATACATAAGTCGTCTGTAAAAAAAAAAAAAATAAAAAAATTTCTTTGTATTTAATGGTAGGGTATCCTGGTGCTGTTCCCCGGTATTGGGGCAAACTATTCTACAATGGTTTGCTCTCTTTTCAGATCCCCTTTTTAGGCATGTTTACGACATCTGGGTTCTGAAGACCTGCAGAAGTTAGATGTCGATCCTGGTGCTCATTCATTGGCTGAGATCATCAGCTGACCACGCTAAGTCCTTGAATTATGTGTCAGTGCATTTAAATTTGCTCAGAACTGACAATTACGAGCTTGGAACTCATGTTCTAGGGCAACTATCGAAGCCCAATAACGCTTATTGAGGTGGAGTTACACTTCCAGTAGCAAAAGGGTTCAACTCAGTATATAAACACTGCACATACAGACTCCAGACACCATGACCACTTTAAATCATTGAAACGGTCAATCTGCTTGGACTAACCCTTTAACTATATTTTGTGTACATAACCTTTCTTTAAAAAAAAAAAAAGGTTAATGTATCGCATTCCGTTGCTCTTTTTTTTTCTCTTTAAATTTTTTATTCAACAGAAATTCTCCACTTGCATAAGAATTATGAACAATTTCAAGTGTATTGTTACACATTGCGCTGTCTGTACTACGTTAGCTAAGTACAAGAGAGGCGTTCCGTTCTGTTAATGTTTTAGAATTGTATTTAATTAAACACTGTGAAACAAAATATCTGAACTATTTGCCAAAATTTATACAACCTGATATTTTAGGCGCATACAAAGGCAAAAAAAAAAAAGTAAAAGTGAGAATTTTTTTCATACATATCGTTATTTTCCATTCTTTGATATATCCATGGCAGCCTCACCAAAGGGCTAGCTCTGCCCACTTGGCTGTTAAGGATGAGAAATAAAACCTTTAAATACACCCCCTAATACTAAATATCCTCAGTGTAGTCCCAAGCTCCTCAAATCAAAGGCAAAATTAAAAAAAGTGTGGGTGACCCATGCTGCCATGGATATATCCAGGAAAGGACAATTATGGTAAGTATGAAAACATTTTCACTATTCCTGGACAATCCATGGCATCATCACCAACGGGTAATAATCATACTACAAAACAAAGGGAGGGAACTAAAAAAGGACAAAGAGAAACTGCTACAAAAAGACATATCCACTTTATTTTGAAGTTAAGCTTGAGATCCTGACATCCAAAGCATAATGCTTACTGAAAGTAACTGATTTACAGATGTTTTTGCTGCAGCTGCCCAAGAAGTCGACATTGCTTAGGTGGAATCTCGATTCATTCTTTCAGGAATGGGAAGATTATGTGTCTCATAAGCACGAGCAATAGCTCTGATAATCTAACGACAAATCATTGCAATAGAAGCAGTTTGATTTTTACATGATTTAGAAGGTAAGATAACTAGATGCGAAGATTGTCTCCAGTCCTTCAATCTGTCCAAAAAAAGGGAAAAACATCTCAAGACATCCAAGGTGTGCCTGTCTTGCTTCTCCTTAGAGGAGGGTGAAGAAAAAAAAGGTAGTAAGGAACACATCTTTATTCAGGTTAAATTAAGAATTTACCTTATGACAGAAATCAGCTCTAGTACTAAGGGCAACTGTATCAGTAAAGAAGGTAATCAATGGTTCTTGAGAAGAAAAAAACAGAATTTCTGAGATCCGTCTGCCAGACATGATAGTGACACCAAAGAACACCTGTCATTCCAGGCTTTGAGACTTCTATGATCTCTCCTAGCTTATGGTAAAAAAAAGTATTTTGCCCTCTCTGAGGGTAAAAAGAAGAGAAAATTACCTAAAGAGGAAGACCACAAACTATTTTTTGAAAATAGATGCGCTTCTCAGCACTTAAGCCAAAGGGCACTACAGGCAATCACAGAGAGGGCTATATTTCTAGTCAAAGTTCTCACCAGCTCCAGAGAAACTCCAGAAATGAACACAACTGCCCATTTTATTTCTGTAAGAGAATCCAAAAGGGAAAATCTACATACCCACTTATCAAAATCCTCTTTCTAAAGAGATAGCCATCTCATAAGGGTCTTGGAAAGAGAAATTAAAGAGCCAGCATCGTAATCTCTAGGTACATCTCACACCAGTCAGATTAGTTGCCCACATCAGCAATGTACCCAGTTCAGCTTAATTTACCTCATTATAGTTCTACATGTACAAAAATAAAATTCAACCCACAGTACGCAAAGCAAACATAACACTCAAATACTGCTTTATACCTTATTGTGTCAATGCTTTTATCCTGCTAATGTTTTGGTAAGCCAATCTTGTGGTTTGAAACAAAAATAAAGAATATAAAAAAAAGAGCCGGCATCATCAATAGGGGCAGCAGTTTTCTACCTAATCTCACAATGGCAATGTCAACATTTGGGGCTGAATCCCAATTAGAGGAGTCCTACAGTGCCTTGCAAAAGTATTCACCCCCCTTGGCGTTTTTCGTGTTTTGTTGCCTCACAACCTGGAATTAACATGGATTGTTTGAGGATTTCCAGAACATGCCCACAACTTTGAAGATTTTTTTTTTTTTAATGTGAAGCAAACAACAAATAGGACAAAATAACAGAAAAAGTCAATGTGCATAACTATTCACGCCCTAAAGTCAATACTTTGTAGAGCCACCAATTGCGGCAATCACAGGATAAGTCTCCATGAGCTTGCCACATCTTACCACTGGGATTTTGCCCATTCCTCCTTGCAAAACTGCACCAGCTCCTTCAAGTTGGATGGTTTGCGCTTGTGAACAGCAATCTTTAAGTCTGACCACAGATTTTCTATTGTATTGAGGTCTGGGCTTTGACTAGGCCATCCCAACACATTTACATGTTTCCCCTAAACCACTCAAGTGTTGCTTTAACAGTGTGTTTGGGGTCATTGTCCTGCTGGAAGGTGAACCTCCGTCCTAGCCTCAAATCACGCACAGAATGGTACAGGCTTTGCTCAAGAATATCCCTGTATTTAGCACCATCCATCTTTCCCTCAACTCTGACCAGTTTCCCAGTCACGGCTGCTGAAAAACATCCCCACAGCATGATGCTGCCCCCACCATGTTTCACTGTGGGGATGGTGTTCTTTGGGTGATGTGATGTGTTGGGTTTATTGCCAGACATAGCGTTTTTCTTTGATGGCTGAAAAGTTCCATTTGAGTCTCGTCAGACCAGAGCACCTTCCTCCATACATTTTGGGAGTCTCCCACATGCCTTTTCGCAAACTCAAAACGTGTAATTTTGTTTTCTGCTGAAAGTAATGGCTTTCTTCTGGCCACTCTGCCATAAAGCCCAACTCTATGGAGCGTACGGCTTATTTTAGTCCTATGTACAGATACTCCAGTCTCTGCTGTGGAACTCTGCAGCTCCTCTAGAGTTACCTTAGTTCTCTGTGCTGCCTCTCTAATTAATGCCCTCCTTGCCTGGTCCGTGAGTTTTGGTGGGTGGCCGTCTCTTGGCAGGTTTGCTGTTGTGCCATGTTCTTTCCATTTGGTTATGATAGATTTGATGGTGCTCCTGGGGATCAAAGATTTGGATATTTTTTTATAACCTAACCCTGACTTGTACTTCTCAACAGCATTGTCCCGTACTTGTTTGGAGAGTTCCTTGGTCTTCATGGCAATGTTTGGTTAGTGGTGCCTCTTGCTTAGGTGTTGCAGACTCTGGGGCCTTTCGAAAAAGGTGTGTATATGTAATGACAGATTATATGACACTTATATTGAACACAGGTGGACATCATTTTACTAATTATGTGACTTCTGAAGGTAATTGGTTGCACCAGAGCTTTTTATGGGCTTCATAACATACGCACATGCCAATTTACTGTTTTCTATTTCTAAAAAATAGTTTTATGTATATATTTTTCTCATTTCACTTCACCAACTAAGACTATTGTGTTCTGATCCATCACATAAAATTCAGATTAATAAAACATTGAACTTAAGGCTGTAATGTAATAAAATAGGTAAAAAGTCAAGGGCGGTGAATGCTTTTGCAAGGCATTTATATATATATATATATATATATATATATATATATATATATATATATATAAACAAAGTAAAGACAGGAGCACTCTCGGTTTTCCAATTGTATTTCAAAAATTATCACCACCTATACATCAACGTTTCGACCTTTCAGGGTCTTTATCAAGATAAAGATAGCACCCGGGTAAAGTTTCTTCATTTACATTTTTGAGGTTGAGTGCCAGAGCATGGACATTTGCACGTTCGGTGCCACGTAGTGTTAAAACACAAGGTGTGAGCTCCATTTAAAAGATTTTCTCTATAGAGGAAAGATACATACCGCAGCCACCTAAATTCCTGCTATCTGTGCTGGATTCAATCAGCCTCTGGAACCCTTCTTTACAGCCGAGCTTCACTTCTGGAGATATAGAGAAATCATCATCGCGTGGGAAATCCGCAGAGTTATCGGCTACAAAGAGCTTAGAGTCCAGAGTCAATGTGTAGTTTCCAGATCGAATGATGGACAAGAAGCGCCCAACCAGGTTCTCACCAACAATTGCAGCTTCTAAATAAAAAAATACAAATCATAATTTTACATTCTGTAGGTATATACTGTATTTCTCTCTCAATAAAGTGTGTATTGTGTGTATTTGTGTATGTTATGCAATGATAGTTTCTATACACACATTTTTCTTCAGCTATGTAAATAAATCCACGGCAATGAGAACACATTATAATTTTGTTTCTATCAAGGTGTCTTAAATGACGTCAATGTGAACGAACCCTTAGGCCTTTGAATGTATTAAGGTTGTCTAAACAAGCTCAGTGCTATAATAAATATAGATGGTATTTATATATAACATGTTATGGCAAAGTTATATTTTTCATGTAGTGACTTATTCTTTTTATAACACAAGGTGTCTTCTATAGAATTGTGGAGATCAGAGTTCATCAGTGGCCGAAGAGCCAAGATTAGCTACTCCTGATATTTCTTGTATCTTAAACCAAACTACGTGTAATTTTCTAAAAAATTAACAGGGTTATTTTCTAAGTTGAGAATTGTCAGGAATTAAAAGTGATTTTCAAATTTAAGAGCAACGTAGCTGAACTAGAACAATTCTCCAAGACAACTAGGCTTCCAGTTTGGCTACTTTGGCCTTAGATTTGAAGTTAACTTTTAATTCCCTCACTTTAGTAAAAAACCTTTAAAAAAAAAAAAACGATCTGTTGTTCAGCATTTACATGGACATATATCAATATATATTACGTTGCACCAAAACAACACTTTTTGTGTTAGTCTTGATTGGAGATATCAATCCAGTTTCACCCTGGTGTAGATGTCAAAATTAAAAACACTCGTGGTGAAGAGCTATCAGACCAGCTCAGTATTGACTTGCAGGAGCGATACCCATGGTGAGCATCATTGTGGTGGACCCCTGCTTTACCGCTCCAGCCACAAATTGAAGAAAGGTGCTTGTTTTAAATGTATCTGCACAGTTTGGGTGTTATCTCTCCTGGTTCATTCGGCTGCCTGAACTTTGGAAAGTTGAAACACAGACTGAACATCTGATATAGCCCTGACGCATTAATGTATCAGTACATGTATCAGTACAACCATAGTGTTATTTCAGCCTATTATCAGAACACGTTTTATTTTCATCTCTTTCCCTTTCACATTGTGAATTTGTAAACTAGATATCTATAAGACTCCTAATATTAGCAGATATGGAAACAGGGAGTGAGACACGTCAGAGTGGGGTAATAGCTCAAAACATGCATGTTGGATCGACAGGTAGCTTTGCAAGACCTAGAAAGGACTCCCTATGGGAACAGTAGGACAAGGCTACCATATCAGAGCTAATCCCCATCTGGGACGCTTGGGAGGTATGTATCTGCAGTTGTTGTTAACTCTTCACAAAGATACAAAGCAAGTGATGCCAATCTTATTTGTAGAGTTACCAAAATCAATATTCCACTCTCTGTGCAAGCCAATAGGATTACTTAGCATGTGTAATACTTATTCAACAGCACGGAATGTGGGAAGATGGGGTCAGGTATTGAGTAGGACCCAAGATTAAATGCGTCTGCTGCATCAATGATATTATTTAGCCCTTAGCCCACAGTCCAAAAAATGTGTACTAAACCAGTGGGCAGCCCCATGCTCTATCCTCACACTGTTGAGCATGGTTTGAGCATGGTCGGGGCATACTATGGGACCCTCATTGTGAGTATGTAATCTGGTGGAATCCTGCATCATGGATGAATTTAACGAATTACTCAGTGGCTATTTGAGTAGCCAGGAAGTAAATGTTAACAGTGTCCACTGAGATCAGCTTAACTCGACTAATTACAATATAGAGAGACCGTACCTTCTTGTTGGTGGGAATATAAAAAATAGCACTGATTTATATGCAGCCCATTGAATGAATCACCTGCAAAAATATCTTTACCGAGTGAGAACTGATGATCTAAGGAGTTACCCTGTCCTACCTACCAATATCACGTAAACCGGGCAAAGCAGATACTTGGATGTCCTGTAATTGGGCTCTCCAAGTCACATTCACACCCAGTCGATCTGTGGATAAACATTCCACGTAGACCGTGGAGTCATCACAAACTGGAACCGTTCCTGTACCCCTGCTTCCAAAATAATTCACCTGAATTAAAATGACCAGAAAGGAAGAGTGATTATGGAAAAAAGCATGTCTTTTGACTCATACCAATTTTATTACCAGATCAATATCTTTATTTGTGTTTTAATCTAAGACCAGTAAGCCTCATCTAAACTAGCAATTCTTGGACACTGTAATATAATATCAAAAAACTAGCAACGTGATATAAATAAATCATGTTATAGTATAGTAAACTAGCCATGTAATAATGTAGAATGTGATTTACACAGATCATGTTATATTATATTAAAAACTAGCCATGTAATAATGTGGAATGCAATTAAAAAGATCATGGCTATACAATATTAATACAGTAAAAAAATAATCATTTGGAATGTAATTTAACTATGACATGCTTATGGTTATAGTATATTAATAAACTGTAAAATTTCATTTAAATTGGACATGTTGATGAAAATGTACTATAGATTAGTTGAGGGAGGGGGGTCATTTGCTTCGTTATTGGAAAATGTTGAGCATTATCAAAAATGTAGCACTACAAAAGTTGGGGTGACTGGAAGGACAATCCTTTCTTTTTGTTTTTCACAAACTTTATTATACTTCATTTATTCAGATTCAAATTCCATTAAATTAGCATTTTTACCATCCTACCTATAATTCCACAACATTTCTGTGTGGAGACATGATGCTTACCTGGACATGACACAATCCCCGAGCCTTCAGATCATCCAATATAAAGGTCCTAAAGGATTGAATTAATCCTGAATAATCTGCCATGCAAGTTTTAGTACTCGGAAGTAAGACTTGGAAAGAGGCCTTAGTTTGGACAGTTTGGAAAGCCTGAACTCCTGAAAACAGAAAAACACATTTTATCTCAAGTTTTTTTTTTGTTTTTTTTTAAACCACTAGCAGTATGTTTATAAATGTCCACTAAAAGCACAAAGACCACTTCAACTCAATTAAGTGACTGGGTGCAATGATCCTTTCGTCCTAACGCTGCAATGTAAGACATTGTATTTTGGAGAACCTGCAATGTTTACATTGCAGAATTAAACACACACATAGTTGCTGCCTTTGTGAGAGCCACTAGAAGCATTTCCTTGTGATGACCAAGTCAGACTCGGTTCTCAATCAAATGCTGCTCCTAGAGCGGTGTTTGCCACGCATGCTCATTAGCTTTCCAATGCTTTCCTATGGAGAAGAATTTGATTGGTTTAGATCATCAATCTTGATGATCTCATCTAGCATGTTGGTGAGACCAATGCAACGAGGGATGATAGGTAAGTAATACTCACCTTTTAAACCCTCATTGAGATGGACATCTCACTGAGGATGAAGACTGTAGCATTAGGAATTCATTTCTCATCCTAAGGCTATAGTGTTCCTTTAATACATTGGATGTACATGGAAATGTAATATGAAACAGCAGTTTTGAAGATACTTATCTTGGGTGTCTAAAAAAATCTAAAATATGCTAATGTACTCAGTTCCTGTTATAGGAACATATGTAAATAAAACCGATATAATGAAGATTGTCACTGAGCTAAAGCAGGCAGTATTATAAAGTCGTTTTGTTGATCTCTTACTTGTGTGAAGGAACATTTTATGCTTATTAGAGATGTGCCACCGTGCAGAGATTTGTGGGGAATGTAGTCAAACAGCCACAGAGGGTTGGTACCCCCTGATTTAAATACTATTAAACCAGACTTACTTTGACATGACTGGAGATGAGGGGTTGGTGAAATCCACTGAAGACTGGTCTTGTCACAGGTAAACGTCTCACCAGAAAATATATTGTAATAACCTTTCTGACACACCACCTGACATGTCTGTACATTTCTACCATCTTCTGTTATTTCCTCACAGAACACGGCCCCATGGTTTATGTTCTGGGAACGGAATGGTAGTGGGCAAACTGGACCTACGAGAAGAGTACAGAAGGAGGCCAACAACATTTTTTACATACCTATGGAACATGCCCATAAGCTGAGCAGCAAATTTTAGTATACACACAGTGATTTTTAATTTTTTTATATAAAACTGCAACATTTTTTATCCTACTTTTTTATACTAAATCACAGCGAACATTTACTTTCATTCATCAAACAAGCAATACATGTTGTATTTGCGGGTATAAATATAAAGTTGTTAAAAAGTAAATGTTCGGAGGAGTTTTCCTTTCAGCATGACTGTTTAAATGACACCCACTGCCAAAATAAATCATTAAATAAATAAAAAATCAGTGTTTAGTAGATATACACCCAGGGCCGGCGCTTCCTATAAGGCGAACTAGGCAGCCGCCTAGGGCGCCATATAGGAGGGTGCGCCCTGCGCCCCCATCGCCGGCCCTTTAAATGCTGCAGCAGCCTGAGCGCTCTTTAGAGAGCGCTCAGGCTGCTGCCGCACTGCCTCACCTCCCCTTCCCTGTAGCGTGGCCGAGCTGCTCTCCGGTCCGCGGTCCCGGCTGGACTGACAGGAAGTGCACACTGAGTTTGCACTTCCTGACAGTCCGGCCGGGTACAGGAAACAGAAACTCCTGTACCGCGGAGAGGAGCTCGGCCACGCTACAGAAAGGGGAGGTTAGGAGGAGAACTGGGAGAGAGGGGAAGAAGACGAAGAGGGAAGGTGGGGGATTAAGAAGAAAACAAGGGGAGGGGGGAGTAAGAAGAAGACAAGTGGAGGGGGGAGTAAGAAGAAGAGGGGTGGGGGGAGTAAGAAGAAGAGGGGAGGGGGGAGTAAGAAGAACTAGGGGGGGATAAGAAGAACGAGGGGAGGGGGGATAAGAAGAACGAGGGGAGTGGGGGAAGACAAAGAGGGAAGGTGGGGGAGTAAGAAGATAACAAGGGGAGGGGAGAGTAAGAAGAAGACAAGTGGAGGGGGGAGTAAGAAGGGGGAGTAAGAAGAAGAGGGGTGGGGGGAGTAAGAAGAAGAGGGGAGGGGGGAGTAAGAAGAAGAGAAGAGGGGGAGTAAGAAGAAAGGGGGAGGGGGGAGTAAGAAGAAAGGGGGGAGAGGGCGTAAGAAGAAGCGGGAAGGTGGGGGAGTAAGAAGAAAATAAGGGGAGGGGGAGTAAGAAGAAGACAAGTGGAGGGGGGAGTAAGAAGGGGGAGGGGGAGAAAGAAGAGGGGTGGGGAGTAAGAAGAAGAGGGGAGGGGGTGTAAGAAGAAGGGAGGGAGGGGGTGTAAGAAGAAGGGGGGGAGTAAGAAGAACACAGTGAGGGGGGTGAGGAGAGGGGGAGGTGAGAATAACACAGGGAGGGGGGAGTGAGAAGAACACAGGGAGGGGGGAGTGAGAAGAACACAGGGAGAGGGGGTGAGGAGAACTCAGGGAGAGGGGGGTGAGGAGAAGGGGAGGTGAGGAGAACACGGGGGGAGGTGAGAAGACACAGGGGGGGTGAGAAGAACACAGGAGAGGGGGGAGGAGAAGGGGAGATGAGGAGAAGGGGAGGTGAGGAGAACACAGGGAGGGTGGGTGGGTGTGGAGAGACCACTAAGGGGCAGGGGAGAGCTCTAAGCGACAGAAGGGAGAGCTCTTTCACACTACGCGCACACACACAATGCATCCCTTACACACACACATGCAAACACACACACACTGCTTCTCTTACATACACACAGAAACACAATGCATTTCTTACACACACTCCATGCACACACTTACAGACACACACCTTGCATCACTTATGCATACAAACACAGATTCACACAATGGATCCCTTACACACAACCAGAAACACACAATACATCCCTTATACACAAACACACACTGCTTCCACTACACACAAACACACTGCATCATCTACACAAACTGGTATGCCAATACACTACATTCCATAAGCACACACATTAGATCCTCTACAATAACACATAACACATCCCCTACACACTACACTCCCTGTGAGCGAATTTAATGGGTGAAACATATAGGTGGACTTATGGGTGGTCCTTATGGGCGGGCCTTATGGGCATACTCACCGTCAGGCCCTGGGGCCCAGATCTTGAGCTGTGTAAGGGGCCTCAAAACATGGAGCTGCTTCCTGATCTCCCAGAACATTGAATTTTGTGACTGTAGTTACAAACAGCCCTCAGAGATCCGGTTCTACACCAGACCAGTGGAGCCAAACTGCAGCCAGTGCCCATCACCATCTTCATCTGGTTGTAAGTAGGCAATCTAGTATATTATTAGTGACACTAATCTCTAATTAACCTCATATTAAAGGGACACTATAGTCCCCAGAACCACTGCAGCTTAATGAAGTGGTTCCGGTGTCTATAGCCTGTCCTTGCAGGCTTTTTAATGTAAACACAGTGTGCAGCACTGGCGTTAGTTCATATGGCAGATCATATGGGTGGGGCATTGTGATGTCACATGGGGGGCGGCACATTTTTATTTAGCCTAGGGCAGCAAAAATACGTGCACCGGCCCTGTATACACCCTGCATGTATTTTTTCATGGAGGGGGAAATATAAAATCAGTTTGGAGTTAAACTCAATTACTGTCTCTTGAGTTTATCTCCACTGAGCTAACCAAACCAGGAAGTAACAGGATCAGTTGTCTGATTGACAGCCAGGGGGGTGTAACAAGTTTCATTTATAAATGTGTCAATTTCAATCGAAAGATTAACTTTTTGTAAAATTTTAAAAAGGACACACTCTTCATACAGAAGCACTTCAGCAAGCTGCTGGGTTTTAGGTGTTTGGACTGTTCCTTTAAAATAAAGTACAGGTCTTTTCACTGACCCTATAATGGGCAAAGAGGTATCATCATTATTATCAGTGGACCCAATATGTAGCTTTAGTCAGGCACTCACATTTAAAGCCGCTGTTTATATCACGTACACCTTCCAATATCAGATCATTGCTTGAGGGTAAAACACAATCCGTGAATGGCTCCAAATTTTGCAGAGAAGAATATTGACCAGTCTGGAAAAAAAATGTGTAATAAAATTAACAAATAAAAAAAGAAACTGACTTTTTTTTAATAATTATAAAGGAGACTTTTGTATGAACACGTAGTAAATAAGGTTGAGGCACTTAGACAAACTGACCAGTGAAAGGGTTACTCCAAACACCATGACCACTTCAGTGTTTTGAAGTGGTCATAGTGCCTTGAGACTGTAAGTGCGGCGTTTCACTGTGAAACGCCGCACATAAGGATTTTAGCTCCTCTGTTAAAGGAGATGTGATCTATGGCAGCGTCAATTGGAAGCCAACCCAGCCCATCTCAACCAATCAGGATCCTCGTCTGATCATATCTAATAAGTTCAAGTTAATTTGCAGTTTATGGGATAAGTAGTTCATCCCCCAAGAGCAGTTCCACTAATCAAATAGAATGATTGGAACTGCTCTGTAAACAAATAGCAGCTACGCACAACCACACTGAGTTTATACACAGTGTGCCATGATTTAAATCATTTGGAAAATTTGCCTTCTCAGCTATAGCCAAGTGTCAGCTTAGTTTTTTTAACATAATTTTACAGATTTTTTTTAATGTTTCAATTCAATGTTTAGCAGGGAAACCCTAAAGTGAGGCCATTTGGAATTGAGAGTTCCTGGGCAAGAATGTCCGATTTGCAACCTGGAATATTGATTACCAAACCTTGGTCCCAAATGAAAGTCTATGTGTGGCTATAAACCATTGGTAATAAGGCCGAGCATATTCAGTTTTAATGAAGTTATTAATATGAAGCTTTTAAAATGCGTTTTAAAGCCATACGCTGGGCACTAGCACATGTTTCATACATTTTATGGTATTCAGACTAAACAGATTGCTGTATTTTTGCATGATCCATGCTTTATGTTGTTGCAAAAAAGCAAAAAAACATATGCAGCATTTTGCATTTTAACCCTGTCTGCTTTCTGGTATAAATAGAGACACACATTTTTGAAGGTGAGTATATATTTTTTTTAATCAGTTCTAATGCATTATTTAGGATATGTTTAGTGCATTATCTGAAAAGATTTCACAACTTATGGAAAAAAAAAAAAAAAAGATTGACATACTCGTGTAATGATTCACTGAGCCTTAAAGGAACATTCTAGGTATCAAAAATCAAAACAACTTTAGCTTAATGAAGCAGTTTTGGTTTATAGATCATGCCCCTGCAGCCTCACTGCCCAATCCTCTGCCATTTAGGAGTTAAATCCCTTTTGTTTCTGTTTATGCAATCCTGGCCACACCTCCCCTGGCTGTCACTCACACAGTCTGCATGAAAAAAATAAATTAGATGTAACGTACTTTAAAAGTTTGTCTCTCCTGCTCTGTAAATTGAAATTTAATCATACACTCAGGAGGCCCTTGCAGGGTCTAGTAGACTATTAACAGAGCAGAAGATAAGAAAGTATAAATTAAACAGACTATGTAATAAAGGAAGTATAAACATTAGATCTCTCTTTCCAGGAAGTGTTTAAGAAGGCTTGTCAAGTGCAAGTCACGTGCAGGGAGGTGTGACTAGGGCTGCATAAACAAAGTGATATAACTCCTAAATGGCAGAGAACTGAGCAGTGAGGCTGCAGGGACATGATCTATGCACCAAAACTGCTTCATTAAACTAAAGTTGCTTTGGTGCCCATAGTATCCCTTTAAGAAACTGTTCTGCATATTTCTATTGTGATGTGTTAGTCAGTAGTACCAGATGCTTACAACAGCTTGCGCAAACATTCATACATACATGATGTAAAAATACATGGAACTGAAAATACCTCGGTACAACTTGGTATGAGGAATTCGGAGGCATTACGCCTGTTAGAAGAGATTGTTTGAGACATCCAGTTGGCGATCAGAGCATTTGATTGGCTTTGTTGGCAAGATGTCTGGCCTACAAAAGACAAGAAAAAAAAAAAAGAAAAATATTAACTTTAAAAAAAATACATCTGCAAATAGATTGCCTAAATTCTATGAAATGCTACCTGTCCATCTCTCTTTATAGATTAAGTCATCACATGTATCACTCACAATTAAGGGGCTGCTTAAAGTGAAATTAACTCATAAAAAGTACAGAACTGCAAGGATATGATCTATACACCAAAACTGCTTCATTAGACTATGGTTGTTTTACTGCTTATAAAGACCCTTTAATATGTAAGAGTTGGGAATGTGGTGCACAATAATTAACTAGTTTAAATCTACCCAAACTTTGACCCCAGCTGCTAGAAGGAAGCTCATTTAGGGGTATTGCTGGAACCTATTATATGCCTTCTGCAAATTAAGTGAAATGTTTGTCATAACAGAAGTAAACTACGGTACTTACACTGAGGAGGACTTGAGGCTCTTGTGCCCAAGGAATAAGGAATGTAGTTTCCATCTTCATCCACACACCAGGAGTGACCTTTTAAAAAGTAACGTAAAATGTATTGGACAGTTTTAATGTCTCAGTAGCTGTACAATCACATGCATTATTCAATTCCCAAAAGTTAATATGAATGTCAATGGAATTATGGAATTAGTTAACATAACGTGTAGAATCAACACAAGGCGTTTTACATTTTTGTTAGTTCGTTACAGGTTTTTTAATTGTTTGCATTTAATGTTAAACCAGATAAATATAAGATACGATGAGGTAGTAAAAAAATAAAGACAATTTAGCCATGAATCAATAAAACAATGGTTGGCAGTGGTAAGAATGTATTATGTATCAAATCAAAGGGATGATTCGTATAACATTAGAAATATTTACTACAATATTTATTGTCATTAACTCAAACTAGGGATGTGTGTCTCACAGTAAGCATTTTGTCTCATGCGGTAACTGTGAACTAAAGTCCTACAAGCTCAAAGCTGAGCTCTGGCTACGTGATGACCATATATTATTGGACATTGATAACATTTTGTGTCAACTTTTGGAAGGTTGAAAAGACTCCATAATAACAGATATACACACTTGTTAAAAACATGAATAAACTTTTAAATAAAAAATAATAACAATTGCAGGTTTACACTGTTACTCAGGATTGTGCTGGACCCAATTTTTTTTATTAAAATAGTACAAAAAGCCATAGCATCACATACCGGTACTCTCATAAAACTGCACTGGGTTCCAGTTTCCTAATCCATCACACTGCGGGACGTACGGCAAATATGCCAGGAGTGTTGTTTCTCCAAAAGATTGTCTTTCAGCAAACCGTCTTCTCCAATAAAAATGTAAGGCTGGAAATGCAAAAATAAAATGTAGGTTAAGAAGACGGTCAAACTTTCACACCTAAAATAATGAATTGGGTGCTACAGTTATTTATTGATAACAGTACTAAATATTCTATAGTTTATTGAGTCACCTCCATTCCACTATATCTAATAAACAGGTATTACCGTCTCTAAATGTAACTTCTCAACTACTCTAAAAATGATCATTTTCTTTGCTATGTTGATTGTATCATTTTAAAACCATGCACATTGCAGGGTTTTATTCATTATAAAATGAGGCAAATGCAAAGCAACATAAAGGATTTTTTTTTATAGAGGTGTTTTGCTAGCAGGACTGGTGTGTCATAAAAACGAGGTTTATATAATACTCTGAATTTAATGAAAGATTTGCTGTCGTAATATGATTATAGAACATCTTAGGGTTTAGGGTTGGACAGAAGTTCATAGCATTCTCACAGTTTTTGTGAGCAGTTTAATTTAAAATGTGTTGCAGACGTGATCAAATTACCCTCGGTCTGACGTCTCTGGTCCTTTTACCATCTAGCAATGCCCCTGTGAGAAGCTTTTAGTTGTAGTTTAGAATTCAGAATGTCTTTTACCACATTTGTTACCTATTTACAAGTTATGCCTTTCTAAATTTACACTTGTTAAAACTTTAATAAACTTTTAAATAATAATAAAAAAATGATTACAATTTTACACTTTTACTCAAATTTGTGCTTGACTCCATCTTTTATTAAAATAGTATAAGCCATAGCGTCTCTCACAAAATTTCACTGGGTTCCAGTTTCCTAATCCTTAACACTGTGGGACGGACGGCAAATACGCCAACAATATTATTTCTATTCTAAACACCGTGCATGAACCTTTCCCTCTTGTTGTTCAGTTATCTGTCAGTACTCCCAATACTTGTTCTTTTGGTTCATTGCATTCTTAAAAAAAAGTATTTAATGTTCTTTATAGACGGGTTAGTGCACTTTATTTCCCAAGCATTATCCTTTTTATATCATTCAAGTTTAATCGATGGTATCTAATGTTTAAAGGCACCCAGACCACGTCATCTCATTGAAGGGGTTTAGGTACAGTGTCCCAGCACCCTAAACCCTGGAAAGGTAACTATTGCATTTTTTTTTATAAACCGGAATAATGACCTTTTTGGGGTAACTCCTCCTTTAATGGCTGTCTACCAGACAGCCACTTGAGAGACTTCCGGATCGTTAGGGGACTTTTGGTCAGGTTATAAACTGAGTGTGTACATCAGGGGAAGCTGAAAGGTGGTCCCCAGCTGGGTATACCTGTTCAACTCAAATAATGCTTCTCAGGTCTTGTAGTTATCTAACAGCAGGTGGTCCATCGTCTTCACTTTATAAAGAATACTTACTGCTTTGGGCAGCTAGTTGGAGGCTAAATGTATCTCTGCTCATGAAACTCTCAGAAAGTGGTACTCCGGATTGTAAGAAGCTATTGTTGTAAAAGAGCTCACTCTCCGACAGCCGTATTCCATTTGCTAAAAGGAAACCATGTCCCAGAGGAAACTGAGAAGCATTGGAAGCAGAAATTAGCTTCTCGGCAAACTCAGTGAATTCGGTGGTTTTTAATTTGGCAAGTTCACAAGTCCCTGGACCTGAAAAATGTAATAAAATATATTAGAATATACTATAAATTCAAATACATAATTCAAGAATCAACATCTTCATTAGTGGATATTGTTTTAGACTTCATCTGTCTAAACCGCAATTTAAATCTAGATTTACTAAGTTTTTATTCTCCGGGTAAAAAATAAATCCCACTGTTGATGTCTTGGGAAACCCAATTATGTTTATATTACAGCAATGGGACTGCACTTATCAATGTGATACATAAACGATCAAGATACGTTCGCTGAGTATAAAACAGGAATGAACAGGAGTCACTAATAAGTTTAAACTTATGGCACATACAGTACGTTCCTAATATTATATTATTCTCATATTAAAGCTGTTGTGTCCATACAAATCATTATTTTAAATATGCTAGATTATACCATATAAAGTGAATTTTCTCCTTAAACAAGACATGCTTAAAGTGAGTACATGCACTCAATTCTATACAATGCATTAAAATAAACCTAATCGAATTATTGATTAAGCAATTATAAAGCTCTTAATATAAATGATTAATTTGCTATAATTGCAGATAAATTTAAAACACCCTAACAGGGTTATCTACCAAAGTAAGAACTCGACATGAGTTCAAAATTAACTTTAAATTTAAGAACTGAAAACCAAGCCGACGTAGAGATATTTCTAGTTTGGGTGTTATTTCCTTAAATTTGAAATTCCCTTTGAATTCTCGTGTTAGATTTAAATCTGGGATAACTGATCGCATTACTAGGCTCTAAGAAGTAACGTTGACTTGTGACACTATTGCAAGTAAATCATAGAATCATTCTTTTAACAATATATAAATAAAACAAATGAAAATAAATATATGGAGACTTTTGCAATAACATGGGCAGGGCAATTTCTTCATGATAGATTTTTGTATATTTCACCACCTGAAAAGTTGTTTCTTACATTTTGGGATCTTGTTCGGCATTTCTGTTCCTTGAAGTTTCTGTCCATCCAGATCAACACACCAACAATTACGAAGTTCAAAGTGGCTTAGAGGTACTGAAAAGTCTCCATAGTTTCCAGGGTAAAATGTTTGTGTACCACTCAAAATTTTCCAAAATATATACGGATTTAGTAATATATTATCTGTATCTACTGTTATGTTGCCTTTGAGGACGTATTCTGGAATATCATTAAAACCGGGGTATTTAGAAAAAAGCGGAAATACATTTTGATGTCCATTTTTATATAGAGCCAGAAGGAAGTCTGAAAAACTCTGAGAACTATTTTTATAGGTCAAAATTAAGCGAAGCATTTCAGAGTAAGAAGTATTTCTGTTCTGTGTTTTCCAGATCTGGTAGACTTCCAAGGCTTGTTCAGTGGGTCCACTGCATTGGACAGATCTCCAGTCTCCATTTTCCAAACACTGAGGTATATACACTTGAGAAAGCTGAACAGCAGACCCCGTGTCAGCCAGTAGCATCTTGGCAGTCTCTAGAAAGGCATTGCTCGCAGTCAGCTGGCATTTGCTGGGACCTGAAAAATGAAAGTTATGATAATAAGTAAAATATCTTAAAAAAAGAAATAATCAGAATTTTCTCCAGAATCTCTGGCATGTAACATGGCAACTGAAATTCAAGAGACTCGATTTGTTCACAAGCCACCAACAAGTAGGTTGCCTCTGTGTGTATGCATACAACTATAAGGTTTTTAACTTATCTGGAAATTGTGAGAAATTCATAAGAGAATTGCAAATTTCAGTCACTTACAGCTGAATTAGGAAAGAATCTCCAATCTGGAGTTTTTAGTGGTTAAACCTGTAATTCCATGAGCAGCAGAACGAGACGGTTGCACATTCGATGGGCTCTGCACCCAATTTGATTAAACTTACGGCTCCCGACGGAAAACACGGGAGTGACAGTCCCCAACCGAACCACAAACGACATGAGGAGAAAAACCAAAAAGCAGACAAACCCAAGCCGGGAGTCAACATTGGCGATTTGTTCCGCCAGGCGCAAAGCGCACATGGAGCCAAAATGGCCGCCGAACTAGAGGACTATACACACACCTCAGAAGATCTCAGCCTAGACGACTATGCAGGCAGCATGTTCACTCCGTTGGCACAACAAGCTCCCACAATAGGGGACTCCAGGCCTGTTACGGCAAAGGTGCTCAAAGACATGCTGGGGGACCTACAAAAAATAATCCAGGCCGATGTACATACCTCACGGGCCTAGTGGGTCGTATAGGGAAGGTGGAGGCCTCCACTGAAACACAGGCCCAGAACATAGCAGAGCTTCAACAAGAGGTGGAGACGCTTAAAGCGCAACAATCCAAGACGGAACAGCGATTTGCGGCGCTGGAAGATCAAAGGCGCCGCAACAACGTGAAGGTCCGCAGAGTCCCCGAGGACATCCCAGGTGGAAGAACTCCTGCACCTGACAAGCCAAAAATACCCAGGTAGAGGCAGTTTTCCGGGTCCCTAAACCCTGCAGAGCCCCAGCGACAGCGCCAAGAGACCTTGTGATCAAGTTCCGCACATATACAGAAAAAACAGCAATGCTAGCTGCCCTTAAAGGGTCCACGCCGTATCAGTTCGAAAACATGACATTACAGTTTTATGCAGACCTGTCCGGGGACACCTTACAATGGCGGGGATCGCTACAACCATTCACGGCCTTACTCAGGAAGAGCAACATACCGTACCGCTGGCGCACACTGCGGACACTGCAAGTTATGCACAACAACACAACCCACTCCATCACAAACCTGGAGGAGGCTACCGCACTGCCTCGGCCCCTGGGCCTACCAGAGGACTCTCTAATTCACATCACGCCACCAGAGAACAACCTACCCGCGCACAGATGGAACCAGGCATCAACCAAACCGTTTGTGCCCCAGTGAGAGAGACCGGAGTCACAGGTCTTCTGGCCCCAACATGCCACCTACAAGCAAAAGTACACTTACCCATTGCAGCCCGCAGCTCCTTACATGCCATCAGGAATACCTCCCTCAGCCTTGCTATTACCATATGACACCGGGACCTAAAAGAGGACACCCACAACCTCCCACAGGGCTCTCTCATCCTAAAGCGGCCCACACAGGACCATGAGACATCAACTCAAGGGGGCTCGAAATTGTGAACTTTTGGCATGCTAAACCGGACTGTGACAATGCTATTTAAATATGTATTTATTTATTTTTTCAAACTTGGGTGACATCAGACCCTTCGCGGGGAATACCAATCCAACAGACTAGCAAAGTGGCCAAAATGCTAAATGGACACTCTCTGGACTTTAATACCCAACCCAGAGCATTTTATGACACAGCACAATGTGGCAGCCACCAAGTCAGTAGCTCCTGTACTTGTCTGACACATAATACTCTATTAATAACTCAGCGCTAGATTGGAAATCACTCATTATAGCAAACGAAAGAAAAAAAAAAGGGTTGTTCGTTACATTCTCCTTTTGTGGTTGACAGGTTCACGCTTTGCAAATTTGCTTTTATGTCATTACTATCGTTAGTTTTATAATTTTGTAAGTAAAGGCTGTTCAAGAGTTTGAAAGAGGAATGACGCAATTAGCAGCACAATTTCTCTGATCGTAGAAGTTTACAGCCTGTCACTTCCTCCCAGCATCCTGCAGGGAGACAGCACGAGAGGGAGAGGAGGCAGCCGCAGCATGAGGCGAGAGGAGCATGAAGAGCTCCAGACCCCTCACTTCAACCAGCAGAACTCCAAGCCACCCTTAGGGAAGCTAACAGGAGGGTGGCTGGAGATATTAAAAACATCACGTGTGTGTGTGTGTGTGTGTGCGTGTGTGTGTGTGTGTGTATGTATGAGTGTGTGTGTTTAAGTTATGAGTGTGTGTGTATGAGTGTGTGTGTGTATGAGTGTGTGTATGTATGAGTGAGTGTGTGTGTGTGTGTGTATGTATGAGTGTGTGTGTTTAAGTTATGAGTGTGTGTGTATGAGTGTGTGTGTATGTATGAGTATGTGTGTTTAAGTTATGAGTGTGTGTGTGTGTTTATGAGTGTGTGTGTGTATGAGTGTGTGTGTATGTATGAGTGTGTGTGTTTAAGTTACGAGTGTGTGTGTATGTATGAGCTTGTGTGCATCTCTGTGTGTGTCAGGTTGTGCTTCTGTGTCAGTGTGTGACTGTGTGTGTGCACACATGTGTGTGAGAGGATATTCGTCTGTGTCATTGTGTGTGTTATGTCAGTGTGTGTATCTGTATCATGGTGTGTGCATGTATCATGTTTGTTTGTGTGTGTCAGGGTGCATGTGTGTGTATATGTCAGTGTATGTGTGTGTTAAAGTGTGTGTATGTGTCAGTGTGTGTGTATATGTGTTGGTGTGTGTCTATCTATGTGTGTGTACATGTTGGTGTCTATATGAATTTGTGTGTATGTATATCTGTGTAAGTATGTGTATATGTGGTAGTGTATGTGCAGACATCCAAGCAGTCATACACAGCACAACATACGAGCACACTCCTGCAATCTAACACAAAATTACATACAAACACACCTCTCCATTCACTCCAAAAGGATATATAAACACACCCCTTTACTGAAACACAAAAACTTCACACAAATGTACACCCACATTTAAAAGTGAACATAACATTCAAACACACCCCTGCAACCAAACGCAAATATTACATACAAACACACCCCTGCAATCAAACTCAAACATTACATACAAAACACACCCCTGTATTACAACACAATAACTATATACAAGCACCCCTTCAAACGCCAACACTGTACATTACACTATAGCGCCAGTAAATGCCGCAGCGCTGTACAGATATACAACCTAGAAATGTTGACTTGGGGTGCCTTGGAAAAATACTGAAATATTAAGGGCACCTTGAACCTAAAAAGTTTGGAAACCACTGATCTAACTAATTCTTCCATTTAACAAGGACCTAGCTAATGGAGAATTGCTATGTTATTTTATTTTAAGATTATTGAGGAACTTACATTGAATATTTTCCCCAGACAATGTTCGAGTTCCAGGAATAGTTCCTCCTTCCATGTTAACACAGAAGCACTGTTTACCAGAACACTGTACAGGGTAAAAGTCCCCTTTTAGGTCGCAAGATGGAACATAGGGCTCTGATCCAGCAGGTAGACTTTTCTTTATGAGTTTTTGTTGTTCACGTTCCTTTTCACACTTTGTGGGACATCGTGGCTGCTTGTCTTGTATTCTAGAACCTTCTATTTCCTTACCCTGATAATCCACACACCAGCACTCTGATTTGCTGCACTGAATTTCATCAAATCTCCCGTCTTCAGTGCACGTTGGGACAAAAACATCAAGATTTCTCTTCTCACAGTTTTTTGACTGCATGATTATTTGGACAGCCTCAGAAATATCTTGGGAAATCTTTGGTGGGAATGAAATGACAATGCGTAAAAGTGTAGTAAATTCCTCTTGTTCTAGAATCGACTCAAAAAGTGTAACACGATTTTGATTTTCCTTTAGATTTACAGTTTGGCCAAAACTACCTTGAATAGGTTGGTTTAGATCAAAGCTTTGTTTGGAGAAGTTGGATGACTCTTTCGTTAAGTAAGAATTTTCTTCAGATGAAAACAATTTAGCAAGTTCTACGAAGTTTCCTCCGCTGTACATTCCTGTTAAGCCAATTTGCTGAAAAAATTCACTAAAATTGAATTTGCTTCTTGTACCGACGGATCCAGTGAAGTTAAGTCCAGCCATGTTTTTTAGGTATTTTCCTCCAAACAGATTTTGTTTAAATATCTTGAAGTTACTTTTTGACTTTTGAGCAACTTGTATTAAGTTTCTGGAAGCGAAGAGACCATTGACCATATCACTAATAAAGTTCTCTAGTTTAGGTTGTGTGTTCTTGAATTTCTCACTGATTGGAATTAAAAGGCCAGACTTTTGGTATGACTCCGAAATATAGGAAGGACAGTGGTTTGTGTTTAATTTAGTGCCTAATTCTTCCTCCTGAGTGACAAATAAGCTTTTTTGGCCAAAATGTCCACTAGGTCCAAAAAACAAACTAGACAAAGCTTGTCGTCTCCTTGTAGAACAATCTTGATGATTATCTGCAGATTACATTAAAAATTGTATTAGCATACATTGAAAAACATCTAATTAAATGAATTTCAAGTGGAAATATTTTATCAAATCTTCTTAGTGTTATTAAATTGCTTATTTTGTAAACCTTCGAGAAGGTCCCAAAAGCACTTATGTTTCTTATCAACGTAAACTAATCTCAAGCTTTTTCGTTGAATGTTTAAAATACAGGAATTGTTTTCCAAAAATAACATTGTACAGAATCCAGAATTTTCATATTAAACATGATCCCATTGTATTAGAGTTTTTAAGAAGATCCGTGCTCCTAATTTATAGTTTGTGAAACCATTTTTCTATTTAATGCATTTATCAACAGCTTTATCACCAGCCGTTTCCTCTCTGAAAGCCATCATCATGTCGGACGTTGCCTAATCAATTGACATGTCTGTTTTAGCTACAATCGTGGATGAGAGTGATCGCCATCTAGTGGACAAAAACAATATTATGCTTAACAGGAAATTACTTTACAAGCCCACTACTTTTGTTAATTACACGTTGGCCTCACCTTACATGAACCTTTGATTCAGGCAAGAGCAATTTAATAAGGAGCATTAATTGACAATTAGTTCGAGCTTTCTAGCATAACAGATAGGAACCTCAGTAGAACAAAAAGTTTTATTAACATTCATAAGACAGTTTCTGGTGCCAATTTGTTGTGCAATGCATAAGAGCTCTAGTCTGTTCAACCACAGTCCATGGTTTTTAACTGAGTAATGGAAAGAACACTGCTATAGAGCTACCACAGGGTATGAGTTCATATTGACCTCACTTGATTTCTAATGAAAAGAGGGATAGTGGTATGCAGTAAAAGGATTGAATGAATATCTAATTTTAAACTTTAAACCTTTAATGTCTAGTCTGTATCAAGGCTATTTATTTCTTTGTTTTACTCACTGCAATTTGGGGATTTTCCTTGTATTCGAGATCCATAGATTTCACGTCCTTTAGAATCCACACACCAACACTGACCTCCAACTTGGCATTGGACAGGTTCATAGTCCCCGTTGTCGGTGCAAGATGGTGTATATACATCTCCCATGGAAGAGGCCGTAAACCTTTGAACTTCACATATAGAAGGACCTGCCAAAAGGCACATATAGATATATACAAGAGAGAAATGGATTAACCATCATTTGGTTTAAAAGATCTAAGTACAAATTTTATATAAATGGATACAATGTTACACATTAAATTATTTGCATTTAAGATTTACAGGCACACAGACAGACAGGTAAACAGTATTCACAGAGTGTCAGATCACGGCTCTACAGTGAATATTGTTGAAACCACATTAACGTATTCACGTATTAACGTATGCTTTATTGGATCAACTCAGATCGTAATGACCGCGGATGCCAAATTCCGCAAGGTAAGTGTTAGATCAATTGTGAATGGTTTGACAGATTACCAGAGGACAGCACCATGGGATTACCAGCACCATAACCACTTTAGCACCCTCTACTGGTTATGGTACCTAGAGGGTTCCTGTAATATTAGACTTGATGCCCACAAATAAAGTTAAATAATAGACTTGTGCATTTATAACAAACAACCAAATCACCAAATGACCAAATCACAAAGTCCTAAATCGCATGATGGATACAATTCTTCTGCGTGATTCAGTCATTCATTGGTTTGGAACAGCCAATAGACAATTCTGAAAGATATGAATTTAATTTGCGACCGTACAAATGTAATTCAAAAGCTCCATAAAATGTACTCCTAGTCAGAAAAACTGTTTTTTGTGCTTACATCTAAATTTGCCAGATATAATTAGCTGAACTCCTAGAAATCGTCTTTGGAGAATACGATAGACGGCTGTGTCTGTGAACAAGCGAGAACGGAATTGTCCTGCAAGATCTTCTGTGTCTTGGACCTCCCCCAAAAGCAGCTCTAAACCTGTGGGGGCAAACACCAAAGTAAGAACCAAGGAGATCACGAACATACATGCAAGTGTTATCAAGCTATGTAAAAACATAAACTAAAGTTATAAAATACAAGGGACTGATGCGTTTCGCTTTAATAAGGTCATGTTTAGCATAAAATGTGTATCATCTTTTTGAAAACTATAGTAAAACTATATCTACTAAGTTCAACAAAGACTCCATTGTGTTTTGACAAACTGGGTTCACGTACTATTCAGTGACAACTGAAATCACCACAAACTATTGTTATCAGCTTCTTTGCAGCCCTGTAGCACTTCGTAGGTGTAATACTAAAATCAATAAATCCTTACAAAGACAGAAAGTAGGGTTACTCACTAAAGTGAGAATTTTATTAAGACACGGAGGCTCCTATTATGCTGCACTCTTACTTTATTTCCCTCAGCAGCAAAGAAAAAATATAACATAAACCAGATGGTAACAATAAATAGTCTGAGTGGTACATCTTCCTAGCGACAGGAACAGCCAATCGAATTCCACTCTCCAGCATAATAGGCGGTGTCTAGTATACATTTTCCTCTCTATTTGCTGCTCCCTCAGTTAAGTAACAGTTTCTTAATGGTGGGATATTCTTCTACATAATATTCTTAAATTTCTTAATTATTATTACATATTTCTTACTGTATTATATTGTGGAGTTTAATATTTGTAATATTTAATTTAGTTATTTCAGTATTACTATCTGATATTATGATTACTTATTAAATTTCATTGTTACATAGTTACATAGTGAAAAGAAACCTGCGTCCATCAAGTTCCATTGTTCTAAATGTGTATATATAATTTTCCCTTTTGAGCTTGTTTTATTTTCTTTCTGACTTCTCTGGGCCCAGTGTTAATTAATGAGGCTCAGGGACGTCTGCAGAGAGTTCTGGTGCCCTGTTTGGCGCTTTCGCACCATTTTTCCTCACTTCTAACCGTCCAACCGCCATTTACTGGATTTGAACGTGCACACACGCATTTCATTCAGTTATCCTGTTCGGGAGTTTTGCCCCACAAACGTAGTGTTCGGGAGTTTTTTCCCCCGAATGCAGAGGACGCCTTATATGAGCTGCTTATTTGTATGTTTACCATGAACGCTCTATTAGCCTTGCCTTCATTTCCACGAACACACTCTTGGTTCTCCTACTTATTCATGTGTTTTACTGCTCGCTGCGACATTTCCGTTTGCGGCAGACATTTTCTTGTTTTTTTCCCGCGTCCTGACCCTAGTACTGCCTCCAACGGCCGAAACTCGGAGTTGGGGTTTAGTTTTAGTAGCGGTTGGATGGCTCTGGTATTCCTGCTTATAATTACTACTGTTTCACTTTTTGTGAGTAAAACAATTTTCCTTTCCACTAGATCCTCTATTTCTGGGTTAATCAACCCTTCACCTAGGTTATATTTGGTATTATATTTTGTATTATTGCACCTGTCAGTTCTACACAACCAAAATGCCATCTGACAAAGATGCTTCAGCACCCTCTTGGTCTATTGCACCCAGTCAGGTTGGTTTTGTGCCTTCAGGTGCGTCTGCCGTTATCTCCAATGAGTTTGATGCTTCTGCTGAAATGCAGACCCTGATTGACAATTCTATGTCAAAAGCCATGACTAAAGCCCTAATGTTGCCAATGTTAGTAATGTCTGACTCCCTGTCACAGACATTTGCACACGCCTTGATTCAGGCACAGAGATCGGCTGAGCCGACTACTATCTAGGCTCTGCCTTTAACTGCTCTTGTGCAGCCTCATTCTGGCCTCAAAGCCCTTGCTAAGGTTAAGCACTCCTCAATATCACAGATGGACAGCTTTACACTTGTCACAGATGGTGTGATTAATCTGCTACCGGGCAGAAGAGCCACTAGCCAGGCAAAATCGGCTAGACTATTGAAGAGGGAAAAAGCCCAATTAGATTCTGAGTCAGCGATATTGAGGAAGAGTCCTATATGGACGATTCGGAGGATCCATGATTCTGACATTGGAGTCGAGAAATCTGACCCTTCCCAAGACCCTAGTATGGTTAAAACAGTTAACATTGACATAGAGCATGGGGCCTCAGGGGACGCAGCTAAGTATTTGTATCCCCATGGTGAACCCCTATTTGCCCCCCGATGATCTGCACCACCCACGGTAATCAGAATGGTCTCCCTCAGACCACGTAGCCAGATATATAAAGTAATGAGTAAAAAAACACTCAAAAAGAGTGTAAACTCCAGGAGCTAGCTAAGTGACTAATGGCTTGAGCAAAATGTATGGGAGAATGCTGTACCTTTAAATGTACAATGAGTGTGATATCTCTTTCAACGTGAGATAATATGAACATATGGTGCAAGAAAACAGAATGGACTTAACTAAAAATAGATTTACATAAAAAATCTGGACCAAAAATAGTAAAATTTATTAAAATAAGAAGGAAACAGAAATAAAATATGGATAAAAAATATATATAAAAACAAGATACTAAACTAGATATGCAGCAAGAAATGTGAGGAACAAGTATCTAGATCCCCAATCAGTGGGGGTGAGTGATGCTGCTTGTTCTAAATAATATACTTTGTATCATCAAAGCTGGAAAGTAACTTAATATCAAGCATTACAGTATAAGGAACTGCAAGCTTTAGGCAATGATTGCAGTGAATGATTACAGTGATTCGCTAGTGAACTGAAGCAAAAAAGCAAAAAAAAACTGGATTTGATTGTAACAAAAGTACCAGTTTATTCCATATATTAAAATAGTAGGAATATTAAAAATACAGGTAAAAAATCATTCAGAAATGCATTACCAGACTATTGTGCCAAAAATTAGTAGCAAGGACCTTCGGATGAGTTCAGATGGATATGGATTGAAATGATCCGTATACTGACTGCCGGTGAGGACGGCGTTCGTCTGCAAGCACGTACCGAGCTGCAGCCTCACTTCAGGGATATACGTAAGTATACGGATCATTTCAATCCATATCCATCTGAACTCATCCGAAGGTCCTTGCTACTAATTTTTGGCACAATAGTCAGGTAATGCATTTCTGAATATACAACTTCCCAGGTTCTTCAGTTGGAGACCGGACCCATCAGCACTAAGATGCTTTCACCCAAGACTGGACGTCCGCAAGGAATTATGCATTTCCACCCTTTGCGTTGATTCTTCGTTTCCTGCTGCAGTTATAGCAACAGTCCAGAACAAAATTTGGATCGTGTATCGTCATCTCTGACCTCAATTCTCCACTTCCTAACCTCAATATTTGATGATGATAAAGCCTACCAAACAGTGAACCTGTACTGTTCTTCCATATCGGCTGGATACAAAGGTGTGGATGGAACCCTGGTTGGATGCCATCCTACGGTGTGTAGACTCCTACGTAGTATCAGATTTGCATGTCCTCCATTTCCACGTTGTTCAGTATTATGGGTTTCTATCATCCTCAACTTTCTCAAATCCTGGCCGACTAATACCTCTCTATCCCTGAAGCAACTGTCGGCAAAACTAGCCAAGCTCCTCTGTCTAATATCCTGCAAGAGGGTTTCTGATGTCAGAGCTCTGAATATTACTGCGTGTTCCTATATTCTAAAAAGGGTAATTTTTGATATACCTGGAAGAACTAAGATTTCATCGAAAAAAGTTTTTTATCCATCTTTCCCTGACAGACCACTCTTAAGTCCGGTCGCATGCCTACGAACATATGAACTTCACACCTCTTCATTACGAGACCCATCGAAACACAAGCTCTTTGTGTCCTTCCAGAAACCGCATCGGCCAGTGTCTACCCCTACCCTGGCTCGTTGGGTCAAATGGATTATGTCTCTATATATTTATCACTAAGCGCCTTATATATTACACAGAGCACTTATTCTTCAAATGGATTATGTCTCAAACTGGTATTGATACCTCACTATTTTCACCTCATTCAGTTCAAGGGGAAATGGCCTCCAAGGCCTCCTTGATTGACTGCCGCCTTGAGGACATTTTGAAAGCGGCTGACTGGTCCTCGGAATCTACCTTTCATAATTTTTATTTTAGATCTATACAACACTTCGCGGGGACTGGAGTTTCTCAGCTTTAAACCAGCATAATAGGAGCCTCCGTGTCTTATTAAAATTCACAGATTTTACTATTAAATGACGTAAAGTCATGATTTTATTAACCACACAGAGGCGAGTATTATCCCTCCCTCCCATCCCGAGGATTGATTGAATATGGGTAAGTTGACTTCACAGTAAGTCTTTGAGTATGGGATTTTCCTGTTATGATTGTCTGAATGTAATCTAAAGTACGTCAATCTATTTTGCCTAGTTATGTTTGATGATATGCACTATGACTTATGAATACATCCAGTTTTATACTAGGATATTACCATATTTCTCCTCTCTATTACACCTTGATTTGACATTGTATCCTTATTGGCATTCTCTTTGTTGGTGTTCCCTTTTCTGTTGGATGGTTGTCCTTGTTCGGGATCGCAAATAAAGAGGAAACTGTTTACTAGACACCACCTATTATGCCAGAGAGTGGAATCCGATTGGCTGTTCCTGTCGCTAGGAAGATGTACCACTCAGACTATTTATTGTTACCATACTGTTTATGTTATTTTTTTTTATCTGCTGCTAAGGGAAATAAAGAAAGAGTGCAGCATAATACTCCCCTCCATGTCGTTAATAAAATCATGACTTTACATCACGTTAATAGTAAAATCTGTGAATTTCAAGTGAAGGTCAAATTTGCTGAACTGGAAAGTTAGCTGACTTACAGAATTTTTCCATTTCAGCTACTTGGACAATGAATTTGAAATTAAATTTGAAATCATTTTGGATTTTCTTTTAGTGAATAAACATGTATGCTATTAAATTTCCTCTTCATTTTCAATTGTCTTGACCTATAGTAATAATGCAATTTTTTAAATCTGTATTATAAATGTATAATGAATAATTTATTTTAAAAAATGTTAAAACCAGTTATAGGTGATTTTCAATTATTTATTCAATGGTGAAAATTTCACAGACGTGACAGTTCCCCTTTTTGCATAATACAATGTATTTAATTATATTTTGGCTTGCGAGGATTCAATAATAATTACCAGTGTCAGCAAGCTCGCGTCCAAGACTATCTGCACAGTAACAGTATCCAGAGATCTCCGGGAATGATTCTCGTAAGGATGAAATGGACTTAAAAGCATTTGGAAATCTGTAAGGAAAAAAATAAAGAATTTATAAGGACAATTATTCTGTGATACTTTAGCCAAGTGCTGTTGTTAATAAACATTGGGACATCGAAGGGGAAAATTATTTTTCATACACAGATGTTAACAGATTATCATTTATTAATTTCAAATACAAATGTTCAAAAACTATTGAAAATTACATTTCACATTTCATTTGATCATTAACAGATATGTAACTATTAACAGAGATGTCACCACTCACCAGTCCTCACAATCCAGAGCAATCAATTTTTTTCACTAACCAAAAATTGGGCTATATAGCCCATTGCTATATCTCTCAGTTGCTGTATCTCTCGTGCAGAGAGAACCTGCTGGCATTTTGGATTTGGACTACCCATATGGGTGGGACCAGTCTGACATGCTTCAGATATGTTCTCTCTGTAATGGCACTAGATGAGCTAAAACCAGCTTGAGATCTGACCAGGGATCCATCGAAGAGCAGGCTAATTGAGCTGTTGTCCGTTCTCACCTCTCTTGCAACTTGTTTTTCTCTAATATAGAAGAAATGGCTCAATAACCTGTTTATGATTGTTGAAATTTTTGGGAATGCAAATTTCCAAAATGTCAGTATAATGTAAACATATCTGAACACATTAATATAGTTGCTTGGTTAAAGTCCGGCATCTGTATTTCTGAAAGTTTTGTCCTATATTATTATTTCTCCCCTAGCAGATATTCATCACACTATACAGGCTGGGCATTGCAGACATCTTTACAGTACTATATTCTATATTCTATAGATTTACTAGCCATAACAGAAACCTGGCTCTCCCCCTCTGACACTGCCACCCCTGCATCTTTGTCCTTCGGTGGTCTCCAACTTACCCACAACCCAAGAAACTCTGAATGTAAAGGTGGTGGTGTTGGGTTTCTCCTCTCCCCTCACTGCTCTTTTAAACCTCTTCCCACCCCCCCTTCTCTCTCTTTCCCATCATTTGAAATACACTCAATTCGCCTTTTCAAACCCTTCTCTGCTAACATTGCTGTTATTTACCGTCCCCCTGGTTCCCCTCTTCTCTTCCTTGACCACTTTGCTGCCTGGCTACCCTATTTCCTCTCTTCTAACATTCCATCCCTAATTCTCGGGGACTTCAATATTCCTATAAACCCACCTTTGACCTCTGCAGCCACTAAACTACTTTCAATGACTTCCTCCCTCGGGCTATCGCAGTGGGCAAATTCTCCCACCCATGTAGCTGGCAATACCCTTGACCTAATCTTCACTTATGCATGTACAGTATCTAATATCTGCAACACTCCATATCCACTCTCTGATCACCACCTCTTATCATTTGCTCTCACATACCCCCTCACCCAAAAACCTCAGCCTAACCCCCCTCAACTCAGGAGGGACCTTAATTCTCTTGATCTCCAACAGTTGTCAGCTGACATTGATTCACAACTGCTGTCCATCCCTTCCCTCTCCTGTCCTTCACAGGCCATCTCCATATATAACTCTACTCTTACATCTGCCTTGAACACTGCAGCGCCACTCCAAACAAGCACCTCGAGGAGGACCCGCCCCCAACCATGGCATACTAAATCAACGCGCTACCTGCAAAGATGCTCCCGTTGTGCTGAACGCTCCTGGAGGAAGTCTCGTACACAATCAGACTTTCTCCATTATAGATTCATATTGTGTTCATACAGTGCAGCCCTTGCCCTTGCCAAACAGTCCTATTTTTTCCACTCTCATTAGTTCATGTTCCCGCAACCCCAGGCGTCTCTTTGACACCTTTAATTCTCTTCTTCGCCATGCTGTGGCCACCCCCAAAACTAACCTTACTGCTGATAACTTTGCATGTTACTTCACTGACAAGATTGAACAGCTAAGGAAAGAATTCTCCCCTCCTTGCCTTTCTGTTTCTCAATCACACATAGATCATGCCTTTCCTACCCTTCAGACATTCTCCCCAGCTACTGACCAAGAGGTGGCTGCTCTTCTTTGCTCCTCTCGCCCCACCACTTGCCCGCTCGATCCTGTCCCATCTCACCTTATTAGATCTCTCTCCACTTGTCTTGTGCCTTCTCTAACACACATCTTCAACTGCTCACTCTCTTCTGGCATCGTCCCTGCTGACCTTAAACATGCCACTGTAGTACCTATACTAAAAAAACCATCCCTCGACCCATCCACCCCCTCTAACTACCGTCCCATATCCCTGCTCCCTTTTTCCTCAAAGCTTCTGGAAAGACTTGTCTTTACCCGTGTGTCTCATTTCCTCAATTCCAACTCTCTCCTTGACCCCCTTCAATCTGGCTTCCGCCCTCTCCACTCTACAGAGACTGCCCTTATCAAAGTTACTAACGACCTAATCGCAGCTAAATCCAAAGGCCACTACTCCATACTAATTCTTCTTGACCTCTCAGCGGCCTTTGACACCGTTGATCATGCTCTCCTTCTTCAAACTCTTCAATCGCTTGGTCTCTGTGACTCTGTCCTCTCATGGTTTTCCTCTTATCTCTCCCAACGCTCATTCAGTGTCTCCTTTTCTAATGATACCTCCTCCCCTTGCCCTGTCTCAGTTGGCGTTCCCCAAGGCTCCGTCCTTGGTCCCCTTCTATTTTCTCTTTATACTGCCTCTCTTGGCAAACTTATTACCTCTTTTGGATTTCACTACCACCTGTACGCTGATGACACCCAGCTATATCTCTCCTCCCCGGACCTCTCCCCTGCCGTCCTGCAACGTGTCACTGCTTGCCTTTCTTCCATCTCTGACTGGATGTCCTCCCGCTTTCTGAAACTCAATCTCTCAAAAACTGAGCTCCTTGTCTTTCCTCCTCCTAATACTGATCCTCATCTTTCGCTCTCCCTCCAAGTTTGTGGTACCAACATTAGTCCATCCTTGCAAGCGCGCTGTCTTGGTGTCGTACTTGACTCTGGTCTCACCTTTGAGCCTCACATCCAGCATGTTGCCAAATCCTGTAGATTCCATCTTAAAAACATAGCCCGCATCCGCCCCTTTCTTGCACCAGATACTACCAAGGAGCTTGTCCATGCTCTAGTAATTTCCCGCATGGATTATTGTAACCCTCTCCTGATTGGTCTTCCCAATAGCCGTACTGCACCCTTACAGTCCGTAATGAACGCTGCTGCTAGACTGATTTTCCTCTCTAGTCGTTTCTCTCACACCTCACCCCTCTGCCAGTCCTTACATTGGCTTCCTGTATGCTATAGGAGTCAATTCAAGGTACTAACTCACACCTATAAAGCACTGAACAACTCTAGCCCCTCTTATATCTCCTCACAGATCCATAGGTATGTCCCTTCTCGGTCTCTCCGTTCTGCCCGTGACCACCTCCTGTCCGTTGTCCGCACTCGTACGGCCAACTCGCGCTTGCAGGACTTCTCGCGGGCGGCTCCCTTCCTATGGAATAGCCTGCCTACCGCCATCAGACTCTCCCCTAGTCTTGCATCTTTTAAGAAGTGCCTTAAAACCCATCTCTTTAGGAAAGCTTATGGCCTCCAAGACTAACCCTTACCTCAGATACCTGTCTCTTGCCCTCTCCTAAAGGGCAGCCCACCTTATTTGAGTGTAAATTCCTGTCCTAATGTATTTTACACCCCACCTCCTATAGAATGTAAGCTCGTTTGAGCAGGGTCCTCTTCAACCTATTGTTCCTGTAAGTTTATTTGTAATTGTCCTATTTATAGTTAAATCCCCCTCTCATAATATTGTAAAGCGCTACGGAATCTGTTGGCGCTATATAAATGGCAATAATAAATAAATAAATAAATAAATAAATAAGTACAAGAGAGAGCTAAGGACGATGCAATTTACAGTCTGTCTGTGCAGGGCAGTTAGACTGGCTGAAAGCCTGATGGAAGATCTAGGAGATGTGACGATCAGGCAGGAGAAGTTTAACAAAAGAGTTTTCTGTTTTGCAATGCAAAATAAAACCAATCTTCTCTATACACTGATCACCCACAACATAAAAAACACCTGCCTAAGATTGTGTAGCTCCTCCTCATGCAGCCAATATAGCTCTGATGTGTTAAGGCATGGACTATACAAGACCTCTGAAGATGTCCCATGGTATCTGGCACCAAGACATTAGCAGCAGATCCTTTAAGTCCTGCAAGTTGCGAGGTGGGGGGGGGGGGGGGTCCATGGATCAGATTTGTTGTTTCAGCACATCCCACAGATGCTCAATCAGATAAAGATCTGGGGGATTTGGAGGCCATGCCAATACCTTGAACTCTTGGTGGTGTTCCTCAAACCTTTCCTGAACAATTTGTGCAGTGTGGCAGGGTGCATTATCCTGCCATCAGGGAGCACCATTGCCATAAAGGGGTGTACATCATCTACAACAATCTCTAGGTAGGTGGTAGATGTCAAAGTACCGTCCACATGAATGCCAGGACCCAAGGTTTCTCAGCAGAACATTGTCCAAAGCAACAAGATAACGTCATTTTATTACAGCTGTGCAACAGCATACATTTACCATTTCAGTCCCATTACCAAGCTTTACTTAATATGTCAAGGTAGTTGGACAGAAACACTGACTGTATGCAAATGCATGTCTGCTCATTTTAAAGTCCTATACGTTCTTTCTGTCACTTTGGAGTAATATTTTTCTATTTTAATCTTGTCTGCCTCTATGCTGGCGTGATACATAAATGGGTATACATTGTATTTCTTTGGTTGCTTTCCATTGCATGTAAAAGGCTGCCATCAGTCCTGATGGGTCAGGTTAATGTGGAATGCTAAATATTGTGATTTGCCATAATATAAAGATAGAGTAAGGGGAAATGACAAGCTGTTCTGGAGAGAAGAGGATGCACTGATACAGGAGATGGTAAATAAATCTGAGATAACGGGGATTGGATGAACTCCTCTTATATCAAACAGACATAGAGGGACACTTTAATTTAACAAGAATAATGCATATTATTAAAGACACTGATTTCTAAACACATTTATTGTCGTTTACAGACACATTACTGGGAGTATTATTACTGTGGAGCTCTGTTATACACTCAGACACATTACTGGGAGTATTATTACTGTGGAGCTCTGTTATACACCCAGACACATTACTGGGAGTATTATTGCTGTGGAGCTCTGTTATACACTCAGACACATTACTGGGAGTATTATTGCTGTGGAGCTCTGTTATACACTCAGACACATTACTGGGAGTATTATTGACACATTACTGGGAGTATTATTGCTGAGGAGCTCTGTTATACACTCAGACACATTACTGGGAGTATTATTGCTGTGGAGCTTTGTTATACACTCAGACACATTACTGGGAGTATTATTGCTGTGGAGCTCTGTTATACACTCAGACACATTACTGGGAGTATTATTACTGTGGAGCTCTGTTATACACTCAGATACATTACTGGGAGTATTATTGCTGTGGAGCTCTGTTATACACTCAGACACATTACTGGGAGTATTATTGCTGTGGAGCTCTGTTATACACTCAGACACATTATTGGGAGTATTATTGCTGTGGAGCTCTGTTATACACTCAGACACATTACTGGGAGTATTATTGCTGTGGAGCTCTGTTATACACTCAAACACATTACTGGGAGTATTATTGCTGTGGAACTCTGTTATACACTCAGACACATTACTGGGAGTATTATTGCTGTGGAGCTCTGTTATACACTCAGACACATTACTGGGAGTATTATTGCTGTGGAGCCTTGTTATACACTCAGACACATTACTGGGAGTATTATTGCTGTGGAGCTCTGTTATACACTCAGACACATTACTGGGAGTATTATTACTGTGGAGCTCTGTTATACACTCAGATACATTACTGGGAGTATTATTGCTGTGGAGCTCTGTTATACACTCAGACACATTACTGGGAGTATTATTGCTGTGGAGCTCTGTTATACACTCAGACACATTACTGGGAGTATTATTGCTGTGGAGCTCTGTTATACACTCAGACACATTACTGGGAGTATTATTGCTGTGGAGCTCTGTTATACACTCAAACACATTACTGGGAGTATTATTGCTGTGGAACTCTGTTATACACTCAGACACATTACTGGGAGTATTATTGCTGTGGAGCTCTGTCATACACTCAGATACATTACTGGGAGTATTATTGCTGTGGAGCTCTGTTATACACTCAGACACATTACTGGGAGTGCTATTGCTGTGGAGCTCTGTTATACACTCAGACACATTACTGGGAGTATTATTGCTGTGTAGCTTTGTTATACACTCAGACACATTACTGGGAGTATTATTGCTGTGGAGCTCTGTTATACACTCAGACACATTACTGGGAGTATTATTGCAGTGGAGCTCTGTTATACACTCGGACACATTACTGGGAGTATTATCACTGTGGAGCTCTGTTATACACTCAGACACATTAGTGGGAGTATTATTACTGTTTAGCTCTGTTATACACTCAGACACATTACTGGGAGTATTATTACTGTTGAGCTCTGTTATACACTCAGACACATTACTGGGAGTATTATTGCCGTGGAGCTTTGTTATACACTCAGACACATTACTGGGAGTATTATTGCTGTGGAGCTCTGTTATACACTCAGACACATTACTGGGAGTGCTATTGCTGTGGAGCTCTGTTATACACTCAGACACATTACTGGGAGTATTATTGCTGTGGAGCTCTGTTATACACTCAGACACATTACTGGGAGTATTATTGCTGTGTAGCTCTGTTATACACTCAGACACATTACTGGGAGTATTATTGCTGTGGAGCTCTGTTATACACTCAGACACATTACTGGGAGTATTATTGCTGTGGAGCTCTGTTATACACTCAGACACATTACTGGGAGTATTATCACTGTGGAGCTCTGTTATACACTCAGACACATTACTGGGAGTATTATTGCTGTGGGGCTCTGTTATACACTCAGACACATTACTGGGAGTATTATTGCTGTGGAGCTCTGTTATACACTCAGACACATTACTGGGAGTATTATTACTGTGGAGCTCTGTTATACACCCAGACACATTACTGGGAGTATTATTGCTGTGGAGCTCTGTTATACACTCAGACACATTACTGGGAGTATTATTGCTGTGGAGCTTTGTTAAACACTCAGACACATTACTGGGAGTATTATTGCTGTGGAGCTCTGTTAAACACTCAGACACACCAACAATATGGAGCTCGTAGAAAAGAGGAACAGAAGTATTTAGGTTCAAAATAGGGACTGCTTCTTCTTAATAGGGACACTTGGTAGGTATAACATTGTTAGTGGAGATAGCAGCAAGGGGAGCTTTAGATGAACATTGCGAGGACATTGCTGAAACTAATGGAGTAATCACAGGAATTGTGCAAAGTGGATTTCACCACAGATGGTTCATAATAGCGATCGCAGACATAGAGGAGAGGAACCATCAATGGGAGGAATGAACAGGCCATACAGATCGATACAAATGGTATGTGACAAATGAAATCAGAATTACAAGCTCGCTGGTTAGTACACCTACTAATAACTACATTATTTTAAGGCCAGTTTCAGTTTGCAGTAAGTTAATCTCAGCATTTCAGCTCTTAATGAGAAATAAAATGACTTCCATTGAGCTTGGTAATTCTTACATTCTTAAAAACGTTCAACCTAAACGAGTCAGTCATGATTAAATAGTTTCATTTTGTTGTTTTTCCCCACATTTCTCGGCAGGCCCAGTCGTGTGATCGAAGACTGGGATGATTCTCTCTTTGATGGGGGCTGCTATAAAAAAATACCAAACTTAATATGACTAACCTCATCAAAAATGTGCTTACAGGTCTGAGTTCTATTAAACCTTAATTCACCTTAGCTACAAGGTTCTATAATAAAAAAAAAAAAAAGACTGGTGAGTGTGTTCATTCTTATTGAAGGATTTGCTGATCTGACAAAATTCAAGGAAATAAATGTAATAAAATTCTGAAACCCGCATCATTCCAATCCTTAAACATCATCATCTCACCATCATGTGGAAAAAAACAAATACAGCTATTTCACAACAGCACAGAAATGGTCACAGTCGAGACACACTCAGTAGGTATTAATACTAGCTTATATGAATAGCATAGTCTGTGCACTGAATGTCTACATAGATAGTGAATGTCTTAATTCTACTATTCAGCTCAAGGGCAAACCTAACACTGTGGGCACTGTACTCCGTACTAATTGGGTTAATGAGGAAGGTACAACGGGCGTTTAAATTAAACTATAACATTATGTTGTTTCTGTTGGAGTTTTCAACTTACTTTGTGTAAACGTACACCTTTTAAATGAATCTGTTTGTTCAAATATGTGATATTTGTATCTTTTTTTAACTATTAATACAGCAGTACACCCCTTATTCTCTATTGCTGCTTTCTGGGTTTTTTTTTTTCAAAAATTGTTTTAAATCCTTTGAGAAGCTGCTTGAAGTTTGTTGTGTGAATCACTCTCATTGGCTGTCTGACAGTTGCCTGTATATATATATGCTGCCCTACAAGACAGGCCTGCTGCCTACAGGGCTGCCATAGGCTGTTAGCACCAAGGTGGAATGTACAATGAATACGTGTGTTCGAGATAAAATAAATCATCTCATTAGGTTTAACATATTAATGTAAAAAGGAAAATAATGAAGGTACCTGCTGAAGCTTGTAACAACATCAACGATCATCTTGTCAGTTGTGTTAACGAGTTTGCATTGTACGGGTAAAAATTCCCCAGTACTGGAACAATGTGGCGGTACTTTCTCTCCAACACCATGTAAGATCCGACGGTCTCTTATCTCACAGCTCTGAGGACCTGGAGAGTAGGATATGTTGTTAGAAGTATATATATATATATATTCACTTTTTGCATTCATGGCTTTAATGCCATGTCCAAAAAGGGAATGTCAGCAATGTTTTTTTTGTTTTTTTTTAGCAGATTCTTATGAAGAAGCTTTTTGCATGAATTATTTTGTTTTAGGGCAGAAAAATAACTTGTATGTTTTTTGTTATATTTATTAATTTTTCTACCATCATATTTTGAGACCATCAGATATTTACAAATTTGCCTTCTTCAGCCTAAAAACTATTTCTTCTAATAGACGTTTACAAAATGTAATAAATCATAGCTCAACTACTGGATATGATGTACAGGCAGTCCTCACTTACCGACCGGATCATAAAACGAACTGTTCGTTAAGTGAGGATGCGCAAGTGAGCATGCGCAAGAGAGCAGATCCACGTTTGGGGGAATCTCCCCGAACATAGACCAGTTCACTAGCGCAGGGAATCTCTGAAATCTATGTTCCGTGAAAATTCCCAAAAATAGACCAGCTCTCTAACATGGGGAATCCCTTGAATCCCCACACTAGAGAGCTGGTCGTAATTGCGAGCCGTCAAACAGGTAGGTTGTAAAGTGAGGACCACCTGTAGAATATGACATATTTTATTCATATTCATATTAGGTATGGATGTCTAATGGGTTAAAAAGAACAGATGGTAATTTTCTTATTCTGTACCATAAGAAGTCTGGAAAGTGGTTATATAATATATCTGAGAGGATTGAGGATCGAGGGTCTTCATATGTGTATAAACGTTCTGACATCATTGTATTCATGTCTGTAACAGATCAGTAGACAAAGGACCACGTCCCACTGTTCTCTTGTTCCCCTGACTTTCTGGACAAAGACGATTACTCTCTACTGAAGATCTCTCTCTCTCTCTGTAACATTGTGAAGCTGTATCATCTGTTACATTTTTACATATATATTGCGGTTTGCAGTATGAGTAGAATCAATGTGTATTTTTTATAAAGAACGTCAGATTGCGTGTTAACATTTTTGGGTAATATAGAAGTATGTTACAGGGAGCAATTGACACAAGAAAACATACACATTATAAGACTTACTCCAATAAAAAAATTACATATACATAGTTTTTTTTATACATGACCCTTAACATTTTTTTAATAAATGATTACAATGATAAGCTATTATTTTTTGCAGTAAATACGTTAAACATTTGTTGTTTATTCAGATATGTTAATATGAACCTGTAAAACTATGTTTGAGAAGGACAATTTTTTACGATATATGAATTATATATGCTAATAACTGAAGTGGTCATTGATTAATATTGTATGAGTTTGATATACTGTAGCATTATCTACGTATATGACTTACATTTTAGAGGCTTGCCAACCTGTCGTGTCCCATAGATCTCCATGCCGTCATTGTCTACACACCAGCACTGTCCAAGAATCTGGTCACATTGTACTGGCTCAAATTCTCCAGAATCTTTACACTGCGGTATGTGGGTTATTGAAGTCCTGTTGATATAACCACTAACCAAGATTTGCTGTTTTTTAAGCTGGCAAAAAGATAGACCTAAAGCACAAAATGAAATGAATGTACATGGTAAAAAAAAAAAAAAAAAATACTGAAAAAAAAAACGACACAACAAGCCCTTAAAATCAAACTAAAGTTTATTAGCCACAAAAAGAAAAATTATAAACAGGGAGAAAAGGTCAAGCTGAACTTCATAGGAATATCTATAAGAATAGAATCTGCAGATTTCTGCCTACTCCCTATGGTCTCCATCATAACCTTTAGATCAGTGGTTTCCAAACAAGTCCAGGATTTAGGGATTACCCAGTTGGCTCAAGGTGTTATTTTTTTTTTCTTTCTAAAAACACCTTAGCCATAACTGGTTAATCCCTAAATCCTGGACTGGTAGGCGTGTCTTGAGGACTGGTTTGGAAACCACTGCATAAGATTGTAAGCTCATGGGTCAGCTAGCTAAGTACTTTGGATAAAACATCTTTAATAGCTAGATCTCAGCTCACAGTCAGGGCCCTCTTTACCTCCTGTATCTGTCTGTGTATACATTACCGTCTTATTCTCCAATTGTGCAGCGCTGGGGAACATGTTGGTTGGTGCGTCATAAATGCGTAATAATAATTTATAAAGTCACAGGTTTTCGTCAACTTACACACTGGAGGGGCGCCTGATTGTTTGCTTGATGAAACCTCCACACCATTTTCGTCTACGCACCAGCAAGAGCTGCCATTTCTGCTGCACTGAATTTTCCTGCAAGAATTTGTATTAAGTCAATGGTCATAAGACGTTTATTAAATTCAAAATGATCTCAATAGCAACATAATAACCTCTTCCTTAAAAATATCACAATGTCATCAGTTTTAATTCTCTGCATAAACTGAGTAATTCCCCAAGCACCCTGCTTGATTTCAGGCCATGTTTAATTCTAACTGCTTTTATTAATAAAATATACAAGGTTAGATTCTCCTGTCAAAGCTGTAAAGAGCAAGTAAAAACGAAAGTATTGTAAAATGCGGGGTAAACAAGGATCTCAATTATTTTAACGCGATATATAACACTTTTCAAGTAATATAATGCTTTCTGCACAAAGTAAGATACAATTCCCTATAACGTTTTGTGTATTATTCTAATCAAATATATATATAGAGATGTAATTGGTGGGAATCTATTTAAAATTATAAATCGATATGAATTTGGGTGGTATTTCTCTAACAAATACTACAATTTGCTGCATTTTAAAGCGATCAATTCTTACAACTATTACAATCAACATATCCATGTAGCCATGTACACATCTAGCCATTCATCAATATATCCATAATCTACACTTTAGCCCACTGACCTACCGAACATATGTCCATCATTCTCGCATAAATCCATCAAGCCTTCTATCAGTACGCGTGGATCCTTCTACCTATTCTCTCAACAATTCTAGCACCTATCTAACAACCAATCCATGAATCCATTTACTCGTCCATGCAATTCTATCTGCCGACTATCCCTCTGCTTATTCAACAAATTCATTCATCCATCCATTTTTTTCCCATTCATTCATTCAACCAGTCAACCATTTTTCCACCATCTTATCCATCTTCCTACCGATTCGTCCAGCCATTTAACCATTTTTCCATCCACTCATCAATTCGTCTATCCATCCATAGTGCAAGTCAGAGCTCTGTATCAGAGTTATCTCTATAGCAGATAATACACAGATAATAAACATAAAATGGGGGAAAAAAAATTCGGAGTTGTGACAAACACATACAGTAACTCATAACTGTACTACAAAAAAAAAATCACTATTAATCTGCAGGCTATCTAACATCAGGTGAATAAAAAAAAAAAAAAAATCAAACAAGTTAAAACAAAATATTGGTTAACTGCCTGGAGGACAAGTCTCCAGTATTCCATCAATGTGCACCCTCACTGCATTCTGCCAATCACTTTATTACATACGCGGCGCTCTGTTTATTTTAGTCTGCATATTTCCTTGACATCATCTGGCTAGAATGTAACAACCATAACAAATAATAATGTTATTACAAATCATAGGTGATACTACAGGAGACATACAATCATAAGATATGACAGGTGTGTGTCGAGATTCTGAAATACTCACGTCATGCAAACCAAACAGACATGCACTCTACATCTCTCTGATATTTTTAAATGCGTAGAAACATAATAGGGTGAACCTAAATTTACTGTGGATTGGACTGCGCTGTAGGGGACCAGAGAGTGTTTTTATTGGCAGCACGCAAAGTCAGTGTGTACAGCGTGAGCTGGAACATGTTTTTGAGCTATACATTTGCTAGCAGTTTGGGTAACTTCTTAATTATTCTCATTCCAATACAGACATGGGATATGAATCTGGTAGGCTTCTACAATAAAGTGTTAAACCTAGAACTTACAGCATACTCATTAGCACTGTGTAGACCATACTGATAGTGGCAACTTTGGCACAACTGGGGGAAAGTGACAGATTCAGAGAAATGGTATGGAAGCCAAAAGAAGAGGAGGATTAAGATCTCACAGTACTCTAGCAGGTTACTATCAGTCTTTAGTCTTAATACAGGGATGGTGAATCCGGCAAGCTTATACAAAAATCTTCATGGCACCCACATATCCCCAAAACTGGCGTCCCATGAATTTGGACACTAGTGAGAAGAGCAAAAGGGCCGGGCTAGTGACACAAATCGTGACACCGTTCATATCACTGGCACCTTCCAAATAGGCTTTGGAAAGGGGGTAGGTCCATCCAAAGAATTGGCATGCCAATCTAGCAGACATGTTCCAAGAAAGATGATGCAGGGAGCACTGTTATAGCACCCTCTGCAGGGTCTTAGTGCAAGTACATTTAATAATGCGCTAATGCTACGCTTGTTGGAGACAGTTCCCTGGTGTCCACAAACATGTGACACCAGGAAACAAAGTTCTACAATGGGACAGGACACTGAACTCGGGGCTGTCCAGTCACAATAGGGACTGTTGGGAGGCCTGCACACAAGCACATATCTATTCCATAGGCCTTAGGTAGCCTGGCCACCTTATAGTTCATCTAGCTGTGGCTGATAGCTCTGTGAGATATGCATAAAGACAGACACTGTGAGGACACTGAGAGTTGTTAGGATCTAAGGATTAATACTTTAATATAGTTACCTGTATAGACCGTACTCAGAGCACTGGGGGATGTAATCATTAGTTCCATTGCGATGAGCCCTTTCTCTCGCACGTTCACATGGTAACAGCGACTGAGAGTTATCTGCGTATTCTGTATTAGACAAAGCATTCATTAAAGGATATTCACTCGAAGTTTTTAAATATCTTTAATATACCAACTTTTATAACAACGGAAAACTAGAGCTCAGAAACACTCATAACAATAATGCCATAATACTTTTTATTTTAACATAATACCAGGCTTTATGTTGAGATTTTAATAGTTTGGGACTTGTTGTGGTCTTGAGGTAGCCAATTCAAAATATTGCCACCAAAATAAGATGTTACTTAACGGTAACTTAATTTTACAACTAACCTACAGTCAGATTTGACTGGAACGTAGAATTAGAATTGATTACCAACCCAATAATAAAAGCACGCTAATAGACTAGGACTTTAGCTTTTCCATATTCTCTTACAATGGGATTAAGGACAGAACGGCATAATTAATACAATGATTTTTGGATTGTAATGGGAACACCAGGCTTGCAGTGCATCCTGTTTAGGGAACAAGCTACGGAGGTTGCAGTGCACAAAAGAGAGGCCGTTTTGAGTGGGGGGATTAGGACTAGAATTAGCTGGGGGACCAGGGTTAGACTCCACATCATTTGCAAGGGCAAGTAACATAAGGAGTAGGAATTTGGACATCATTTTTGTTTGGGCATATAGTGAATGGGATACTTTATAATTTTGTGAGGTGGGGGTAGAAGGGCTATTTTTTTTTATAACTCTTCACCAGCACTCAGCAGATAAGTTACAGGAATAGAGCAGGCCATGGTGTGTGATAATTTGTGTTCCAGTTTGAGGTGTGTGCTTATGGCGGTAGTGATGTGAACAAAATTGGAGTGAGAAAAGGGTTATTAAGAATAACAGTATGGTCATATTTGGATTCATGTTAGTGGTATGAGGTGCGTAGATGAAAACGATCCACAAATAGTGCATAATAAAAATTAAAAATTAAATCAAAGTATATAATATTGGTGTGTGATATATAGCTATTTGTAGGGAGAAGGTATGTGTTCTATAGGGTTAAGAGATTGGAAGGATGTGCTGATCAGTGTTTACACCTGTCTTTTCAGGAGAATGAAAGTTGTGTGGGAGACTATCTATAAATGAGGAAATGAGCTTGGGGTGGGTGGGTTACGGTCTTCCAGAAGGCTACCTGTTGCAAATGGCAGTGGGACATGTTGCAGTGTGTCTAACAATTCAATGAGATGTTACTGTTTAGCGAATAATTCTCAGAAATCTGCTTAGTTTCAGATTGTCGTTATCTTGGTTATTGGGTCATCATATAATTTTTTTAATTTTCTGTATTTTTTCTGAATAAATATCTGGTAATGCAGACAGCCAACACAGGGGCAGCATCTGCAGAGTTCAAATATTATATAAACCCATTCTTCTTTTAAAAGATGCGGTTTGACTTAAAACTGAAAATGACATATCTGGTTTCCCAGCATCCGGTACTCTCAAATTAGACAAAAGCAATCTTATTCTGTTTTTCTAACCTTAATTACACGTTCCAGAGGACCCAACTAAATATGGTCTTCACGACATAATGGCAGTATATGGGAATCTCTATAAAAAGATAACTTCATGGGGCTTATGTACTAAACAGTAATTTGTAGCGATAACCTTCCCCCCTTCACCCCTTCACTCTGCATATTGAACCCCTATTATCCCAGGGGAGCATTAAATGAGCAGATAATGTTAATAAGGGATTATTTGGTTTCACATAGAATTTTTTTAACATTCTTTATTTAACCCCTTAAGGACACATGACATGTGTGACATGTCATGATTCCCTTTTATTCCAGAATTTTGGTCCTTAAGGGGTTAAAATATAGGCACATACATGATGTTTAGAACATTGTTCTCTTAAAGCCTGTAAATTCTACATTTTAATAACATTTTGTGTACATTGGGTTTAAAATATTTAACATGGTTTAACAGAATAACTTAAATAAGATGGTCAGTATGTACAAATTCCTTCATGTTGGACCAAAGAATGCATAAGTATCTCCATAGATGTGACAAATATAACAACTTCACTCTAAGGCTACCTTTGGATTTAAATTTTAATTGTTTGTATTGAATAAAGTTTTCTATGTATGTTTTAAGAGACTTATAATAAAAGTTAAGTTTTAGATATAACTAGACTGGATTGTTTCTAACTATATTAGTTATGGACAGCGGGATCATAAGGGGACATTGTTTCATCTCTCCTCTGACACATAGATATACATAGAGCCCCCTTGAGAACACTTTTGATGAATCCCTAATTTCCTTTAAAGGAGCACTATAGTGCCAGGAAAACAAACTTGTTTTCCTGGCACTACAGGGTCATTAGGTTCCCCCCACCCTCAGGGCCCCCCTCCTGTTGGGCTGAATGGGTTAAAACCCCTTAAGCCACTTACCTTTGTCCAGCGCCAGGCTCGCTCTGTGCTGGGGAACTCTCCACCCCCTGCGGCAAGAGCCGCGTGCACATTCAAACCGCCCATATGAAAGCATTACTCAGTGCTTTCCTATGGGTGTCCAGCGTCTTCTCACTGTGATTTTCCCAGTGAGAATCGTGGAAGCGGCCTCTAGCGGCTGCCAGTGAGATAGCCACTAGAGGCTGGATTAACCCTCAGTGTAAGCATAGCAGTTTCTCTGAAACTGCAATGTTTTCAGCTGCAGGGTTAAAACTAGAGGGACCTGGCACCCAGACCACTTCATTGAGCTGAAGTGGTCTGGGTGCCTATAGTGGCCCTTTCAGATAGCACTAGTCCAGGGGTAGGCAACCTTCAGGACTCCACATATTGTGGACTACTTTTCCCCTCCTGCTATGCCAGCATTATGCCTGTAAGAGCATTATAGGAGACTTAGTACACAACTTTTGGAGTGCAGGAGGTTTCTAACCCCTTGCACTAAATCTAGATTAAAGAATCCCTACTTCAGAAGTGTATGTGCATAGATTCAATGTCACAATCCATTCTGCCTCCGCCCCTTCGCTGTATCTGGGATATATGGCAACCAGTGTGGAATTGCAAAACATGTTGAAATTAGATTAATATTTTTTTGTGCCACTCCACCCCTTTGTGTCCCTTTGCATTCCCTCCTTCCCTCAGTGTGACTCTACTGACCCCCCCCCCCCTGTGCCTTTCACCTAATCTCTTCACTCCGCTGTGTAACTTTCCCTTTTTCCTTGGGTCTCTCTACTCCTCTTGTGTCACTCTGAACTTCTCCCTTGTGTGTGTGTGTTACCCGTCATGTCTCTTACCAACTCCCTACCCATAGTGTTTCTCCACACGGTCGTGTGATAACCCAACACACAGAATGTAAACCCACAGAAAACCCAAATACATATTACCGAAATTTAGAATGGTCGGGTTTAACGTAAGAGAAAAGAATAGTCCAAGAACAGCCAAAAGTCAGGATACCAGAAATCAGGAGAGCAAATAAGAGTAGCTGGGTCAGGATACCAGAGGACAGGAGGTCAAAAGTCAAGGCGAGTCAGGGAGCCAGAAAACAGGAGCGTCAAGAAGCCAAGCCAGGTCAGTGAACAGGAAAAACAATATGAAGAATATAAGAAGAGCAAACTAACACTAAAGCGACCACAAGGAACCACAATAGGACAAGGGACAAGTCAAAAGACGCCCCTTTTATAAGGGAGAGTCTTTTGCTTTAAGGCCACACCAAAACGTTCTGGTCTGGTTATTGATGACGCGAGGTCATGTCATTGACGTCATAACGTCGGCGCATAGCACCGCGTCATGAAAAGGAGAGTGTTTGCAGCGTCCGGCGTGGGACATGCCGCACACCGCCAGAGGGGAGTCGATGTCGGATCCCACACTACGCGGGCACGACGGATCCAGGTAAGGTACCGCGGCAATAATCTCACCAACTGTTGTCACCTTCTCACCAAGCTGCTTGGAGATGGTCTTGTAGCCCATTCCAGCCTTGTGTACGTCTACAATCTTGTCCCTGACCTCCTTGGACAGCTCTTTGGTTGATTGCTTCTGTGGACAGGTGTCTTTTATACAGGTAACAAGCTGAGATTAGGAGCAATCCCTGTAAGAGAGTGCTCCTAATCTCAGCTCGTTATCTGTATAAAAGACACCTGGGAGATTGATAGGGGGTCAAATACTTATTTCACTCATTGACATGCAAATCAATTTATAACTTTTTTGACATGCGTTTTTCTGGAAAAAAATGTAAGGAGGGGGAGGGGAAATTATTCTGTCTCTCACTGTTAAACTACACCTACCATTAAAATTATAGACTGATCATTTCTTTGTCAGTGGACAAACGTTCAAAACCAGTAGGGAATCAAATACCATTTTTTCCTCACTGTATGTGCTAGGACCTATGTGAAGAGGTATATCAACCAAATGTCTTACGGAATAGGATTATGCTTAAACAAATACTTTATAGAAAAGTTAAAAAAAATGGATCAGTATATAGAAAAAACCTTATTGAGGCTAACTGTGTATAAAGTAAAATTGAAACAGTATATCTACTAAATATGCCACATCAGAATAACATTGTGTGTATGATTATAGGAAGATAGTGGCGGTATTCCATTGATCTGGATAGACGGTGTAAAATAGAACATTAGAGTATAAAGCAATAATAGGTCGTTTTTGGTTTTCCCTAATGAAAGTAGGAATAGGAATAAAGATATTAATAAAGCCGGATGCAGGAATCAGCAAGAATCCACTGGACTTATATAAAGGCTAATACACTTTATTAAGGCACATAGACCATTATACTGAGAGCCTGGTATAACTGGCTCTCCACAAGGTGAGAAGTTATTTGCACTTACACCTGGTTCCTGCACTTTGATTTACGGTATTACACTAGAAGCAGGTGCTTATTTTTCATTTCTCCCTGTTTGAGAATCTCTGGTTCAAGAATAAGCAGATGTTTGGTATCACCCAGGGCCGGACTGGGAAAAAAATGTTTTAATCACAGCGGCTCCCTGGGAAGGGGCGGGGCCAGGTAGCCAGAAAAGGGGCATGGTCAATGACAAGCACACCCCATCTCAAATCGAGCATGTTGGTTCAATGCTCTTCCACGGCAGACCATGCACAGAGCTCTGCTGAAGATCGCTAGCATGAGAAAAAGGCCCTGTATTTGTTCTGCACAGCGCAAGCAAATTTAATAACATGCTTGCGCTGTGTTTGCTTCAAACTTGTCTCTGGTGTCTCCATAAATAGGATACCAGGAGACAAAAGTCCAGAAAAGAGTATTGTGCATGTGTTTGGAGCCTGCTTGTGGAATTGCGTGTGTGTAGAGGGAGCTGATTGTGGTGTGGTATTGTGTTAATAGGTTGGTTTCAGTCATGTTTTGTTTGTGGTGTAATGTAATGTATGTGTGTCTAGGTGCTGTAGAGAGGGTGTGTATAGGGGATTTTGCGAGTGTATATAGGCAGGGGCGGGCTGGGACCTGGGGGGCAGGGAGGCAATTGCCCCCCAGGCTGCCCTTAATGAAGTTAAAGGGACACTAGAGTCACCAGAACAACTACAGCTTATTGACTTTGTTGTGGTGAGTAGAATCATTACCTTCAGGCTTTTTGCTGTAAACACTGTCTTTTCAGAGAAAATGCAGTGTTCACATTACAGCCTAGTGATAACTTCACTGGCCACTCCTCAGATGGCTGTTAGAGATCCTTCCTGGGTCATGGCTGCCTAAAATGCACCCAAACATTCAGTATCTCCTCCCTCTGCATGCAGACACTGAACTTTCCTCATAGAGATTCATTGATTCAATTCATCTCTATGAGAAGATGCTGATGGCCAGGGCTGTGTTTGAATCATGATGGCTCTGCCCCTGATCTGCCTCTTTGTCATTCTCACCCAATCCTATGAGGAAGCATTGTGATTGGATTAAGCTACCACTTCTGATGATGTCAGTAGACTGCTTGTTTTTCTGAGTCTAACAGCATGCAGAGTTACAGCTTCAGGCTTGAATACATTAAGATTGTGCTATATTTATGGAGGCATGAGGGGCCCAGGGGTGCTAGATGGTGGTTTTAGCACTATAGGGTCAGGAATACATGTTTGTGTTCCTGACCCTATAGTGATCCTTTAAAAACGGCCGCTGTCTCCTGGTCCTGGTTGCCAGGCCTGTGGACAGATTGCTAGAGAGGGCTGGGGCTTAGGAGATGACTGGTAAACTGAGACCCAGCGGCATAGAGGCTAAGTCGGGCCCCCCCTGTAAGTGTGCTCAGGCTGCCGGGAGAAATCAGTGCACAAAGTCCTGTGACTCCTGTCTGCGGCTACGCCTCCACGAAGTGCAGAGCTGCAGACAATGATGGATTGTTAGGGAGCTCGGCCAATCAAAGCATTGCCGCGGGTTACCATGGCAATGCTCTGAGACTTCAAGAGCTCGTGAGACAATTTCCACATGGTTAGACTGCAGCTCTGCGGAGCCAATGCCACCGGACCACCAGGGTGCAGGGAAGAAGAGGAGACCACTGGATCACCAGGGAGGTGGACTACACAAAACAGGTAATGTAATGCCTGGCCACACTTTCACCCTCACCTCCCCCACTCACTGAAACCCACACCTCCCCCACTCACTGCCACACTCACTGCCACCCACACTTCCCCCCACTGACTGCCACCCACACTTCCTCCCATTCAGTGCCACACTCACCTCCCCCACTCATTGCCACACTCACCTTTCCCTCACTCACTGTCACCCCCACCTCCCCCCCACTATCTGCCACCCTAACCTCCCCCAACTCACTGCGACATTCACCTCCCCCCACTCACTGCCACCCTCACCTCCCCCCACTCACTGCCACCCACACTTCCCCCCACTCACTGCCACCCACACCTCCCCAAAACACTGTCCCTCTCCCTCACGCTCACACACTGTCACCCTCACCCTCCCACACAAAGTCACCCCCTTCACCCTCCCACACTAAGTCACCCCCTTCACCCTGCCACACTCGCATCTAAATCCTTCCTAATCCTGTCACACTCACCTCTTCCAACCACTTTCACACTCACCCCCCTCCACCTTGTCAAACCCACCCTATCAGAGTAACCTCTCGAATCCTGTCACAATCGTCCCCCAACCATGCCACTCTCACCCAGTTACATTAACCCACCCACTCCTGTCACACTCACTTTCAACTCTGTCATACTCATGCCACCAACCTTTAAGGCATGTTAATACCTCCAATCCTGTTACACTCAACTCCCCTTGCTCTGCCACACTCAACCTGTCATATTAACCCCTCAATCCTGTCACATTCCCTTCCCCTCGTCCTGTCACGCTATCTCCTACAACCATGCCACACACGCACCAAATGCTGTCACACTCCTGTCACGGTAACCCCTTTAATCCTGTCACACTTACACCCCAACCATGCCACACTCACCCTGTCACATTAATCCTCCTTAATCTTGTCACACTCACTTCCACCCCCTCCTCCAACCATGCCACATTGACTCAATATCCGTTATAAAACCAGGAAAAGGTGGGCATAGATGGTGAGCTGATTCGGTGGTTCAATGGGCCACTTGACTCGATTTGTGTGTGAACGTGAAATGTTCTAGATTGGGTTAAGTCACAAAGTCCTGATTTAATTTAGTATTATATAAAAGTCATTAGTAAACTGGTACATCGCACACCAGTCTTAACTCCTCCAGACAAACACTTCCTGGTAATTTACTGCCTGAAATGATCCTAAAATACTCAGCATTTCTTTTTCATTTCATGTCTGTGCTGGGTGTACTGGATAGAATTATTAACGTGTAACGTTGTATTCCAAAGAAATGGGGTTTGCACCATCTAGAGGCAGAAATATAACACTACTGATAATAAATAAATATTTCTGGAATTTAGCAAAAACTAAATGCATGAAATTATTACAGAATAAACCCATAACTTTGCTCTTGATTTCTCCATCAGTACAAAGCTTGCAAAGAGAGAAGTCAGTCAGTGGAATTCAGGTGCATTATGGGAAATGCTTTTTAAAGCATCTCGACTATGGCTAAATAGCAATAACCATCACAGCTCCCTCACTCCGTAATAGCGCACTCCAGGCAGTGAGTTGAGATGTGATGTCACAGCTCCCTCACTCTGTAACAGCGCTCTCCAGGCAGTGAATTGAAATGTGATGTCACAGCTCCCTTACTCCGTAATAGCGTACTCCTGGCAGTGAGTTCAAATATGATGTCATAGCTCCCTCACTCTGTAATAGCGCACTCCAGGCAGTGAGTTGAGATATGATGTCACAGCTCCCTCACTCTGTAACAGCGCACTCCAGGCAGTGAGTCGAGATGTGATGTCACAGCTCCCTCACTCTGTAACAGCGCACTCCTGGCAGTGAGTTCAAATATGATGTCATAGCTCCCTCACTCTGTAACAGCGCACTCCAGGCAGTGAGTCGAGATGTGATGTCACAGCTCCCTCACTCTGTAACAGCGCACTCCTGGCAGTGAGTTCAAATATGATGTCATAGCTCCCTCACTCTGTAATAGCGCACTCCAGGCAGTGAGTTGAGATATGATGTCACAGCTCCCTCACTCTGTAACAGCGCACTCCAGGCAGTGAGTCGAGATGTGATGTCACAGCTCCCTCACTCTGTAACAGCGCACTCCTGGCAGTGAGTTCAAATATGATGTCATAGCTCCCTCACTCTGTAACAGCGCACTCCAGGCAATGAGTCGAGATGTGATGTCACAGCTCCCTCACTCTGTAACAGCGCACTCCAGGCAGTGAGTTGAAATGTGATGTCACAGCTCCCTCACTCCGTAATAGCGTACTCCTGGCAGTGAGTTCAAATATGATGTCATAGCTCCCTCACTCTGTAATAGCGCACTCCAGGCAGTGAGTCGAGATGTGATGTCACAGCTCCCTCACTTTGTAACAGTGCACTCCAGGCAGTGAGTCGAGATGTGATGTCACAGCTCCCTCACTCTGTAACAGCGCACTCCTGGCAGTGAGTTCAAATATGATGTCATAGCTCCCTCACTCTGTAACAGCGCACTCCAGGCAGTGAGTTGAGATGTGATGTCACAGCTCCCTCACTCTGTAACAGCGCACTCCAGGCAGTGAGTTGAAATGTGATGTCACAGCTCCCTCACTCCGTAATAGCGTACTCCTGGCAGTGAGTTCAAATATGATGTCATAGCTCCCTCACTCTGTAATAGCGCACTCCAGGCAGTGAGTCGAGATGTGATGTCACAGCTACCTCACTCTGTAACAGCGCACTCCAGGCAGTGAGTTAAGATATGATGTCACAGCTCCCTCACTCTGTAACAGCGCACTCCAGGCAGTGAGTCTAGATGTGATGTCACAGCTCCCTCACTCTGTAAGAGCGCACTCCAGGCAGTGAGTTGAGATATGATGTCACAGCTCCCTCACTCTGTAACAGCGCACTCCAGGCAGTGAGTTGAGATATGATGTCACAGCTCCCTCACTCTGTAATAGAGCACTTTTGGGGTTGAGGTATGATGTCACAGCTAAAAGGTTTTGTTATAGGTACTCGTCATAATAAATAGTTGAGACAGCAGTGAATAGTACAGGAATTCCTAAAACCTTATATATTAAAAAAAAAAAAAACTTTTAGAATATAATAAAATAACAATATATCAAAAACAAAGTATAAAAATGTCCGATAAGTGCTTGAAACGCGTAAAACGTGGTTCCTAGCACTTTTATACTTTGTTTTTTTTTATATTGTTGTTTTATTATACAATAAAAGTAATTTTATACATTAATTATACTTACCTCCATCCTTTTTCCTGGTAATCTTAGCATCCCAAGGTGGGGATTATACTTACGGTACTTACTTCACTATTGGAGTATGTCTGTCTTCTGTCTCCCACATTTGCACAATAAATATCCAATTGGGACACTCTTAGATCTACATATATCCTTAGAAGGGGGTTATACCCTTTGGGCAAAATACAGCAGAGCTCTTATGAATATCTAAAAACAGCTGCTAAACCCAATCACAGACTTCCCAATGCAGCTCAATGAGAAGTCTTTGCAAGGCAGGTGCTCTGGACAATTGCTGCATCTTGAGCTTAGCTCCTCTGAGCTAAACAAACCAGGAAGTAACAGGATTGGCTGTCTGATTGGCAACCAGGGGGTGTAACCAGATTAATTTATAGAAGTGTCAATTTTTATTAAAAACTACACTTTTCGTTAATTTTTTTTTTTTTTTTTAAAAGAGGTCACACTTCTTACATGTAAAGTTTTTCATTAAGCTAGACTGGTTTAGGTGTTTGGAGAGTTCCTTTAAGACACAGTGGTTTAAACCCTCTGTGATCCTTATTGTTACATTAGAGATGTGGAGGAAGTAGATTGCGCAGGATAGAATTCTGAAGAGTTTAATGATTTCTAGATAACTGACGACAGCTACACCAAGTTACATCATATGTCAAAGAAAGTTCAGCAGATAATAATTCATGCAAAATTCAGGCATACTGAGCCAATAAATGGAAAATAAATCCTTATTAAAAGTTCAACTACAACAGCGAATTATCTCCACCTGCATTTTCTTACATTTATCTGTAGCTTTAATGATTGTTAGTATGTCAGTTTTAATATTTAAGATTTCTCTATAGTTGGATTTTTATTTTATTTTTAATTTTTCTCAATCAAAAATAGAAAACAACTGTTTAGAGGGGAACTGTCACATGACACAATACATTACAGTAAAACCCTGAAAATTAGACATTTTTAAAACAAAATTGTCATGTGATGCTTCATTCTCATTGTTATGAAAGATCCAGTCCTGGCATAGCTGAGGTATACATTTCAGACTTCACAAACACATGATAATTAATATGTGTTATTAATCTTGATTATCTTCCCCCAAATGCACATGTGCAGCAAATCGCTGCAGTGTGCTAATCAGTATCTCTTCATAGAGCAGCATTGACTCAGTGCATCTCTATGGGGAGTGTTCAGTGTCTGCATGCAGATCGTGGACACGCTAAATATCAGTCCTGCGATATTTGCAGGACTGAACTCAGGAAATCTCTCTAGTGGCTGTCGGAGTGACAGCTGCTAGAGGTGGTGTTAGGCAGCATTATAAACAGTGATTTTTCTCAGAAAAGCCAGCATTTACACTGCTCAGCCTGCAGGGGCAGACTACATGACTCAGAATCACTTTAGTGATTCCAGTGCCTAAAATGTCCCTTGAAGCTGGGAACAGTAATCATGCTACTAGTTCTCTCTGTGTACCATCCTCTGGTATGTTATCAAACTATTTTGCGTGAATTAACAAAAACTGAGGCTCACTCTGTCACACAGAACCCGCCCCTCCACAGCCGCATTGATAATGCCGAATTATCAATATAATCCCATCCAACCAGGATGACAATGATAGGCAGAGAACTCTGGGCTAAGGGAAGATGTTACATTTTTACCCAACAGTGAATACAATGTATACATGACAGGGCAGCACTTTTTATGTACTGTCCAACCCAAGTGAAGAAGTTAAATGTGTGTCCAAACCACGGTGGATCTGGAAACCCTAAATCGAGTTAAACAGCTAAAACAGGATGTTTAGTGAATAGGCCCCTTTCAATCAGAATGGAAACCCATATTTCATTGGGAGGTCCATCATACTCGCCTGATATTGTAGCCGATGTTATTCCAATGGTAAGGAGAAGGATGGCTAGAAGCTGCGGGTGTGGTACGGGAGCCCGCATCTTGTGAAAAGGGTGGTGAACCTGCAAGTAACCAAATCCCCCTCTTTCTTCTTATATATGGACCTTTGTTTACAGAGAGGCTGCACACAAAACTGCAAACTCATGGCGTGATGCACGTGTTCACTGCCAAAAAAAACCCTGAGATGATTATCGAAGCGAAACAAGCTTGAAGTGCCCACTGAGCAAACACTGATTTTTGCTAATTCACGATCACAAGGAAATGGCCATCGAGACAACAAACATCACACATCAATTTAGGCAGCAATATTTACTATCACTTGGAATAAACACAGGGTTTATTATTAAAATAAGAATTCAAGGTGAATTTAAAGGGAATCTCGAATGGAAGGCAAGATTAGCTGAATAGTGAATAATACTGATAATGCCCATCACATTTCCAAGGCACATATTAACATTAAAGGGACTCTCCTGGTCCCCCCACACATTCAGTATATTGTGCGAGATAGTTTGCAGTTAGTTATGTTGGAGTTTTATTTTTCTCATAGTTTCATCCTTTTCACCCCCCCACCCGCCTCACCCCTCCCCTACCAACCTGAGCCTTTACATTCAGTAATCTAGCTAGGTGACTTGATGCCATCATATATTGCTGTATTATCCTCAGAGCCTGCACAGCAGAAGTTTATGGGAGTTTTAGATCGGCAGTCAAATACAATCCTCAGTTTCATGCATGAAGAAACATTGAGTTTATTTTCTATTACTTTTTGCAAATAGTTGCATTCATGATTGAATGAATGATGCCAACTACACAGCTTTGAGAAAAAAAACTATAACTCCCATTTACCCAGGACTTTTTGGGTTATGCTGGACGCTACCAAAGAAAGCTATGTAGAGGGACACTTTAGTCACGAAAACAACATTAGCTAATGAAGCAGTGTTAGTGTATAGACCATGTCCCTGCAGTCTCACTGCTCAATTCTCAGGCATTTAGGAGTTAAATTACTTTGTTTATGCAGCCCTAGGACCACCTTCCTTCATGTGACTCGCACAATCTTCCTGAACACTTTGTGTAAAGTGAAGTCTAATGTTTACACTTCCTTTATTGCACAGTTTGTTTAATTTAGAATTGCCTATATCCTGTACGGTTAATAGCTTGCTAGACCTTGCAAGAGCCTCCTGCATGTGAATAAAGTTCAATTTACAAAGCAGGACATAAAAGCGTCTTAACATCTGATTGAAAATGAAGCCATTTTTCTTTTCATGCAGGCTGAGCCAGTCACAGCCAGGGAAAATGGGGCAAGGACTTCATAAACAGAAACAAAAGTGATGTAAATCCTAAATTGTGCAACGTGTTGAGATGTCAGAGGCATGATCTATACACCAAAACTGCTTCATTAAGCTAAAGTTGTTTGTGGACTATACGGTCCCTTTAAGTATTAGAATTGCAGGAGACATTTTGTGGTTTAGTGAGAGCTCACTGAAGAACCTGCAAAGTTGTGGGAGTTACAGCAAGCCTGGGAACTTCAAAGGCAAATACCCAATGCTAAAGAGAGTTTAGAAGACATCTGCCGACAGGCCCACATGCTGTAGGAGCTCCTGTTTTCAGCACTTATGTGAAATTTTGGCGCATAATTGGGCTGGTGGGAAGTTATAAGCACCACAAGCACTTCAGCCAGCGTCCCCTGTGTACAATCAGCCTCCTATGTTTGATAGTAGAGCTTTATTATGGGTATTAAAGATTTTATGTAAGGCTACCAATATGTAAAGAATCGAGAGGCCTTGTATTCTTTAGATTAGGACCATTTTATCTGCTAACAAAAAAAAGTCAAAAGAAATAAAATATTACTACTTTCTAGTAACAAAAATATGATAATCTGCAGATTCCAAAAGACGTAAAATATACTGGAATGTGATGGGTGGCATATACATGAGGGGAGGACCATAAATTGTTACATAGCTATTTTCCCCTTCAGCTACATACACATCGTCAAGGCATTATCGAGTTCGTTCTCCAGTCCTGCCTGTTGGACCACTGTTATGTATCTCCCCTGTCTCTCTTTAGCTCAGTGAGTTATATCATTCATAACTGGTAGCCAAACATTCGCAATGTATCCAAATGCTGCTTTTCTTAATGATTGAAATATAATTAAAGCTGGAAAAAACCTTCTTGATGAACATGAGGGTCCACCAGTTTAGAACGTCTCATTGTGGTCAATTATGTAAATTTTCTAATAAAATAACCAGGGCTGGCTTTTCAAAAAGGCTATGTCCTTGAGGTTCCAGAAAGGAGTGATTTCCTTCACCGGCCAGCCTATTCCGATTGGGATTAAGGGGGAAGATGCTACTCCTACAGGTGAAGATGCATTTTGCCACCAACTCCCCCTTAAAAAAATGCATCTTCAACTGTCTAAACCCCCTTTTTTGTTTCTTATACCTCCGTTCAGTGCATCTTATCCCCCATTTTCCTTTCTTGTGTGACTCTTACTCCCCACAGCTCTTGGGTGTGTATCTTTCTCCCCCCAGCCCCTTTGAATATCTCTTGCTTCCCCTCCAGCCCATTTGCGTCTCTTTCTCCCCTACGCCAGCCACATATTGACAGCCAGTAGTGGAGCTTCCACAGCATGGATTCCACAATGCATGGATTAAACGTATTTCTATTGGGACGCTCGAATACACATGCAGCACTCTGAGGTGAATGTGGAGCAATGGATAGGACCATTGTTGAGGAGGCCAGTTGGAAAATTCTCCTAAATCGTAAATTCTGCTTTCAGTTCACAGATTATTTCATTTGTATTGCATTGTTTAGGGGAATTTCACATGTACTGGACATGTGTTTGCCTTTGTCTTAAGAACTGTTCCGATTACAAAACATATAAAGCAATGCAGTCTATCAGAGTGTGCATGCTGACAAAGAATCCCTAAACAGAGGAAATAGAAGCACCAATGTGTTTTTACAAGCTGCAGATTTAAGTGATATATAATTTAAAAAAAATAAAAAATAAGTACATTCAACGTTTCTATGTTTTGATCTACTGATTGAAGAAAATGTGGCCTCTTCATTTGACTTAAAGGGACATCATAGTTACCAAAACTACTTTAACTTAAAGGGAAACTCCTTTTCCTGGCACTGGAGGTACCCTCTCCCTCCCACCCCCCAATCCCCGGTTACTGAAGGGGTGAAAATCCCTTCAGTCACTTACCTGAGGAAGCGACGATGTCCCTCGTCGCTGTCTCCTCCTCCACGACGCTCCTCCTACTGTCTCCGTCGGCCGGTGGGCGAGACTGATCCGGCCCACCGGCCGAGGAGACCTAATGCGCATGCGCAGCAATGCCGCGCATGCGCATTAGCGCTCCCCATAGGAAAGCATTGAAAAAGATTTTCAATGCTTTCCTATGAGGAAATGAGCGACGCTGGAGGTCCTCACACAGCGTGAGGACGTCCAGCGTCGCTCTAGCAAAGAAAATCTTTGCTATAAATCAGGAAGTGACCTCTAGTGGCTGTCTAGTAGACAGCCACTAGAGGTGGAGTTAACCCTGCAAGGTAATTATTGCAGTTTATAAAAAAAACTGCAATAATTACACTTGCAGGGTTAAGGGTAGTGGGAGTTGGCACCCAGACCACTCCAATGAGCAGAAGTGGTCTGGGTTTCACTGCTCAATTCTCTGCCATTTAGGAGTTAAATCACTTTTGTTTCTGTTTATGCAGCCCTAGCCACACATCCTCTGGCTGTGACTGACAGACTGCATGAAAACAAATTGGTTTAATTTTCAATAAGATGTAACTTATTCTAAAAGTTTTTGTTTAATCTCTGGCTCTGTAAATTAAACTTGAATCACACACAGAGGGCTCCTGCAGGGTCTAACAAGAAATTCTAAATTAAACATACTTTGCAATAAAGGAAGTGAGATGACTCTTTACAGGATGTGTGTAGGAAGGCTGTGCAAGTCTGATGCAGGGAGGTGTGAATAAACAGTGATTTAACTCCTAAATAGCATAGAATTGAGTGAGACTGCAGGGATATGATCTATACACCAACATTTTTTAGTGTCCCTTTAATATTTTCTACCTTTGGGAAACTGGCCAACTCTGGAAAGAGTTTATTTGCTCATATTTTACCTTATTCCAACTTTAATACCATTAATCTTTAGGTCAGGCCTTAAACAATAACTTGTTTTGTACTAAGGAATTAGATACCTATAATAGCATTCCCAAGCACAGAATGGTCCTAATATCCAGAGGTACTATATTCAGGAATAAATCAGATTTAAGGTATCAATAAGACAAAATGAAAAGAATAGTATAAATACTACACATACTGTATAACTGCACTTACCCTCCACTGCTAAGCACATCTGTTAACACTATACAAATATACATACATTGTAAACCATCTACACTTATGGTACCCTCTATTGTAATGTAACCTGTAAAGTGCTGGGTACACCTGTTCGCGCTATATAAATAAAATATACATACACTGTATACCTACTACACTTACTGTATCTCCCTCTACTGTAATGTAACCTGTAAAGTGCTGAGTACACCTGTTAGCACTATATAAATAAAATATACATACACTGTATACCTACTGCACTTACTGTACCTCCCTCTACTGTAATGTAACCTGTAAAGTGCTGAGTACACCTGTAAGTGCTATATAAATAAAATATACATACACTGTATACCTACTGCACTTACTGTACCTCCCTCTACTGTAATGTAACCTGTAAAGCGCTGAGTACACCTGTTAGCGCGATATAAATAAAATATACATACACTGTATACCTACTGCACTTACCGTACCTCCCTCTATTGTAATGTAACCTGTAAAGCGCTGAGTACACCTGTTAGCGCGATATAAATAAAATATACATACACTGTATACCTACTGCACTTACCGTACCTCCCTCTATTGTAATGTAACCTGTAAAGCGCTGAGTACACCTGTTAGTGCGATATAAATAAAATATACATACACTATATCTACTGCACTTACTGTACCTCCCTCTACTGTAATGTAACCTGTAAAGTACTGAGTACACCTGTTAGCGCTATATAAATACAATATACATACACTGTATACCTACTGCACTTACTGCACCTCCTTCTACTGTAATGTAACCTGTAAAGCGCTGAGTACACCTGTTAGAGCTATATAAATAAAATATACATACACTGTATACCTACTGCACTTACTGTACCTCCCTCTACTGTAATATAACATGTAAAGTGCTGAGTACACCTGTTAGTGCTATATAAATAAACTATACATACACTGTATACCTACTGCACCTCCCTCTACTGTAATGTAACATGTAAAGTGCTGAGTACACCTGTTAGCGCTATATAAATAAAATATACATACACTGTATACCTACTGCACTTACTGTACCTCCCTCTACTGTAATGTAACCTGTAAAGTGCTGAGTATACCTGTTAGCGCTATATAAATAAAATATACATACACTATATACCTACTGTACTTCCATCTGCTGTAATGTAACCTGTAAAGTGCTGGGTACACCTGTTAGCACTATATAAATAAAATATACATACACTATATACCTACTGCACCTCCCTCTACTGTAATGTAACCTGTAAAGTGCTGAGTACACCTTTTAGCGCTATATGATAATGATACAGATCTACTATACTTATTGGGCCTCTCTCTACTGTAATGTAACCTGGAAAATGTGGAGTACAATTGTTGGTATATAAACAAAATATGCACTGTACCTCCCTCTGCTATAAAATGTCGTGTACATGTGTGCTATAAACAAATAATATGGCACAAACATCAATACGAAGAGTGGTTGTAGCAATGTTTTAATAAACCATTTTACATACAGTACATACATATACAATAGTGTAATGATAAATTTACACACTTTTGAATGTACGAGGGCACTGTACTTAAAGTGAAAAGTACATTCTTGGATGCGTACGGTCAAACTGTATACTGAAATAAAAATATTGCCGTCATTGCTGGGTGGTTGACAGACAGAACGAAGCTCAGTGACAGAGGACACGTTGTAGGTATATTTTGTTTACAATGTTAATGTGAAAAGAACAAAAACACAAAATAAGAAGAAAAATACTTATATCTACAAATTAAGAATATGTTACTATATGTGGACTTCCAAAATTTAGAAGAAGGGGCAAATATTTATATTTTTGGGGATTCAAATACTCAGTTTTGATCTAAATATAATTAACCTAAAAACTCCATTAAAATAAGTTTACTAAATGTAATCTAGCTTGGGAGCTTCAAACATTAGCATAACAAAAACCATATCAAAACGAACAACAAAAAAACTTTACATTCTAGGTTTGGAAAATAAAAGCACATTCTCAATAAAAATGTGTAACTGGAGTTGAATAAATAGATATACAAAATCTAAGATTTTTATTCATTTAGAAAAAAAACATTTTAATTTAGGCATTTGAGGCAGTGTGTTTCAGAACCTATTTCAGCTGTAACCCATTTGTAATAAAAGCATAAATATTGATGTTTTATTTTGAAAATGGCTACGCCCACAATTTGATGTAATTTGTGTTACAGCCAAGGATGTTTTGTTACTCTGAAATATCAATAAATAACTGGAGAGTTTCGAGGAAATTAAGTAGAATTAACAAAATTACAAAAACAAGCAAGCCGTTCTGTTCGAATCAGAGCATGTGAGACGTGGCCTGTGTTATAAGTGAATACGGCTACTTTCCTTAATAACACAACTTGGGGTTATTCTCTAAGATCTGAATGTGTTTCTTGATTGGGAACAGCCTCAGATCTGATCCAGCAATGACAACAATACTGCAGAATCCACACACTAACAGTGTCAGCAGTCAATGGGTTTAACAGCAATGAAAATTATGTAAAATGGACAAAGTTGTTCCTTCAAGACCCCACACAGTAACTTCTCAATCCATCACCCCAGCACCTTCACATTGTGAGATTGTTAGGTTTGCAGGTTGCCAATATGGGGAGATCCCCTATGTCATTTTTTATTTAACATTTATTTATCTTTATCCTATATTAAAAGGACACTATAGTCACCTGAACAACTTTAGCTTAATGAAGCAGTTTTGGTGTATAGAACATGCCCCTGCAGCCTCACTGCTCAATCCTCTGCCATTTAGGAGTTAAATCCCTTTGTTTATGAACCCTAGTCACACCTCCCTGCATGTGACTTGCACAGCCTTCCATAAACACTTCCTGTAAAGAGAGCCCTATTTAGGCTTTCTTTATTGCAAGTTTTGTTTCATTAAGATTGTCTTATCCCCTGCTATGTTAATAGCTTGCTAGACCCTGCAAGAGCCTCCTGTATGTGATTAAAGTTCAATTTAGAGATTGAGATACAATTATTTAAGGCAAATTACATCTGTTTGGAAGTGAAACCAGTTTTTTTTTTTCATGCAGGCTCTGTCAATCATAGCCAGGGGAGGTGTGGCTAGGGCTGCATAAACAGAAACAAAGTGATTTAACTCCTAAATGACAGTGAATTGAGCAGTGAAATTGCAGGGGAATGATCGATACACTAAAACTGCTTTATTTAGCTAAAGTAATTTAGGTGACTATAGTGTCCCTTTAACTGATGTATGGGATTTTCAGCGGATCAGATGCACCAATTCATTCTTTAACACGTATTGTTGATGTGAGAAAACACATTTCACTTTTATTTATTAATATTCCATAACATTAAATGGGCTGACATGTTTTATTGTAGATGGTAGAGAAATAGATTAGATTTTTATTACTTAGGGTAGGATGCAAATTGGAAAACCCCAAAAATATATATACTGGTGAAAGTTTTTTTTTTTTTTTTTTTTAGAAAGCTAAAATGTCTATCAAATAAAAGTAAAGTTTTATTTTTGTAACATATATGTGAATATGTATATAATCCAAAACGTACTTCTACTCTAGAAAAGGCTACAGGGGTACCACACTGTGATAAATGTCCCACTACCTATAAGTTCTGTAAATATCTGACATTTTTTTGGCTAAATGCAGACAAAATGTTTAAAAATTTGAGGCAGCCAGCCAACCAGCAAAAGGTTTAAAGTCAATCAAAAACTAGTCAATTCGCTTCTCAAGGATAGCAGGTGTGCAAAATTTTGAAAATCGTGAACTTGCTCTGAATTGTCTTTCATAAGTTAAGTTAAGGTAGTTTATCAGTTTTTAGTGAATAACCCCAAGATGACATTATTTCTCTACAGGCATAAAACTCTTACTTTTCCAAAACTTAAACTGCCCAAGGTGAATTTGAGCAAAATGGTCAAGTTATAGGCTATAATTATGAAGACAACATTTTAGCTCCGTTATTTAAGAATCTTCTTTTTAGTTATAACTTGAATGGTTTCAAGCTAAACTGACCAGTACCATTTATTTTACCGTGTTGGCCTTTGGTTTCATTTACAAACTCACGAAAGGAAACAGAAGAACAAATAAAAGAAACACACTTTTTTTTGTAATGGCTAGTTTAGTGGTTCCATATTTAAAATCGACCACATACAGCTACTATTCTGCTCTTATCTTCTCCTCAAGCCGGCTGAGGTTGCTAAATGTGTATCTACAAAAGAAATTAACACAACTTCGAATTACTTTGGGCAAAGTAATAAAAATATATATACACATCTAAACACTGCAAAATAAAAAATGAAAATGGAGATAAAAGACTTTTTTCTTTTCTTCTTCGATAAACCAATATTCTGGATGGATTGCAGCACCACGTTATAGGATATTCCAGTTATTATAGTAGTCACGTTTGGCACATCAATTAATTATGCCACATGCCAATGCGGTAATATTTGAAATCCTTATTTTTAAAGCAGCATTGCAGTTTTTCAAGAAATGCAATTAATACTTTAAATAGCTTGCGGCTTAGCTACTATATATATATATATATATATTTTCTCTCTCTCTTGTATGGTGGACACCATATTTATTTTGATGAACCTGCGTTCTAAAAATACCACTTATAAAAAAGGATTCGGATAGTGGAGAACACTTTCAGGAGGTTAACAGACATTTCAGCTATGTAGACATTAAAAAAATAAAGTTAACTACATTGCATTTAAATGGGAACATACAGCCTTACAAAAGCAGGTGGACCAGACTTCCGTGAACTTCCTTTTTTTTTTTTTTCTTTTGTATCAGCATACAAAACAAACTTCATTATCAGTTGAAAAACTAATTTAAATATGATCCTAAGTATAAAAAGGTAATTATAATCTCTGCAATGCTGCTTTAAGAAGAATTGCAGAGAGAAGCTGGTGTTTGTATGAAACTTTATAGAGGCATTTGATACATTGCTTGTAAAACCGCCAATGTCCTCCAATCAGGGATCGAACGTATTTCTGGCAATTAATGGTCACGGTTTCTTCACCAAGTAGACCACATTTTCTCTGGACTGGTTCAAAGGATGTATAGATAATAATCCTTGCAAAGGATCAATACTAATAATATATATATATATATATATATTTATGTATATATACAATGCCATAAAACCTGTACAAATGTTTGTTTTTTTTGTATCCTAAGTAAGAAAATAGCGCTGACATTCATCTGCTTTCGTCATACGGAGCACAGCGTGGCTATTTGCTGCACTTTGTTCATGTCCGTTAAAAGCTGTTTGATGCGTTTCTTTAGCTGAGGCAGTCTTGCAAGTGGATCTGGGGGTTCCAACTCTCCAGTGAAATCCAGCCAACTCTCTAAAACTTGAAAGAAAAAGAAAGAGAATAATGTGAGCAAATAAATAGAAATATAATTTATCATTCAATATGCTATCAGAGGTGGAACCAGGATGCTGGGATGTTTTCAGGAGTGACTTGCCGCAGCCAAATATCACTTCGCTAATACATATATATATATATATATATATATAAAACACACACACACACACTACCATGAGTATATACATATATATATATATATATATATATATATATAAAAAACACACACACACACACTACCATGAGTATATACATATATATAAAACACACACACACACACACACTACCATGAGTATATACATATATATAAAACACACACACACACACACTACCATGAGTATATACATATATATATATATATATATATATATATATAACACACACACTACCATGAGTATATACATATATATAAAACACACACACACACTACCATGAGTATATACATATAAAATGTGCCGAGTTGTGAATATGTTTTATTATTATTATTAAACTGTAGTTTTATTTACGCAAAACTGTCACATGATTGACAAACAATGAACTATTAGCCCCTGTGCTATTTTCTTTAGCCATTTATTTTAATTTACGTTGCAGGTTTGGCTTTACTGGCACAGCCTGAGCATAGCATACAAATTAATTTAACCCCATTGGGCAGGGGTGCCCAAAAGGTCGATCCCCAGATGTTGTAAAACGACAGCTTCCATGATGCGTTTGCATGGATGCAAAGCATCAAAGGAGTTGTAGTTCTAAGCCATCTGGGGATCTACCTTTTGGGTACCCCTGCCTTACGGCCTTATGCACATTGGCATGTCCACATATGGCACGATAAAAAAAAAAAAAAATGTGCAGGCGCTCTAATATGGCATTTCTCTTCGGATGTCTGAGCAAACATGAGTGTGCCTGTAGCATCGAGAGGTGATAACATGGATACAAAAATTTAAAGTTTGGGGATAAATTGATGTTTTACCATCTACTTCTTTTTCAATGAGGTCCATTCTGCTGGTGACTTCATTCTGCACGTTCTCTATGTGGGCCAGGAGATTTAGCTGCCACTGGAGGTGCGACTCCAGCTGGTCCTCGGTTCCCCTCTTCTCATGACATGTCTGGACTGTATTTTCTCCGATTGAATTCTAGCCAGGGGAAATAAAACATGTAAGCATGTGAGAACACAATTCAGAATACTTAGAAACCTGGTGTAGAGAATCAAGAGTTAGCATGTGACAGAGCACCCGATTAAAGAACTGACACCACAACAATCCTTGTGCTCAAAGACCAGTGTTATTTCTAACAAAGTGGTTTCATAAAACACTGTTTTTAATTAGAGTAACCCTTCATATCCTGGTCCTCCTACAAATGTAAAATAAATTTTAAAAAATTAATCATTAGCGGGATGTAAGGGAGGACATAAGCAGCATGGAGGGAGATGGTCGTGCCCCCACTGGACAACTGTAGCCAGCATTCTGTGTGTGATGACAACAAATGTCAAATATGCACAGGAATCAGCCAGTCCAGAACTCGTTAATGACGCCCCAGTGACACTGCAGTAGGGGGAGTTACACCTGCAGCAGCAAAAGAGTTTAACTCTGTATAAAGAGCGTTTCATTGTGAAATGCTGCACAGACTCCAGGCACCATGAGTGCTCATGTTCTTCGAATAATCCTTAAAATTGCACCTCTTCATTTAAACAAAAGGCCTATAGATTTGTGAAATAAATATTTGCTAATCAATATATCCAAAAATGTATCGGATAGCAGGATGCTAAAAAGGCAAGCAAGACTCCAGTGTTCTGCAAAACTAGTTTCAACTGGTAGAAAATAAAACAATAAAAAAATTTATACAGATTACAATATCAAGCAATGTCGTAACAATGTTAGGTCATGGGGTGATGCAACAGCGCATCAGAGTACTCACGCAAATATGAAATAAGTAGGACATACAATCAGATATTTATTTAGATTACAATGATTGATTTAAAAGTTCCATTGTAAAGAATTATTTAAAACATTAACGTTCACCTGCTCGTTCCCGTGCTCATTCCGTGGTGGGACCTGTAAACTTCTTTGGGCGTCTAAGTGGAATTCACACTTTTCAGTCTCAAGGTGCAACCCATCCTTGTTGTCCGAGTTTGCAGCATTATTCGATGATTTGAGTGCCTGTCCTGAACCCTGCGGTTTCTGGTAGCTGTGCTCACTTGCTATATATGTATCTCCTGATTTCCGAAGGGCATTGGGTAACCCCTTGCGATTTTCCCCGCATGAATTAACAGCCTCACAGGAAGCCAGTATTCTCCTGTCATTCACCTGGTGACCTTCATCTCGGTTTGTTCCCGGGCAGGCCCAAAATCGAAGGTCCGGGTGCTCTTTGTTCCTTTAGGTAGCAGAAAACAAATAGCTACTTTAGAGCTTCATTCAGAGATACTGCTTGCTTACAATAAGTGAAACATTTATAGAGATATGGCCAACTTCCACCAGGCCAAACCATTGGCTGGCTAACTGATTAAGCATCTATTAGCAACAGCCCAATTTACGGACCACATGTGGCCATAACAGAGGAATGCTCACATTTCTATTGTAGATGTTGTATAGTCTGCAAGGAAGCAGAAGTGTACAATCAACCTACATCTAATGATTTAGCCAAGTAAGAGGCACTTGCACTGCTTCCTGTATAATTAGTGTTTACACATTTCCTTGCTATACTTTTTCCATGATGCCTCCTATTTCAGAGATTTATTTTAATTTGGGGATATGACACTACATTTAGCATTCAGAAAGTTTGCCTGAGATGAGCTCCGAATCACGGGACAAATAAAGTGATTTTGTTTACAGTAAGAAGTTATGATACAAGTGAAATTATAACAAACTATACAAAAAGAATATATATGTAAATGTCTTTATGCACACAAACATATCTGATATTGACCTAAATAAATACAATTCTGTATTTGGGGGGGAAGGGGGGAAAAAAAACACAAAACAATTATGTTACCTAAAGATTACTCTCTGAATAAAAAATAGAAAGAAAAAGGCCACATTTGGACAGCAAATAAGGTTTATATGTGTTAACTTTATTAGCATCTTATGGAATGAGATACCAACGTGATCACTCCATGATTTATTAGGATTAATAGTAATTAAAAACTCATTAAATTAAAAAAAAAAAAACTACAGTTAGCTAGAAAAGATTTCAGGTTTACACTTTTGTGCTTACTTTAGTATGCCGATTTTCAGCTGTAATCCATGCAGGATCTCTGCCACCCCATAAACATCTGCCAAGAGGTGGTGAGTGGAAACAATCTTTTTAGAGTTTATATACGAGTAGTTTTCATTTATGAAAGACAGACCGCACAAACGCCCATTGTTAAACCAATCTTTGTCGTATTTGTATTTTGCACTCCACCTCTGACCTGTGTGACAGAGACAATATTTAATAATGCAACTTATCCAGTAGTATATACCATCCCGCCTCTCCCAAAACAAACAAAAAACCAACAGCAGCTTCAGAAGCTTGTCTGACCCTTAAGAACATAAGCATTTTCTGCATTTTTTGCGGTTTGTGTTCAACTGCAATTTTCATCGCTCTCATTTATTGCATCAGCACATATTATATACAGTTTTTAGAGGACAAAAAGGGCTTTAATTCGATGTCATATATACATATATAAATTCTCATTAATTATAAAAAAGTGCCAAAAAATGGGGGGGTGAAAAAAAACACGAAAAAAAAAATATATATATATCAATTCACAGTTTATGCAATAACATGTGCATAATGTGTCCAGATTAGGAAAAGCAATTCAAAATAAATTCATTTATGTGTCTTGATTTATAGAGTACATAATATGTGTCACAAACTACAAGGTCTAAAATAAGATTTAAATTTAAAACAATTGTAGACGTTGGTATGTTTGTCTTTTAAATTTAGTAGCCATCACAGAAAACAAAATTGCCACACAAAAGTATATATTTAAATGAAGTAGACATCACAGGCTATTTACCTAACGTTTTTTGACACTTTTTACGTAGCCATTTCATCGCCAATCTCTGCTAAATATTGGAGTAAAATTGTGTTTTTTCTTTATGTTGGCATATACACATATAACAAGGTTTCTGTAATGTGTATTTCGTAAAGCTGGTGTGTGCTATCCCTGTACAGAACCCCATATTGTGTTCTGCTACATCTGCTGAGTATAACGATACCCCCGTTTTATGCCTTTGGCAATATTCTGTGAAGCTACAGTGCCATAAAGGACACCAGGCTATTTCAGTTTCTATAGTTTGAATTTTCATAGATTTCATTTGATGGGCCTATGTCTCATTTTGAGGTATTATAGCAGTTGACTGCCACAAAGTGCTGCCATTTGAGAAAGTAGACACTCCAGGGTATCTTATATGGCGTCTATTGTGCCTTAAAAGGGGACTATTGTTTCACCAATTTATGTCAATGTTTGTGGTGAGAAAAAAAAAAAAAAGGCATTTTTTACATACATGTTGCATTTTTGCTGGATATTTCTTACACTTGATATGTAGCACTGTCATAAAATACCCCAAATTATGCTCAGTTACATCTGAGTAAAACAATATGTCCAATATATGACCTAGACCACAATGGACATCTTTGCAGCCCGGAGAGCTGCGAGTACATGCTGGTGTTATAGCAGAGTAGGCACCTGCTTTTTTCACATTGCAGGTGTCTACTCTGCTAAAATTTACCCGGCCCGGGGAGAAGTCGCTGGAGGAGCTCAGTCTTCCTGCTCCTCACTGCTCCCTCACGCGCGCCATCTGCAGTGATGCCTGGTGCCGGAATATGTAGTCATATTGCGGCACCCGGTATCACTAACCTGCGCACATGAGGGAGCAGAAGGTCCAGATAGAAGATCCTCACTGGACCCAAGAGTTAAATACAATGATGTGAGTGTGTGCAAGAATGTGTAAATGTTTGTGTGTGTGTCAGTGTGTGTGTTTGTGATGTTGACTTGCTCCACCTTCGCAGGGTTTCAAGAAGTAGTGGGAGGATCCGCTTTGGCACAGGGTGCGGATGGCACCATTTGGGGTATACCAGAGGCTGGACTCTGGAGTTGCATAATGGCAGCGTCAATGTGAGGGGAGTTTGCTTGTTGGCTAGAGGCGGTGCTGGGATTTAATAGCGGGGAGGACTGGGATTAGGTATATTGGGGGGGGGGGGGGAGGGTAGAGGAATTTAGTAGAGGGGGGTGCTGTGGTTTAGTAGAGGGGGAGGCTAATGTTTTTTATACTGTACTTTTCAAAATAAACCCATGTTTCTATGAAAATTAAAGTTTTGGGTTTTTTTTGTGGCCCGCATAGACTTAAACCTTGTATATTTGGCCCATGCTTGACCTAGAGACTATTTTGTAAAGTTATAGTGCTGTAAAAGAGACGTGACAAGTTCAGGTTTTTAAGTGTGAATTTTCATAGATGGTGTTGATGGGTCCCCGTGTTCCATTTTGGGGCACTTTAGCAGTCGACATATTCCAACTACACCACAAAGGCATATGTGGATGTTGAAGGGGCACATTTGAGACACAGCCATTCCAGTTTTTTTTTGTTTTTCAAACTTTGAATTTTTATTTTGGAGTATTTTAGCAGGTTACAAAATACAAATACCACATAAAGGCATATAATTTCTTAAAGAAGACATCCCAGGGTATTTCAAAATGCATATTTTGAACCTTAGCGTGGGATAATTTTTCCGCTAGCTTGTACCATGTGTAGTGGTAATAAGCATTTTTTCTGCCCTTTTAACCCACAAAGTGAGTTTGCACAATATAGTTTGCAAACCTTATGTGTGCTAGGGCTGTATACATATTTCATATGTTGCTTAGCTATGCCGTCTGAGTAGAGGAATACCCCCGTATGTAACTTTGCCAGGTATATGTGGACGCTGAAGGGGCACATTTGAGACACAGCCTTTCCAGTTTTGTTTTTTTTAAACTTCGAATTTTTACACTGTGCCCATGTTCCATTTTGGAGTAGTTGAGACGGGGGGTATTCAAACTACCCCACAAATGCATACCATTTTTTTTAAAGAATATACCCTGAGGTTAATTTTTATTTAACATGGGAAAGAGGGGGGGGGGGGGGGAGTGGCATTTTACATTAACTTTTTTTTCCCCCAGAGAGAAGCAGATCACTGCTGACCCGTCTCCATGCACTTCACACTGACATGGGAAGCGCACGGAGGCGGATCAGGAGTCCCTGCAGCACATGTGCTCGCTCTGACAGCATGTCAGAGCGATCACTGCTGCAGGGACAGCGCGATCGGGTGCTCCCGGTCTGCCTCGAATACCGGAGAAGCGTTAACTCCGCGATCGCCTGGATCTGGGGTTAACTTTAGTAAATTACGGAAATTTTCCGTCATGCGATGGAAAATGTCTGTCTTGCGTCTTGAAGGGGTTAAAGTCAAACAATAGATTATACATACAACACTGACAGGCCAGTTAAAGGGGGCAAATACTTGGAAAGAGCCACGTTTTAGAACTAAATTTTAAATTGTTCATGCACTTAGGTATATAAAAAATATGTGTTATACTTGTAAATACTCAAAATAAAGATGGCCCATTGTTAATGTGTGAATTTGTCATACTCTGATGTTTTGACTTAGGTTTATATAATGGTTTCATTAAAAAAAAAAAAAAAAAAATAGAGAATTACATGTGTGTACATCCACAATATACAAGCTATAGAATTTTTTTTTGTATTTTAATAGGTCACACCTTCAAGATATATTACTACAAAAATGTGTGTTATTGGTTGCAGACTCTGGATAGTTTGAAATTAAATTTACAGACTGGCATCCCACTAATTTACAAAAACGAGGACTAAAAAGTCACCATCTTATCTGAGCACAGGATATCAGAAAAAAAACGAATAAACAGCCCGAGGACCAATACAGCTTTAATGCATTTGATAAATGTTGGCCTCTTTAATATGTTGTATTTTTTCAAAGGTACTATAAACAGTTAAATCTTTCAAAAGCAGAATAGCCTGACACCTGTTTTGACTGTCAGTACTAGAACACATGCATTGCCTTTACTTAGAACGTAAGTGTGACCTTACCTGGAGGATTATTGCAAACATAACAGATATACTGCTCTGGAATACTGTCTTCAAGGAGCCCCATGCACACACTGTGCTGCCAGCACAGACACTCTTCACACTACAACAAGAGCAAACAGAATATCAGTACACAGCACAGGGGCTGATAGACTTGCAGCACACGGCTGATGATAGGGTATAAATACATCTGACCATTATATCTGGGTTTATGGCAAATATACTTTAGAAAGATATCTCACTACTCTCTAGTGGAAATGGAGACTAAGGTTTTGCCAGTTCTTTGCAGACACCATGTGCTAGAAAAAGCATAAAATACAGATTTTCTTGCGTAAGGTTCTTAGCACATATTTGGAATATCACTTTAATACTTGGGTGAAAAATATTGAATGGAGTCCATGCTGTAAACATATTCCCTCCAATCGCAAAATCATGGACCTTACCTGAATCATGAAACCATTCTCTTCATCCATTTCACAAATGCACCTGACAATTTCATTGATAGCATCTTCCTCATCCTGGGACTCTTCAAAGTTCGTTGAATCAAACTCCTGATTGTACTCATCTCCACTTAGTATCAAACTTTCAGTTGAAGAGTCATCTAGTAAGTCCATGTCAGATAAGTCTGGATGGCATGAAACAGAACTATGAATTAATTCACCATCAGAAGTGGTTCAAGAGTTTGTGAGGCCTTAGGCAAATCTCAAATACAAGGCGAATAATTCCCATTTAAATGGCTTTCCCCATCGTCCCGATCAATCACATTCTCCAAGACTCAAATTTTCTTCTGGATAGTCCTAATTATATTGTATTCATCCACAATTACATTAACCTGAGTGCCATAAACTCATTCATTCCTAATAAACAATATTATTTCCTAATTACAACCCCATCACTCTGGCCCTACAATCCCGATTTCCATAATCTACTCATAACCACCAGCCCCATAGTGTTGTTATCCTCTTCCACATTCCAATCAGACTCCCACACATACATGTACACCCACATATGTATCTCTCAGCTGGTAAAATCAGTGACTACAGAGCCTGTTCAAAAAAAGGTCACAGATTTAAATCACGGCAGGGTCAACTCAGCCCTTCATCCTTCCAAGGTCGATAAAATGAGTACCATCAATTGGGTAATAATAACATTTATTATTATTCAGCTGCTGATTCGGTTAATTCCAAGAGCGTGCGCTGAAAAGTGCTTTGAGTCTCACTGGGAGAAAGGCGATATATATACACTAATTATTACATACATGCATACATGAATTCATATATACACACCCATACTCTAAATCTATATCAGGCTACCTTTGCTCAACATATATTTTATTGTTTGGAGATAATACATTTGCCGTTTAAAAAGTCTATTGTGCTGTAATACAGACTTAAATAGCACTGTATACACGTACAAGGATATGGAACATATCTATTTAACTCTTGGCCCTCTCCATGTGATTAATACGTGAACTTACAAGGGACTCCGGCAGGACCATTAGTGCCATCCTGCCATTAAAATGTGAAAGGTGTGGGTGTATGTTGCTATAATTCTACTGAGAGTAAATAATGTGACTCTCTTATAAAGCTGTATCAGAAAAGAAATGCTGTGTTTTTAAAGTGAGCAAAGTTTGATTCCAATATCTGAGTTCACGCTCCCTCCCTCTCCTTTCAGCAACACTTCCTGCACTAACATTGTGTACATTAAGCTTAACGGGATCAATACTGGAGGAATTTAACGTCACACGCAGTACTGTAACATTAGGAGTATAAAGGGCAAAAACAAACCTCTGTAACATGCTCAGAGCCCCCCTTCCACCTCCCTCCTAGGCTGCCAGGGATACAAAAGTTTAGCCTGTGTATTATCTTTAAATAATTATTTTTTCTGGCTAAAGAATGAGAATTATACTTACTCTCTCCGGTTAGATCAACTGACAAGATGGCACGAGGGAACAAAGATGAGGTATTCTTTATAGGCAAGGGATTTCGCAGAGATAAAGTGCTACAGGATGAATGTGTTAAAGGAGAGCTGCAGCGCTCCAAAATGTCCAAAGAATTGTCCTCATAATCTGAACATTCTGCAAAAGGCAAAACAAGAGTATATAAAGGGACAGTAAAACGTGATGTAATAATTCTATTTCCACTCATCTGATGTGTCTGATTAATTATTTCTCTAACTTAGTTCGCCTAGTTCGAAAATTTGAAGAGAACACCTCTTCCATGAATACATTTTCCTAATGAAAAAAGGGGGTTACTGAATGCAGACCTGGGCCAGCTGGACCCTGAAAGGTGTAAACTCTTGGGGGAAAACAGCGATATCGTTTATTAAAATATGAAATGGTGCTATTTGCCCCATCTCAAGTTAACTTAGATGAGCAGGTTCCAAGCAAGGACGCGCTTAATGAATTCATTCAATAATCCTTCAGCAAAAACTAAAATGAAAATATTAGAATTACCTTGTGATTTGGCTTTCTTCTTTTTCTTTTTCTTCTTTTTTTGCTTTGATTTGATGTGATCTTTTTCCTTTTTGTCTTTTTTATCCTTGTCTTTTTCTTTCTTTTTACCTGAAAGCAATCACAAAGATCCTATTTTGTTCCCAGGAGTTCCAAAAAGAATGCTGTGTTTACAGCAAATTTAACGAGTTGCCAAAACACAATAATGACAGGCTCAGAAGGGCCTTCCTATTCAATGATCATCCAGAACTTAACTAAACTTAACGTAGCACTAACGAGACAAGTTAGACATGTTTGGTAGAGATTGTCAAACCATCACATTGAAGCTGCTGTTTACACAATTCCCGTGATTCATTGAGAGTCTGTTTTTACGGTTGACTGAGGATCATAGGAAGAAGTGTAGTTCTGCAAGCGGTGGATTTACCTCTCCTGCATCAGTCAGAGTACTGACTCTCTGTGCAACTTCTCATTAAAGCAAAACAACATACAAAAACGTTAATGGACAAAAAGTCACGTGAATTCTGCAAACTGAAAAAAAATGAAAGTTTGTGTGGATATGAACAGCAATAAATTTCACGCTATACGAAGTACAGAGAAGCAGAGATTGCTTTTGGTCTCGAGAATAGACAGATTTGGTCTGCCATCATTACAGGGATTACTGGTATTCAGATTCCTGAGATAAACGCTCAATTCTTTAACAGAAGACTGAAATAGATTAAAACGAGTGTATGACAAATTCCGCAGCAAACATTTTTTTGTAAATATTAATCTGTTTGAGCACTTAGCTAAGAAGAGTAGAATTTAAGATTTCTGCAACACATAGTGGACATTGTGGGATGAAGTACTCAGATCTGTAGCACGTAGCATGTGGTAATTTAAAGCAAAATAAAATGCAAGCAAGGTATCTGCCAGTAATTTGGCTAGGACGATGTATACATCTGAAAATATCTGAGATCCACTTCAATAATCTTTAAATTCACTTGAATTGTATTATAATAACTAATCACTTAATTACAAAGGGAAAGAAGAAGGTAGTTTTCATACCGAGAGAGATTTTTTCCTCTTCTTTTATTTTCTTTTCTGATTTTATAACTCCTAAAATAAATAAGTAAAACCGATTTAAAATAAGTAAATGAAACAGTGATTATAATAGCTGTATGAGTTAGCCTCTACTATAAGATTAGAAGTATCATTACGTTTGCCATTGTGTAAAATTAGAGGCTTAGCATTAAAAGGACACTCCACTGCTTAAGCCTAAATAAATAAAAATCACGGTTTATATATAATGCTTTTTTTTTTTTTTATTATTGGAGGTATGTCTAAAACAACTAGCAAAAGCTGAAGATTTCTTGCCTGCACCTTTTGCAAGCCCTCCCCTTCTAAGCCCGCCCAGACGTTCTGTGGCTGTCCAATCACAGCCTTCCCAATGCAGCTCAATGAGAAGTTTTTGCAAGGCAGGTGCTCTGGGCAACCACCAACTATAAACAAAGAGAGAGTAATCCAGACACTCTTTCTATAGAGTTAAGAAATACAAAGCAGGAAGTAAATACATTGAATCAGTCTGTAGAGATTTCCCAATGTTCCTAAGGGCAAAAAGTAAAAAACTGTAATGTCTTACAGTATATTATGAACCTATTTTCTTCGTTCAGTGTGAAAAGTGAACTACAATGAGAGAACTTGGGGAACTGAACACATCAGAGGCTGACGTTTGTGGTAAATATGAGCACTCACACCAATATAATACAACCTATGCAAAAAGGAACGGTGGGAGCTTTTGCTCCCATATCCCACCGTCTAAGAAGGACCAGCGGGGTAGGTGAACTCTCATTCTGCAGCCTATGGTGGTCTTGACTGGTAGATACATTCACTCACATACTGCCACTTATTAAGGAACAATAGTACACACATACTGCAGTCCATGAAGGAACAGATGGGTAGGTACATGCACTCACATACTGCAACCTAAGAAGGGACAGACTGGTAGATAGACTAACAATCAAACTCCAGTCTGTAATGTAGCTACTGAGAGCCTAGTAGAGGGACGTACATGGGTCTGCAAGGCTATTGTGGTTTGTGCTGGACTACATAAATGTTATGTAATAGCCGGGTGAATTGATGCACACATCACAGCATGCAGGGCCCAAGCAGATGGCTTTGTACACTATTGTCTGTGAAGACAGGGTACAGAGGTGCATGTGTGGGGCATGCAAGAGCTAAGAACAGATGTTCAGAGTAGATCCTACAATGGCCAGGCATGGAGATGTACACACTGGCGTCTGCATGGGCCAGGTATGGAGATGTAAATGCTAGAGTCTCAAGAGCAGGTATGGAGACGTGCATGCTGGAGTTTGCATGGGCCGGGCATGGAGAAGTGCATTCTGGAGCCTGCATGGGGACATGCACACTGGTATCTGCAAAGGCAGGTATGGAGACGTGCATGCTGGAGTCTGTATGGGCCAGGCATAGAGAAGTGCATTCTGGGGCCAGCATGGACCAGGAACGGAGAAGTGCGTTCTGGGGTCAGCATGGGCCAGGAACGGAGAAGTGCGTTCTGGGGTCAGCATGGGCCAGGAACAGAGAAGTGCGTTCTGGTGTCAGCATGGGCCAGGAACGGAGAAGTGCGTTCTGGGGTCAGCATGGGCCAGGAACGGAGAAGTGCGTTCTGGGGTCAGCATGGGCCAGGAACGGAGAAGTGCGTTCTGGGGTCAGCATGGGCCAGGAACGGAGAAGTGCGTTCTAGGGTCAGCATGGGCCAGGAACGGAGAAGTGCGTTCTGGGGTCAGCATGGGCCAGGAACGGAGAAGTGCGTTTGAGGTCAGCATGGGCGAGGCACGGAGAAGTGCGTTCTGGGACCAGCATGGGCCTGGAACAGAGAAGTGCGTTCTGGGGCCAGCATGGGCCAGGAACAGAGAAGTGCGTTCTGGGGTCACCATGGGCCAGGCATGGAGAAGTGCATTCTGGGGCCAGCATGGGCCAGGAACAGAGAAGTGCGTTCTGGGGTCAGCATGGGCCAGGCATGGAGAAGTGCGTTCTGGGGCAAGCATGGGCCAGGAACGGAGAAGTGTGTTCTGGGGCCAGCATGGGCCAGGAACGGAGAAGTGCGTTCTGGGGCCAGCATGGGCCAGGCATGGAGAAGTGCGTTCTGGGGTCAGCATGGGCCAGGAACAGAGAAGTGCGTTCTGGGGCCAGCATGGGCCAGGAATGGAGAAGAGCGTTCTGGGGCCAGCATGGGCCAGGAATAGAGAAGTGCGTTCTGGGGCCAGCATGGGCCAGGCATGGAGAAGTGCGTTCTGGGGTCAGCATGGGCCAGGAACAGAGAAGTGCGTTCTGGGGCCAGCATGGGCCAGGAATGGAGAAGAGCGTTCTGGGGCCAGCATGGGCCAGGAATAGAGAAGTGCGTTCTGGGGCCAGCATGGGCCAGGCATGGAGAAGAGCGTTCTGGGGCCAGCATGGGCCAGGAATAGAGAAGTGCGTTCTGGGGCCAGCATGGGCCAGGCATGGAGAAGAGCGTTCTGGGGCCAGCATGGGCCAGGAATAGAGAAGTGCGTTCTGGGGCCAGCATGGGCCAGGAATAGAGAAGTGCGTTCTGGGGCCAGCATGGGCCAGGAATGGAGAAGTGCGTTCTGGGGCCAGCATGGGCCAGGCATGGAGAAGTGTGTTCTGGGGCCAGGAATGGAGAAGTACATTAATGGAGCATGCATTGGCCAGGCATGGAGACGTGCAATCTGGGGCCAGCATGGGCCAGTGCATTCTGGGGCATGCATGGAGACATGTATGCTGAAGTCTGTATGGGCCAGGCATGGAAAAGTGCATTCTGGGGCCAGCATGGGCCAGGCATGGAGACGTGCATTCTGGAGCCTGCATGGGGACATGCATGCTGGTATCTGCAAAGGCAGGTATGAGACGTGGATGTTGGAGTCTTTATGGGCCAGGCATGGAGAAGTGCATTCTGGGGCCAGCATGGGCCAGTGCATTCTGGAGCATGCATGGGCCAGGCATGGAGACGTGCATGCTGAAGTCTGTATGGGCCAGGCATGTAGAAGTGCATACTGGAACCTGCATGGAGACATGCATGCTGGAGTCTGCAAGAGTAGGTATGGAGACATGCATTCTGGAGTCTGCATTTGCCATTAATAGGAATATAGCTTACGTAGCATGGAAAGCCTAAATAAGAAATATGCACACAGCAAGGAACAGGAGGAAGAATATACATCATGGTTGCTTACGATGGTTATGTAACAAATACTCAGAAAGCAGAGTAGAGATTTTGTATGTGGCTTATGGGTTGGTAAGAGTAAGAGGTCCAGATGGAAGCCAAATATGCTTCACTCTAGGGTTAACAGTGTTTGGTTTCCCGAAGATTCTTAGATATAGAATTTTAAAAAAAAATAGCAAGGTAGTTTACCAACTTCTGAATGCTTGTCCTTCTCGTTCACTTTCTTTATTATTTTTTCTTGCAAATTTTCAGAGAGTTTGTCTATTCCTATGGGAGGAATTACTGTCTCGGTCACCTCTGAACTTATAGAAACAGACGGTCTCTTCTTTTTACCCCCCTTGGATATCTTTAGGTTGTTGGTTGAGGTCATCTCCACAGGTGGGACATGAACCGGGGCCAGTGGTGCTGAAATCAGAAAACAGACGTTATGATTATACGTTCAATCGGACATCAACAGGTTCTTATTTGAAGGTCTTATTTCACTGGCGAGTGAAAATGTATCCTTGGTAAGTAGAAATTCACAGGGTCAGTGTGCCATACATATAGATTTGCTATTTACAGATGCCTTTCAAATCATAATTTATTTTAAGGTACTGGCTATAATGATTTCAACTTTCCATAAACCCCCATCAGCACTCTGAACCATTATTCCACCAAATAAATACTTCATAAAGAGATTATATATATATATATATATATATATATATATATATAGGTCTCGTTACACCTGCTTCACATTATATTAGAGTTTGTACACTAAACTTGGAATTGTAGCTAACTGAATTTTTTATTACAAAGGTAAGGCAAAAACAGCAGATTTGAAAAAATTATCCACCTACAATATAGTTACAACTTGGCTATTTTAGCTTATATTTTGTCATTTGCATTTCACTCAAAGGGTTACTTTTTTTTTTTTTTTATTGTGTGCCAGGCGCTACTTGCCCATGACTTAGTTATACTTTAATTCTGTGCGGGCTACCTAATGTAAATTCTGTGCATGTTTTTTTGTCTATCTGTGCTGGAGACAGATGTGATAACCTTCTCACTTGCAGGTAGAGCGCTTGCAAGACGTAGTTTGCTCCCTCCCACCCACCCACCCACCCACTGTGCACTCCCCTCCTGCCTCTCGCTGTTGCAGATAAAGTTTTTGTTTTTTTTTAAATCCTCCCTCCCTCGTCCTACCAACTCTGTACCTCCCCTTGCCTGCTGAAATTGCAGACATGGGCTCTGAGCCAGCAATATTGACCTATCACAGGCTTCTCTACGAAGAGCCTGTGATTGGACCTCGCACAGCTGTGCTGGCATCAAGAGGAGCTGGATCCCAGGTAAGTAAAACAAACCTATTTTATGACACAAAAAGGAGGTGGGCAATTGTTACATTGCCCACAGGGCAGTATGAGCTTAACAAGGAGTTATAGCAAGCTTTTTATGACAATTTATCATTTAGTGAATAACCTCTATTGTCCAGAAAACTCACTGACATTCAGCAGACACAGTAATTAAACTGCATACTTATAAACAAAATGGATTTATTTTTTATTATAAAGGATTTCCTTTTAATAATGCCACTTTGACTATTTCTTGCAAGCTTTAGCAATTATACATAAACAGAATGTGCACTATTATAAATACACTTTCACATACAAAATATGTTTCTGACTTCAAGGGTCTCTTGTGACATGAAACCTGTACATGGCATCTTTGTTCCACATAGTATTTGCAATTACTTCTATTTACAACAAAAAGAGTGGGGGGGAGGGACCCAAACATAACATAAGAAGGTTTTATTTTCCGGTAAAATCATGCCACATAACTGATTAAAAATACCGTAAAAAAGGTGAATTTATATTGGAAGTCTAAGCTCAGAATTACACATTACAGCAAGAAGGCCTCCGTCAATTCATAAATAATATAAAAGACATCATCATAATTTAACTCTTACATCACCAGCTTAAATCACGGCATCTGGCCTATTTGCCGTGAAAACTGCAGTTTGTTAAAATAGAATCCATTCACAGCCCAAATTATGCAATTTACCATCAATATAATTCTACACGTTACATTATAAAGTATCAGTCTGGAAAGAACTCAAGATAAACATCCGTCTTGTCAACAATGCAGTTATTCTTTTACACGAGTACTCGCAAACAAGCATTGCAAAATGCTGAAAACAAAAATCAGCCTGTTTCACGTGGTTTCAAATGTAGACGCACTGAGATTACACACTTGGTTTACCCTGATATTACAAAAGGCAATCCACACCATGAAAAAAACGTATTTGATGATAAATAAAGTTCAGCTGCATCGCTGATTCAATGTATGGCTTATTTCAGTATTCAGTCACTTTAAAAGCAGAGAATGCTTAGTTCAGCAGACTAGGCCGTGCAACCAAATATGACTTCTCATATTAAATATAAAATGAGCAATCTGTGCAGAACAAATGCCAGACTTGCTCACTAGTTCCACCCGTCAAATATTAACGTTCTGTTACATTATAGAAGTAATCACACAATTGGCTTACAGACCTGCATATGGGAGACCCAAAGTCCTATCGATGGAGAGAGTTGGGATCAGATAATTAGCCAGAGACATGTAGGTCAAATCATCACAAACATACCTACAAACACCTGTTACGTGATTAGGCAGCTTCTAGTATTCACGTAGCTCTGCCCAGCTCAAGGCATTCTCTATTGAAAATGGAAGGCTTCTAATGGCTGGGACAATTTGCCTGAGATATGAATACTGCAGATTTGACTTGTATTCCTCCTCCAATGACAGAATATCTAGGCAACAAGCGATTGCAGTCATTCCCAAGGCCCCTCCTCACCTTTTGCTCATATATCCACTCTGATTATAACTGGAAATTATTTTTTATTGAAAGATCATCACCGTAAAGAATGGTATGTAATGTGCTTTGTATAATCTACATATTTAGATATTGTAAATTACAAATGTACAGAGAAATGTAACTATTACAGCATATAGCTGCCAGTACCCTAAAAAACAAGGAGCAGTCCTGATTTTTAACTCCTTTTTAGCTGTATTACACTAGTCTAGAATCTAGATGATAATTTAGGATGACCGATGTATTGTATTAAATCCCCTTTTCTATGAAAGTTTAACTCCTAAGCCCCCATGGATTATAAAATAGGAAAGGATGATGGGTATTGTAGTTCAACAACTGATAGCAGCAATCATTGGCTTGTAACAGATGTTTAGTCTAGCGATAATTGGCTGCTTATTGAAATTATCGTTATAACCTTAACAGACTGTGATGTTCATAGGTGTTTAATAGTTTTACTGTCATTTTGAGGGGTTTATATATTATTCATCCGACAGTACAAGAGTGGGTCCATTTTTTGTAATATCCATTTACACTCAGTTTGATGTACCCCAGGAATAGTACACATGCAGAAGGGTTTATATTAATTTAGTACAGGATTTATCCAAAAGCAAGGTCAATCAATCCGGATTAACAGCAGAAAGCTACCAATCAATGCTATATTTAGGGATTTATGTAGCCAGGTAAACCAGAATAAATTAGCACATTGATCAGATTACGAGGAAATAACTCCTTTCCTCCAAAGGGGGGAGGGGGTAAGCTACACCAAAATCAGTCAGATTCAGAACACAGAAGCAGAGAAAAACAGACAGGCCTCTGTCCACATGGTGAATAAGAGTAAAGTAACTCCAAACAGCATCGATATGAGCACTGATGGATGTCTGGTACATGTTGTTATAACGGAGTGGTCGGATATCAGCGTGATAAGTGATGAGAGTCAGTATCTGTATTCCAAGTATTTCCATTTGCCCAGTAGCCATTGCGGAGAGGAAACAACTCTGGCACTGCATCAGAAAGCAGAATCTTTTTTTAGCTTCTGATATCAGCATTTATTGTTCTGACCTGCTTAGCCTTTGATCAGCCATGTAACATAGGTAAAGTGGTAAAGACTGTAAATATGGAGCGACATTATACGACCAGGCATGCAGTGATGAGTAACCTCTTGGCCTGGCTTGTATCACTGGACTTGATATTTTGAGACCTTCTATGCAGTGCATGTTTATGAGCAGATTGCCCACTTCCGTTCCATTGGTTTTCTATCATTGTAAAGCATACCTCACAGAGTGCAATTTCATATTACGTACAAGGTGTTTTTGAGAATTGGAGGAAGTGGATCATCTCCATCAAAAAAAGCAGAATTTTAAGTTTGTTAATGCTTTTTTTCAAACACCAGAATCTACCGAATGTACTGTAAAGGATTGTCAGCTGTAGCCTAGAGTGCCCTTTTAGTGTGCCCAGGGCACAGCCAAGATTGGCAAGAGACTGACCTCATGCCATCATATAAGGAAAGGAAAAACATCTTCATTATCTCTGGAAACATGGAACTATTCAGGCAAAACCCGAGAAATCACAAACAAGGAGAGACATTTACATTGTTAAAAAAAAGCCAGCCTTTAAAAGGGAATTCCTATGTATGAGAGAAGTTGTATACTCCCATAATTCTCTGCCAATAGAATCGTAATATTAACAAAGCACCATGGGAACTGTAGTTTCACAAAAGTCAGTGGTTTTCTGATGTGAACAATTTGGACCAAAGAACACAAGAGGGAAAATAGACCGTGCTTCCAGATGAGGATTGTCCAATTACTGTAGAGTAGTAACTGGCAAGGAATAACTGAAATATTTGTGTCTGGCACAGAGGGGGTTAAACTGCTTATCACCAATTCATTTGTTGCTAAGCGATGTTTCCAAGTAGTAGATTTATTTGTGCACTTTGTGGATCATAATGAAATACCCTAGCAACTGACAGAACATCACTAGAACACTTCAAAAGGGGGACTTGTCAAGGAAAATAAATCTAATTGAGGAGAAAAATAGGCCTGACAGGGCCTATGTTAATATGTATACGTTCTCAAACGCCGGTTTACTTTAAATGTAAACTTTGCTAATTGTGTATTAATTAGCCTCTTGGAGCCAGGACCAGCTACGTAAAGATTCGTAAACGGTTATGTATATATTTATTAAAGATTGTGTGTTATGGCTCTGTACCTACCCTCATAATTCAATCGAGAATACAGGAAAATTACATTTTATAAACTAGCAAAACAAAGAGTGAGACAGCAATAAAATAAAATCTCAATTTAAAAGTCATATCATTATTATTGTGTATATTTATGAATGGTGGCAGGGGGTGACATTAAATTGTCCAATAACAATTACAGAAAGAACACTAATGAAATTAACAGAAATATGAAAAGACACAAATTGGTATTGCATAACTAGTTGAATTCTAACATTCTATACTCCCATGAATCACCATGCAACATGGAATGCTCTGCTTCCTAAGAAATGGTAAATACATATCTGGTTTTCTTTTAGTAAGTCGGACATCACATTTGAATAGTATCTTTAAAGACCAGATTGTGATGATGGCAAAGACCCTCAAAGGTACTTAAGTGGGGGTCAGAAAGAGAGACAAACAAACATATTGTTAGACTTACAAAGAGAAACAAGCTGAACGAGTGTACACTACATTTTTTATTATTTATTTTACCTGAAGAAGTTGAAGCTATCCTGCCATCAGCTACAGCTTTGGAAGAATAGGTTATTTGAATATTTTCCTTTTCTTTATGGGGACTGTCAATGAGAGAACTGGACTCTGGGACTAAAGGTGTTGTATGCTCCACACTACGCCTTAGATCAAGAGGTTCAGGCTTCTCTGGTGGTATATAGGCAACATCAGGTACTACACAAACAAAGAATGTGACAATGCATTATAATACGATGTTCAATGGGACAGACATGCAAGAAAATCTACTATTCCTCCACCAGAATCTGATGATGGCAAGGGATACACTCTTGTAGTGTAGAATTGGACAGACGCTGACAAGAACTAAAATTCACAACAGAGTCCAATAACAGGTACTGTTACATTCATTTTTAATCTTGAGATCAAAAAAAGTAAAATTGTTTAGGTCCAAAACAAATTAACTGTGCATAACCTAAAGAGAAATATCACTTTTTTTCCCCGCAATGCATAAATGAGATAGACAGACAGATCTGTGCAGTGGGCCAACTAAGACATCTTTAAATATCTATATTAAAAAGGCTAAATCATGCTTTCACAGCTTCCTTCACAATAATAATTTAGGACGAGCCAAATTTTGAGCAGTCTAAAGATTAAAATAAAAAAATGGGGTAAACAGCTGTTGCTCTCAGTAATGTACGTAAAGGGCCATCTGGCTAAATAGGTGTTAGATAGGAGACCCTGACGATTAAAATACATTAAATGAGTCCATTACCCTTGGCTACTGAAAGATCTTGTGACGTCTGAGGATAACTTGTCATTCCTTTTCCGTCACTCACAGAAGGACAGGGGGTTTCAGCCACAGGGGTAGATAGTCGTCCTGATCGCCTTCGGCGATTGTTGTGTCCGGAAGACCTAGAGAGATTCGTGGGCTGTGTCACACCTATAAAAGAAGATCTTTCAATGATTATGGAAACAAGAAAGGTCACGCACCTGGTTAAACTGTTTAAGCCCTTTCACATCTAATGGCACACATACATTTCTGTATGGCATAGAAGGACTAATGATACAATGTTCATTAGGAATACCACTTAACTGTTGTAATGAGACCAGATGGGATGTACGGAGAATTTGTTTTCTAGTACAGAGCTTCAGTGTAGGGCTCTTGAAGCAGCTATTCAGGAGGCCGTCTCAATATTATTTATATAGGGTTTACATTATTAGCCCCAATTTGAAAACTATAAATACTTTTTCCTAGTTTCTATGAACAATAAATTGTGAATTGTGCAAGGATGCCATAATTCTATTGTTAAGGATTTAAGCATAACATTATTTTTGGAGAACATACTTTGCGAACAGTAAAATATACCATCTGTGCTGTTTTCTTATTCAGCTGGAATGAATTGCAATTTGCAATCCATGTAATTTTGTAACAAGTTCTCAGTTGATATATAGAAATAAACAAGTTATGTTAAAGAAATGGACATACACACTTGTGCACAAACAAAAACAAACGAGGACACCAGCGGCCTATATTTAAAAGTCTCTGATTTTTAGTATCACAAAGTACGTCCATTAAACTGTAATAAACATTTCGTTTTTTGCTTAATAAAAATGTAAACTAAAAAAAGTTACATAGGGAAATATTGAGGCGTTAAAATGAATGCATTATGGCAATACCAGCAAAGTTTTGCAAAAATCGGACAACGACGCGCGTGCGTGTGTGTGTGTAGGCTTATTGCACACTTTCACCTATTTAAAAATACAGTAACAAAACAAAAAAAAACACATTTTAATTATGATGGTGGTTGGAAGCGGAATAATAAATGTCTCTCCTACTTGTCAGCAAACAGGCAGGTAACGATACACATTGAAACCAGAGATAAACCTAATCTATTACTATTCTGTCAGTTTATACTAAGACAATAAAAAGTACTGCGAAGTTCTGCTTATCGTACATTTCTATATTATGCCTTCAAAGGACAGATATGCAGATTATCCTATCAACTTATGTCAAAACATTAAAACCTTATAAATGAATATGAGAGCTCTCTTGAAGCAGAGATTCACAGAGACACACAATAGGTACACTGTGTTCAGTTAGTTATGCTATATTTTAATAACAGTACTTCGTTTTGCTCCCTTTCGGCTCCTCAAAAAAAGTCTGCAGCATTTAAATTTTCCCCTTAAAACTATTGCAGTGCACGATGACTTGCGTTTATGGGAATTGTAGTTCAGCTGATTTCTACAACAGAAATCTAAACTATATATGCCACAAATATTTCTGCGCAAATTAAGCAACGCTTATGAGATAAACTCAGGAGTGCAACTGCAAATTACTTGGACTGAATCACTGCAGAAGCTGCACGGCCAGGAAACTTGCAGCAAATTACAAAGATGTGCTGTGTCTGCTTTAATTGTACACCACATCTTAAATTTGGCAAATAGCTGCCTTTATTTAAAAAGATAAAATCGTAATGCTTTTAATGGGGTTGAATAAAAGTATAGACATCATGCATTTAATCATATAAAGTGGTGGTTGCATTACTAGATCTGTGACCATTCACATGCTATCATGTGCTATAACAAGGTATTCGGGGAGATTTTTCTTTCTCTTCAACTTTGCAAAAAAAGGTAACAAAAAAATAAAAATAAAAAGCACCGATTAGCATGTTCAATTTCCAAGTATATAAGTTAAGGTGAATAAGAGGATAAAACTATCCCTATATAAGATAAGGTGAATAAGAGGATAAAACTATCCCTATATAAGATAAGGTGAATAAAAGGATAAAACTATCCCTATATAAGATAAGGTGAATAAGAGGATAAAACTATCTATGAATGGAGTCAAAACAACAAAACTTTGATTTTCAAACTTTGAAGTGGCTGAAATTTCCATTGGTTTAAAGACTAGCAACTTTTAAAAAAATAATAATAATAAAAATAACAAATCAGCCTGCTAGCCATTGTGTTATGTTCTAAAATAATTCAGCAGTTTAAGATTGCTTTTCCACTATATATTTCTACACACCTGCCTTGACCCTCTTCACTGGACACTCCTGAACACAATGCTTACCAGCGGGCCACCGGTTCACTTGTTTCTTTTTCATTTGAATTAACACAATAAATTAACATTGTGAGCCCATGTTTTGTGTTTGTTTTTTTGATTCATACAAAGTGTCAGCTGTGTTATTTGAGACATAAAATAATGTATCTGGCAGTTTTATCCATGCTATGTGTGTACAATGGGTTATAAGTGTCATGTCCTCGCCTTGCGTTAAGTCTGGAGATATAAGGGGTACTGGGGATTTTTTACACCCGGAGACGTCCCCAGGTTCACGTCTGTCTTTCTTGGTACGAGCCTTCCCTGACGGAGACAAAGCTGTCGGGATCAGCGAGGGTTTCAATGTGATGCCATCATGGCAAACACCAGCTTCATTTTGTTTCTGACTCTGAGGTTTGGGAGAAATCTCCTGAATGAAAGAAAATAAGATGACAGTTTAATTGGCATACATTCTGCTTTTATGCATCAGACAATGTGATTTCCTTTTGAAGTATAAAAAAACCTGTTAATGTGTGTTCACAGCAAGAGAAATGATTCCATGCAGTTTATGGATAGAGTAAGCATATAACCACATTCTAACCTACTTGACTAAAATAAAATCAACGTTAAAGCGAACACGGACTTGCAAATGTGCCCTTTCTTTACAGAAAAGTTTTTGAGATTTTCCAGCTCTGACCTACTAATTGTATTGTATCTTAATTCTTTTGGGCAGGGGTAAAAAGTTACACATTGAGATGTAAAAAAAAAAAAAAAAAAAATGGAATCCCATTAATTGTATGTTCTGTTTAGCTGACACAAAGTGTACCTGCAACACACGCATATACCTGCGTGTAACGGGTATGTAAAATAAAATTACTGCACGGATTTCAAATGGTTGAGAAGGCAGACAACAATTTTGTTGATAACCGTACGATAAATTAAAGACTCAATAGTACCCACAACTTTCAGTTCAACAACCAAAATTAATGTCAGTAAGAAAACATTGTTTCGGAGGATGTTGCATGATGTGCTAGATAATTATGCGTTGGGCAACTCTTGATTTAGTCAGCGACAAATTGACTAAGAACAAAATGAGCAGTCTAGCATGTTTTAGAGAACCAGAGTGAATGACTCAATCAGTTGCTTATCTTTACTTTATGTAGCACACAAAGAAAAGGAACGCATCTCAGGAATTATACAATATCAGCCATGATTACGTTAAATAAAAGGTGTTTGATCTTAACTTTTGGGAATATCAAATTTTGACATTCTTTAGAAATCGCACTGGGGTTTTTCCCAATAATCTAAAAGAAAACTAGGGTTGCCATATTTAAATTTGAACACCATCACACATAAAATATGCATATTGCAGAATTGTTTTTGAACAACTGCAAACTGCATATTTCATTGGCCCCCAAAGCATTTTCTATTTAATTTTTAAGTGTGTTTCCATGTTTACGCAAGAAACAACCTATGCCACTTCATAATAGCAAAAATATGTCACCAGCAGAATGGCAAAGTTCATATTGAAAGAAAAACACAGGCATACAATGTATGTAAATGTTTCTATTAAGTGGAGGGATAGAAGTAAGCGGTTAAGTTAAAAATAAGGACAAGAAATATCAATTTTAAAATTTAGACATCTGAAAAATGGAATGAAATTAACCTTAGTACAAAACATTAAGTGAATGTTCGTACAAGGAAACATGACAATTATAAATATGTAAAAAAATTTATATACCGTAGGTTAATTTTTCAACCGTTACAGAAACATTAAAAAGAAAAAAAAGTTTTAGAAATGATATGGTATACTTTGTCTTGCAATATTTTATAGAAAGTCTGAAAAATTAGCATAGTGGTTCACAAAAAGGAGAGAAGTCACCAATGGAATGTACTCTGTAAAAACAGAACACTTTGATAAGTCTTCTCTACTGTCTGTATGCTTGTATACGACAAATACAGTTACACCAATTATCTGTACTGTAGAGGGCAAAGCATGAGACTACTGCAGTGTGCACAAATCCATGCAATGGACTCTGTGCTCTGAGTTCTCAAAGCCATCTGCCATTTACAATACATCTGCAGAGATGTAGAGGGACACAATGGAACCCAGCAGAGAAAATTGTTGCTTTGAAAGATGGATGTCGTTGCTGGGATATTAAACAAGGTTTTCTAGGCTAAACTTCATTTTACGGTGCAAAATGAATGTTGGTTTAACTAATATCACTATTTTGGAGGGGAGGTAAAATGAAGAAAATGATATGAAGCTTTAGTTCCGGAGCACTTAAATTGAAACCAAACAGGAGTAATCGTACTAACCAAGTAACTGTCAGGAAAGTGGGGGGGGGGGGAGGGGAAAGTACATGGCATGGAAGTCTAGAATGACTATCTAGAGATTGATAAATTAAACAGGCATACGTGCACATTTACTGGGTCTATTAAAGTAACACTGCACAAAGCTGTATTCCTTACACTATAGGAGCCTTTAAAACAGACGTCAAATCGTACAGCGGCACAAAGATTATTTTTGTAAACATTTGTATGATAACACTGTGGATACATTTCTACATATTTCCTATTGAGAATCATAACGTTTCCCTACCTATCTGTTGTAAAAAAAAAAAAAAAAAAAAAGTCTAGATTTATTCCATTTTCCAAGTTACTTGATGTCAATGATTGGCTTTTCCTGGTGACTCGCAATACTTACTGTACCAAACTTCTGTCTTACAACGGCAGGCAAGACATTTATTTTATGATGACAATCTCTGATGTTTAATAACTCAAAGGCAATAACAGAGATAAACACAACCCAGGGGCAAAGCTTTAAAAGGGGAGCACACAACAAGAAAACCACACAGTGATATTTTAGCTGAAAGGTCTGTGCTCAGAACTTGCTTCACAAATGTTCTTCATGGAGAAGTCCCAATGTCCCAATGTCCCAAATCTAACTCATGCAACATTTCACGAGCACTGTGAATAAGCTTCACTTACAAATTGTCAACTTGTAATATATCAATGATTATTAGTTTGTTTGTTTTTCAGTTCTTTAAAGATTTATTTTTTATTATTATTATTATTATTATTATTATTTTTAATGGCAGCCCCCACCACTTGCACACATTTTATCAACAGTTACATTTATGAGAATAACATACAACACAAGCCAAAATAAAAAAGGTTATTTGGAAACTGATTTAGAAACCTCTGTGTATTTTGAGATGTTGTAATGAACGATGCAAAGTACACTTAATTGCCAAAAAACAGAATCAAGATATATTTTTCCTTTTTGTCTTGTTGGTGCATAGGGCAGCAAGTTAGACTTTGAAAACAATCTTCCAAAAAGAGTGCAGATATTTTTGGGGGCGATCTTCAAAATTCCATCTTCCTTCTAGACAACTGAATGCCCAGGAAGTGATAAGATTTTTTTTTTTATAAACCGTCTGCTTGATAGTTGATGCATAGAGTTTCATTTAGCAATGAGGAATGGCAGAAAGTCGTAGATCCAGCGATAGACAGATACCAAGTTCCTTTAAGCACAGACTTAAGGCTAGGACACGGCATTACACTTCAATCAATCAATGAAAAGCTGCAGTTCACATTAATTATAGCCACAACACGTAAATAAACATTTTTTTATTGCACGTTTTCACACTGGTGAAAGGCATCAACTACAACAAACTCAATTTCTGCATACATTGTCAGCTCTATAAGAAAAGTCACATTGTTCCTTTACAGAAATTTTGTTCTAATAAAAAATAAAAACAAAAATCTCCCTACGACAGGCATCACTCACAAAAACACTACCACATATGCAATTTGTTCTCATAAAAAAAAGCACGACAACAATTTTGCAATGCATGACCCTGGATACAGTATGGTATATTGGTTTGTATTAAATGGGAAACCTTAGCATCAGAATACCAATGATTGCCATTAAAAGCACATTAAAAATATTACATTTTCTATCTATTTTGTTTATTAAAATAAGCTTTTTAATCAAAAGCACTTTTATAAAATATTCAAGATTAAACTAAATGGATGGTGGGGAGTGATTCCTGAAAATACTGGAATCCGAGTCAGATCTTAAAAAAAAAAAATAAAAGGATTGGTAAATGTAAGGAATTCTGAACTAAATTGGCTAAAATAAATATAATTGTAATGTATCACTGTTATTTTAGGAATCGTGATAAATTAGCATCAATACAGACGTCGTTTTGTCTTGCAAACTACACATCAAATTATGTGCCTGAAAAATTGAGGGTTCTGTGGCACGTGATTAAATTCAATCCCACTAAAAAAAAAAAAAAAATGTAAAAAACCCTAGAAAAAAGTTAAGCCCGTGTAAGAGTTCCCATGTAAAACAATCACAAGTCAGAAAATAAACATATCCAATTGGAATACATATGGCTCAACAAGCACGGCAGGATTAGAATTCCCAACCACTAGATACCTGATGTGTTGTAGTATGCTGTTTTTTTCTTTTAACTATGCAACAAATATTCATTAATGAGGAAAAACATTGGTTTAGAATAAAACAGTTGGGAAACAAAATCTAATAATTACATTACAAATAATTATAGGCTAACATGAAAAAACATAAAACCAAATATGTAAACTTAATGGAAAAAAATGCTTCTTTTGTTATTTTTACTTTTTCTGCAGAGTTTCTAATATTCTTTCTGACATTTTTTTGTTGGATATAAAATGTGAGGATCCTAAAAACATTAACTATCCCGAAAGATACCGGTCTCGATGCAACCATGACACTGTGTTAGCAGTACTGGACCTAGAGCTTAGAAAACACATCTATTCTTCAGGTTTTTGAACGGAGAAGTATCATTCTGATTTTCTTTTTTCCAAAGACTTGTTAGCATATTATTAAAAGAGCCAAAGACTGAATGTGACCAAGCCACTACCTTTGTAGGAGGGTCAAGGAATAAAATAATCTTGTTTTGCTATTTCAAAGACTACTTGGGGGGAGATCACTGTTTACGCCTAGAAAGCGAATCCTCCATATAATACTCATAACATAGAAACGGACTATAAAGACAAAATTTAAAGAAAAGAGTATTTGTGTATGATATAGGGGCTGTACAAGGCTTAAAGGGACACTAAACGCACACAGACCAATTAATCCCATTGAAGCGGTCTGGGTGCAGTGTCCCTGTCCCATTGCTTAGCCCTAGAATGTAAAACACTGCAGTTTCAGAAAAAATGAAATGTTTATATTGCGTGGCTAAGAGTGCCTCTTGTGGCTGTCTACCAGACACCCACTAGAGGCGCTTAATACTGTTTCACAGGGTTTAACTCCATAAAACGACAATGGACATCCAGTGTCTTCAAATCCTCCATAGGAAAGCACTGATTAAAGGTTTTCCTAAGCGAAAGCTCTAATGCGCACGCAGCACTCGCTGGGCATGCGCATTAGGTTTCCAAATCGAAATTACATTGGCAGAGCCCAATCCAGCACCGAGGAACATCAGCGATGGAATCAGGTAACTGAAAAATGGGCTCTTTTCACGGAGAGGACAGGGGGAGTAGGGGCACAGGTAAACTATAGTGTTAGGATACAGTTTTGTTTTCCTAACATTATAGTGTTCCTTTTAAAGGCCACATCCTCACAAGGACATAATACAGCGACAGTGAATAAATGAAGGACAAGGTCATGTGGTTTATTTAAAGGGGCACTATAGTCACCTGAACAACTTCGGCTTAATGATTGGTTGTAATAATGGTTGTTCAGGTGAGAACTATAGCTCCCTGCAGCCTCTCTCATGTAAACACTGTATTTTCTGAGAAAATACAGTGTTTACATTGAAAGCTAGGGACACCTCCAGTTGCAGTCACTCAGAGTGAACCAGAGGGACTTCAGAGTTGATGGAGGCATAATATTCAATTCATCTCTATGAGGAGATGCTGATTGGCCAGGGCTGTGTTTGAATCATGCTGGCTCTGCCCCTGATCTGCCTTTTTATCAGTCTCAGCCAATCCTATGAGGAAGCACTGTGATTGGATCAGGCTACCACATGTCAGCAGACTGCTTGTTTTTCTGAGTCTAACAGCATGCAGAGTTACAGCTTCTGGCTTGAAAACCGTAAGATTTTTACTATATTTATGGAGGCATGAGGGGCCCAGGGGGGCTAGATGGTGGTGTTAACACAATAGGGCCAGGAATACATGTTTGTGTTCCTGACCCTATAGTGATCCTTTAACAAAGCTCAAATGGCAATATTAACCCCTTAAGGACCAAACTTCTGGAATAAAAGGGAATCATGACATGTCACACACGTCATGTGTCCTTAAGGGGTTAAAGGAACACTATAGTCACCTAAATTACTTTAGCTAAATAAAGCAGTTTTAGTGTATAGATCATTCCCCTGCAATTTCACTGCTCAATTCACTGCCATTTAGGAGTTAAATTACTTTGTTTCTGTTTATGCAGCCACACCTCCCCTGGCTATGATTGACAGAGCCTGCATGAAAAAAAAACTGGTTTCACTTTCAAACAGATGTAATTTACCTTAAATAATTGTATCTCAATCTCTAAATTGAACTTTAATCACATACAGGATGCTTTTGCAGGGTCTAGCAAGCTATTAACAGAACAGGGGATAAGGAAATCTTAATTAAACAGAACTTGCAATAAAGAAAGTCTAAATAGGGCTCACTTTACAGGAAGTGTTTATGGAAGGCTGTGCAAGTCACATGCAGGGAGGTGTGACTGGGGTTCATAAACAAAGGAATTTAACTCCTAAATGGCAGAGGATTGAGCAGTGAGGCTGCAGGGGCATGTTCTATACACCAAAACTGCTTCATTAAGCTAAAGTTGTTCAGGTGACTATAGTGTCCCTTTAACCCCTTAAGGACACATGACATGTGTGGCATGTCATGATTCCCTTTTATTCCAGAAGTTTGGTCCTTAAGGGGTTAAAGGTCAATGAATATTCTAGAGATCGTTTGCTGAAGAAGAAGAAAAAAAGTTGAAACATTTTGTTTCACTAAAATATATATATATATAGCTTTAGTGTTGCTATCCCAGTTATCTTTATAACCCCTGCCCATTTCTCCCCCATATGTATTTAAAAAAAAAAAATGAAATGTTTGCTTACCTTTTTACATTAGGAGCTGCTTTCTCTTTGCCTCCCGCGACGTCATGGAGAAGGCATGGGAGATCAGATGGAATCAATGCTTTTCTATGGGGGCTTCCGCGTCACATGACCGAGCTTTACTAGGTCAGTGCTGCAGATATACATCGAGTGGCTGTCAGAATGTCAGCCACTAGAGGTGGATTTAACCCTCAATGTACACATTGACATTTTTTAAAAAAAATACTAGGTTAAATAGACTACTGCACAAGGGAACTTCATTGAGATAAAGTGCCCTGGGTGACTTTAGTGGTCCTTTAAAGGGACATCATAAGCACCAAAACAACTTCAGCATAATTATTATTATTGACAGAGCACCAACAAATTCTGCAGCACTGTACAATGGGTGGACTAACAGACACATACTTGTAATAACAGGAGTTGGACGCTCAGGAACAGAGGGGTTGAGGGCCCTGCTCAATGAGTTTACATGCTAGAGGGAGTGGGGTATAGTGACAAAACATAAGGGTGAGGTAGAAAAGTATTCACAGAAGGCTTAGTGGTTGGTTTTATTTTTTGAATTACACAGTTGCAGGAGAGGAAGTATGGTGGGAAAGCTATTGACACTTTGGTTGATATGGCTTCCTGTAAAAGTGAGTTTTCAAAGTTTTTGTTAAGGAGTGGAGACTGGGTGAAAGTGTAATGGAGAAGGGAGGTCCACAGGAACTGTGCAGCCCTAAAGAAGTCTTGAAGGCAAGCATCAGAGGTGGGAGCACATAAAGAGGATAGACGCTTCGGCAAAGCATAGGGGCCTAGGTGGGACATACTTGTGTATTAGGGAGGATAGGTAGGTTTGCAACATTGCGTAGAGATTTGTAAGCAAGTTCCAGGATCTTAAATTGGGCCCTATATACAGATGAGCAGTGAGACTACATGGGGTATCCTCTATACACTAAAACCATTTCATTAAGCCAAAGTTGTTTAGGTGCTTAGAGTATCCCCTACTAAATGAATATCAATGGCTCAAATAGTCTGGGATTGAACATTTGGTGTCACGTTTATTTCAGATATCAGCATCTAGCTCCATTCAGAATTTATAAACAATATGTTGTACTACAGATCAATTCTTTAAGGAGCAATTTGAAAATATAGAAAACTATCACAGGATGTTTAAATATGTGGTCTATAACCAGAGAACAACCTTAATATTTATTGAACATGGATTGTCAAACAGGCGAGAAAGATATATATATATATATATAAAATATAGTATTTAGCAAAACTGAAGAGGACAGGATGGGCGAGGAGAAACATCTAAAAAAGTTAATTCACATAAATACTAGTAGGAAGAAGTATTTTTTTATTCTAAAATAACTCAGAGGTGGTTGAGTTGCCTAGCCAAAAGGGAGCTTGTTGACTGATGAAGACCAACTTATGTGACATTTAAAGGAACACCCAACATGTATAAATTTACTTATTTTTAACAATAGAATGCTCTTGTCTGTGTTTAGATTACTCGTTCAGCCTTTTATTTCAGTGCTGCTATCTCTCATTGACATCATGATGACTTCAATGATGAGTTTTGTCCAACCTGATGTTTCTTGTTGCAAAGCATTGGATGCGTTTGGTATTACCATGAAGGACGTGATTACATCAATCATGGAGAAAGAGCCTGTAGTAGATTTCAGTCTGATAGCTACTAGAGTCATAGTTTCCGACAAACTTGAACATTGTCCAATACATGGGAGAGTATCAGTGTGCCAAAATCATTTCACAAAAAGTAAAATTTGGTGTCCCTTTAATCAGCACCATGATAGTTTTACTACAGCAGTAGACTAAGCAATAAAGGGATATTATGTCATAAAAAGGTATGTAAATTCACTATTTAGATTAACTTGATTATATCCGTTGTCAAGGCGTAATTCCTATGCACAATTACAAACACACTTGAGATTTATTTGCCAACACAGGTATTGCAAATAATGGGAGAATGGAGGTCAACATAATGGAAAGTGGGGAGAAAACAATAAGGCCAAGATAACGAGGCTGTAAACGTTAAACCTAGACCTTGCAATTCACTTGTGCCACAGAGCCTTGATTCCTACAGTACCTGGATGGGGGTATTCAAACACCACATCAAAAATACTAATACCACCAGATCATTTTCAGACTTTCTCTACACAAAATACTATACAGTTCTATGTTTTTGGATCTCTCCCACCTACTACTAATACTTACAAAGTTTTCTGGGAAGCCTACAAAGGTGACCGCTTTGGGACATTCAGCCTGGGCGTGGGAGCTTGGATTTTTCTACAATATATTAAAATGAATTTAGAGTTACATTTCCAATTAACATTCTAGTAAATATCTTTGCCCCAAGTCAGTAATACTCAAGCCATTCAGGGATGCAAGAAAACACATTGCATCGGCATCTTAGCATAGTGTCTTGTTTATTAATCCTAGCTTGAATGTAGAACAAATCCAGCCATAAAGAAAAGGAGTTGCAGGTTTATTCACTGAACGGAGAATTGTGAAAATCTGACCAAAGGTCAAAGTATTCCAGCTGGCCAAATGAGAATTTCTCTTCCTTTAATTTAGCTTGGCTTAACATTTTTAAAATTTCTTCTCAAATCTCCACAATTCTTGGTTTAGTGAATACACTAGAATGTTCCTACTGGAATCGTAATACAAGAAAAAACTGTTGATATTTTATTGTTGAGTAGTATTTAGTTTTGAACTCCTTAACCTTTCAACAATTAAGTTCAATCTAAAAGTTGCCCACCACACAATAAGTGCAATATAGTCCTGCTCAGAAGAGCTTACAATCTAATTTAAGTGCAGGAGAACCATGGCGAGTGACTTCTTCAAAGCTCACAATCACAGAAGATTACAGAATTTCAAAACTTTTCAATAAAATTCATTTTTACCTCCTCTTTACATCTACTCTACAGATCAACAGCTGTCATTGTTAACTTTATGCTCCAATACACATTTGAAAGCATTTTTTTTTTTTTATCTTTTAAGGAGTAACATGTTCTTGTTTAAGTCACCTGACTTCACAGTGAATTTAACAGCACTTTAATGTATCGCCCCAGTTGGTTTTTAATCAGATATTACAATTGGTCTTATATTACAAAGTAAACAACAGACACTGTGAAAAGTGAAGTCAACGGGCAAGAAAAAAAAGGCAAGACTCCAACTTGATTCTGCATTTGAGAGTAATTGTATAATAAAAACTACTGCTAGTAAACATACAGTATTAAAAACCTGACTCCATGTCTGCAAGAGGCTTCTATCCAGTCCGCGTTTAGCTATTGCTGCTCCAAAGCATTCTGATGTAAAGAACTCAAGCAAGCAAGTTTGATTTGGTGTGGGAGGATAGTAAAATATAAAATGGACTGGAATCGGCCCCACAACCAGGAGGCAGATTTAGAATACTTACAACAAGCTTTTGATTTCTGCACATCAAAAGCATTGCACCATAAACAGGCACTGATTTGGAGTATTTCTGAACAGGTTCAGTAAGTTACAGCCCTGTGGTAGGTCCCTGCTGGGATCTCATTTCATACCTCCTCCAGCCTTGAAGTCATTTCGGCAGCATGCTCCTTCTTTTCCGCGTCATCCAACTCAACGGCTTTTGAAGCCAGCAACCCTTATAAAAGAATGGAAAAACGTTTTTAACCACAAAAATATAACGTGACTTAAATCCCCTAATGTCCCAATTAGATAATATTCATCTAAGCAAGCCACAGTAAATGTGGCTGTAATTACCACTTAGAATCGACCATTGGCCCTACTGGAGGGCGACATCTTGAAATTTCAGTTTTACTACAAAATATCATTTTAAAAAATTGATTTAGTAACTACTCAGCCATTTGAAATCATGGCTTAAATATATATCTATATATGAAAATATATGAATTTGGTTTTCTTCCTACAAATAAAGTGGAAGGCTATTTACATGGAGAGCAAAGCAAACTGTGGTTCATGTCCTGATAAAATGACTGTGAAGTGGGAACACAGTACAATTAAGTGTTTGTCTAGTGTGTCCACAGCACAACTGAGTGGGGGAACTAAGTGTTCCTTAAGAGCTTTGCTCGCTCATGTTCGTCGTGCTTAATGTGTTTCAGTTAGAAGGTAAGATTTCAGAAGAATCTTGAGATGATTGTGCATTCATCTGCTCCACATGGCCGCCTTTTAATGATCATTATTATTTATAGAGCTCCAGCACAGTCCACATTACTGTACAAGCGGGATAAAAACAATTCAAACAAATTCAGGGGGGGGGGGGGGGGGGGGAGGGGTGGAACACGTTAAGATTCTGGAGATACAGGAGATGAGAAAGGGCCGTCATCAGATGAGCCTAGACACTTCTACGTGACAAGATTTAGAAAGTATTCAGGTTATACAATGTCTACCAATTTTATTTCAGACTCTATATTCACCAGTCCAAATCTATCACTAGTTTATAAGCAGCATTTTTCCGGAACCAAGTAATTAGTGGAACAAGTTTAGACAGAGGTAAACACAATGTGAGGAGCGCTTGCAGTCTAAAAGACACACAGCACAGTTCCGTATGTTTACAATGGAAGCTAAAGCTTGGTGCGGTTAATTCATTTTTGTGTTACGTTTATTCAATTTGCAGTATAACTAAGCACTTGGTAGTAGTTTCATTCATGAATTCAGCGACAAAGCACACCATTTCAGAAAGTCTACTTATACTGGCTGGGGTATGCATCCTCTCTGAAGGCAAGGTGTAAGGAGCAGTGCTTCCAATGGCTGTGAATGTTTGAAAACAGGTAGCAGCTTATAAAGAATAGATTGATATGTGACAGGGACAAGAGGACTCTTTGAGAGCAGTATGTGTTAGTATGGCTTCTTCTGCAGATTTTGCGTGGGTTTATTGAAATCATTCTATTGCTTACTGCTGCAATTCAAACCCCAAACCAGAATCCTTGCAATGTTAGAGTGTTTATCTGACCAGAGGTCTAGTTATTTTTTTTTCCTTTAATTCACAAAATGATTTTGTAACTTCAGCCCAAAATTGATACTATAAAACATGGCAAATCCTGTATATAAAGATACCTGTTATTTTGTTCAGTCGGGCTCTTTTTGCTTGAAACAAACTGGCTTGACTTATTTTCCTCTTTAATAAAAGCTCATCTTCTCGTTGCTGTAGAGGTATCTTTGGAACATCTAATGCAATTTATAAGCAAACACAAGACACAAAATTAAAGAAAATAAAAAGCAATTTGAATCAATAATTTCATAAATATAATAATTTCCAAGTATTTTCCAATTGAATAAATAAAGGACTGGCTGAGCTTCATGTAAACTTTATTCTGCCACTGCTAGAGTGTAAAAGGCCACGATAAGTCATAGGAAGCCAAGAACTATATGCCCAGCGGTATCATAGCTACAACTCACAAGATGGATTCTCAGTCTTACAGCTGGTAAAACATCATGGGAATTAAAGTTCTGATGCAGTGAGGTGATCTACTCCAATCTGGCCCTGGTCTCAGTCATCAATGATACAGAGTCTACTCTTACAAAATAACTGTCACTTGGGCTCCCACGTAGACTTAAAGGGACACTATAATCACCAAAGTAACTTTAGCTTAATGAAGCAGTTTTGGTGTATAGAACATGCCCCTGCAGTGTCACTACTCAATTATCTGCTATTTAGGAGTTAAATCACTTTGTTTATGCAGCACTAGTCACACCTCCCTGCATGTGACTTACACAGTCTTCCTAAATACTTCCTGTAGAGAGTAATCTAATATTTACACTTCCTTTATTACAAATTATGTTTAATTTATAATTTGTCCTGCTCTGTTAATAGCTTGCTGGACCCAGCAGGAGCCTCCTGTATATAGTTTAAGTTAAATTTACTGAGCAGGAGATAAAAAAAAATTAAGAAAGTTACACCTGATAGAAAATGAAACCATTTTGTTTTCATGCATGCTGTGTTTTTATTTATTACTTTTTATACTTTTTGTATTTTATCGGCTTATTCTGCCTAAAATAAATTCTTATTATGCTGATCCTGACCCTTGAAATTCCTTTCTGGGGAGACCTTCAGTTAAAATATATATATATATATATATATATATATATAGATATATATATAGATATATAGATATAGATATATAGATACAGAGAGAGCGAGAGACAGACAGAGAGAGCGAGAGACAGACAGAGAGAGCGAGAGACAGACAGAGAGAGCGAGAGACAGACAGAGAGAGCGAGAGACAGACAGAGAGAGCGAGAGACAGACAGAGAGAGCGAGAGACAGACAGAGAGAGCGAGAGACAGACAGAGAGAGCGAGAGACAGACAGAGAGAGCGAGAGACAGACAGAGAGAGCGAGAGACAGACAGAGAGAGCGAGAGACAGACAGAGAGAGCGAGAGACAGAGAGAGCGAGAGACAGAGAGAGCGAGAGACAGAGAGAGCGAGAGACAGAGAGAGCGAGAGACAGAGAGAGCGAGAGACAGAGAGAGCGAGAGAGCTGCATAAACAGAAACATATGTGATTAAACTAATGGTAGTTAATTGAGCAGTGAAACTACAGAGGCATGATCAATACTCCACAACTGCTTTATTAAGGTAAACGGGTGATGTTAAATATCCATTCCTATCATTGTTTCAATTACAATATCAAAAAAAGCAGACTGTCAACTGAAAATGAGACAGATGCACACCTGACTAATGACACATTTTAGCCTGTATTATAGCAGTCAGCAGATGCAACTTAGTTACGATAACTAATGGTTAGGGAGGGCTACACCCGTATTATCTGTATCAGATCCATAAGCTATCGCTAATAAAAGAAACCGTGTTCATTGTGGTGTGCAACAATGTGAAAATTGATTTTACAAAACGAAGCGTGAAAGGTCAGTAGGAGAGACATACAGCCTCACAATGCAGTGACCATTGGAACATCAGCAATGGGATGGAGTTATACAAGGATAGTGAAATAGCAGGATGTGGGGAGATGTCGGATGGAATATGGCTAGTGGGTCGAGGTATTTGAGATTGTGATGTCCAAATCATGCTCTGAGGATCTCAACAGGTTAATGCTTTGAATGTCAGAACATTTTGCCCTTTCTTCTTCCTTTGAACAGATATATTATCTGCTAATAAAAGGTAAGAGGGCTGCTTAAGACTATGGAAGTCGAGGGAGCATAACTGTTGGTGATAAAGAAATAATGACAACGACTGTGAAATTAGGGGCTATGATAAATACTGCTACTTATGTTTGGTGTAAAGAAAACCGTTAAACACACAATATGATGATTTCACAAATCCTCCGATCACATGAAATACCAAAGTAATACAAATCAAGAATAAATTACAATTGTTTTTCACAAATAAACTAGTTAAAACACAGGGTCAGCACTATTTATTAAAGCGAGAATTCAACGTGAATTTCAAATTTAGCGAATGTTTCCAATTCGGATGTTTTGAGATGAAATTTGAAATAATTTTGAATGCACTAATTAATACTTCTCACATTATGAAATAACCCTGTAAGTCACAATTAAAGGACCACTATAGTGCCAGGAAAACACTCTCGTTTTCCTGGCACTATAGTGCCCTGAGGGTGCCCCCACCCTCAGGGTCCGCCTCCCGCCAGGCTCTGGAGAGAGGAAGGGGTTAACATCTTACCTTTCTCCAGCGCCGGGCGAGGAGCTTTCCTCCTGTTCTCCTCCTTCCTAGCGACGTCATCGGCTGAATGCGCATGCGCGGCAGGAGCCGTGCGCGCATTCAGCCAGTTCATAGGAAAGCATTTACAATTTACAATTTACAATGCTTTCCTATGAACGCTGGCGTCTTCTTACTGTGATTTTCACAGTGAGAAGCACGCAACTGCCTCTAGCGGCTGTCAGTGAGACAGCTACTAGAGGCTCTAGAGGCTGGATTAACCCTCAGTGTAAACATAGCAGTTTCCCCGCTAATTGTAATTAAAATACCTAATTATGTAAAAATATTACATAAATATATATATGTAGAATTAATATATATATATATTTTTTATTATTATTATTTATATATAGGTATATATATATATATATATATATAGTGATATATACGTATATATTTATGTATATAGATATATATACAGGGAGTGCAGAATTATTAGGCAAATGAGTATTTTGACCACATCATCCTCTTTATGCATGTTGTCTTACTCCAAGCTGTATAGGCTCGAAAGCCTACTACCAATTAAGCATATTAGGTGATGTGCATCTCTGTAATGAGAAGGGGTGTGGTCTAATGACATCAACACCCTATATCAGGTGTGCATAATTATTAGGCAACTTCCTTTCCTTTGGCAAAATGGGTCAAAAGAAGGACTTGACAGGCTCAGAAAAAAAGGCTCAGAGATATCTTGCAGAGGGATGCAGCACTCTTAAAATTGCAAAGCTTCTGAAGCGTGATCATCGAACAATCAAGCGTTTCATTCAAAATAGTCAACAGGGTCGCAAGAAGCGTGTGGAAAAACCAAGGCGAAAAATAACTGCCCATGAACTGAGAAAAGTCAAGCGTGCAGCTGCCAAGATGCCACTTGCCACCAGTTTGGCCATATTTCAGAGCTGCAACATCACTGGAGTGCCCAAAAGCACAAGGTGTGCAATACTCAGAGACATGGCCAAGGTAAGAAAGGCTGAAAGACGACCACCACTGAACAAGACACACAAGCTGAAACGTCAAGACTGGGCCAAGAAATATCTCAAGACTGATTTTTCTAAGGTTTTATGGACTGATGAAATGAGAGTGAGTCTTGATGGGCCAGATGGATGGATTGGTAAAGGGCAGAGAGCTCCAGTCCGACTCAGACGCCAGCAAGGTGGAGATGGAGTACTGGTTTGGGCTGGTATCATCAAAGATGAGCTTGTGGGGCCTTTTCGGGTTGAGGATGGAGTCAAGCTCAACTCCCAGTCCTACTGCCAGTTTCTGGAAGACACCTTCTTCAAGCAGTGGTACAGGAAGAAGTCTGCATCCTTCAAGAAAAACATGATTTTCATGCAGGACAATGCTCCATCACACGTGTCCAAGTACTCCACAGCGTGGCTGGCAAGAAAGGGTATAAAAGAAGAAAATCTAATGACATGGCCTCCTTGTTCACCTGATCTGAACCCCATTGAGAACCTGTGGTCCATCATCAAATGTGAGATTTACAAGGAGGGAAAACAGTACACCTCTCTGAACAGTGTCTGGGAGGCTGTGGTTGCTTCTGCACGCAATGTTGATGGGGAACAGATCAAAACACTGACAGAATCCATGGATGGCAGGCTTTTGAGTGTCCTTGCAAAGAAAGGTGGCATATTGGTCACTGATTTGTTTTTGTTTTGTTTTTGAATGTCAGAAATGTATATTTGTGAATGTTGAGATGTTATATTGGTTTCACTGGTAAAAATAAATAATTGAAATGGGTATATATTTGTTTTTTGTTAAGTTGCCTAATAATTATGCACAGTAATAGTCACCTGCACACACAGATATCCCCCTAAAATAGCTAAAACTAAAAACAAACTAAAAACTACTTCCAAAAATATTCAGCTTTGATATTAATGAGTTTTTTGGGTTCATTGAGAACATGGTTGTTGTTCAATCATAAAATTAATCCTCAAAAATACAACTTGCCTAATAATTCTGCACTCCCTATATATTTCGTTCTACGTGTATTTTGATATAAATATATATATTAATATCACAATACAGTTACAACGAAATAACATCTATATATTTTTTAATTATTTATTTTTAATAATTTTTGTAATTTTATTTTTTAACGTATTTAAATTTTTTTATATTATATATAAATATATATAACAATAATGATATATATATATTTAATCAGTATCAGTCTACGTGTAATTTGATATTAATATATATATATACATATATACACACATATATATATATATACACATATACACACATATTTATATATATATATATATATATACACATATACACACATATTTATATATATATATATATATATATATATATATATATATATATATATATATATATATATATATATATATATATATATATATACACACACATATTTATATATATATATATATATATATATACACACACATATTTATATATATATATATATATATATATATATACACACACATATTTATATATATATATATATATATATACACACATATTTATATATATATATATATATACACACACATATTTATATATATATATATATATATATATATATATACACACACATATTTATATATATACATACATATATACACACATATTTATATATATATATATACATACATATATACACACATATTTATATATATATATATATATATATATATATATATATAAAAAATACTAAATAAAGGGAGCACTCTAGGTCTTCTCTTCAGTGAAAAAAAGGTATTTACTGTATCAAAATAGAATACATTACATGTGCAAACAAATCGACGTTTCGACCCTGCTGGGGTCTTTATCAAGATCATGATAAAGACCCCAGCAGGGTCGAAACGTCGATTTGTTTGCACATGTAATGTATTCTATTTTGATACAGTAAATACCTTTTTTTCACTGAAGAGAAGACCTAGAGTGCTCCCTTTATTTAGTATTTTATATTTGGACGCGGGATTGCACCTAGGCATTTTTTTGACCTATAGTAAAATAGAGGAGGAGTGCCGTGCTTTCTTATTGTTGTATATATATATATATATATATATATATATATATTTATTTTTATTTTTTTATAGTAAAATACACCTAGACAGTGTATGTATGTGTGTGTGTGTATATATAATCTAAGTATATAATATTTTTATTTTTATTTATTTTTTTACACTGATTTTAATTTTATTTGAATTCAGCCAGCAGGGGGACTAACTGTCATTACAGGCAGTAAGGACCTCACTCTCACATGGCCGGGGGGGGGGGCCGGAGGAGGCAGGATCCGCCACGGGGGACTCCCTGGGATCCCAGGTGAGTCTCCCCAACCAGGATCGCCGGCGACCGGGTAAGTAAGAAAAACCGGAGGGCGTACTATTACGCCCTGTGGCGTTTAGAGACGCTTAGAATAGGGCGTAATAGTACGCCCTCCAGTTTTAAGGGGTTAAAGAGTGCTGAAGAGTTCTTACCAAGGGTTCGGCTAGAAGTTGGCTTTTCCTCCTCTTTTTGGATAAAATCTATGGGTTTGCAGGTGAATGGCTCTTCTTTCTTGGCAAGTCCTTTACTCAGTTTCCGCTCTTCTTTGTCTTTATTGCTGTTTGCGCTTGTCCTGGGTTTGTTCCCGGATTTACTTTTCACAGCACCAGCGGCAGCGGCAGCTTTAACGAGTGCGATCCAATCCTTAAACAAAGAATCCACATCATTAGACCTGGTCATAAAAAGCACAAAGGGTGAATCTCACTGAATCCTCTTATTTTCCTGTACATCTTTTAAAAAACATCTGTCAAAAATAACCTACTAAGCCCTCAATGAATACTTTTCTAGCTACCTACTTCGTTACTCCTACTTATACCTTTTGTGTCACTATACCCCACTCCCTTTAGCATGTAAGCTCATTGAGCAGGACCCTTAACCCCTCTGTTCCTGTATGTTCAACTTGTCTGGTTACAAATATGTGTCTGGTAGTCCACCCATTGTACAGCGCTACGAAATTTGCTGGTGCGATATAAATAATAAAATAATAATAATAATCTCTCCTTGGCTCTCAAGTATGTCTTTATTTCAAAGCTCCAAATAAGAGGAGTGATTATAATCACATATTTAAATATATTTTTTTCACATTAATTACAAACGTAGTTTAATGTAACTAGCATTACCTGTGCACTGTACCAGGGCAAAATCCTGTACACCATGTACTAAAAATTACGTACATTTATAGTTGCATGTGTATAAATCTGCAAAGGACACTATAGCGTTAGGAACACAGGTTTTTATCCCTAACGATATAGTGCCCTTGAACCTATTCAGATTAGTGTGCACCGGTGTCTACTGAATAACCCTGCATAGTGTTCCTGTAAAATACTGTATGAGCCTTGTTTGACAAGGAAGAATACTATGAAAGTTGCAGTAAAATGTAACACTAGAGAATGACACACTAACAATATAGATCTTTGCAAGTGGTTTCATCCTCACTCACTCTTACCTGGCCTTTTGCATCTTCCGGCATGTATTTAATGTGCATTTTCTTCAGGCATCGGATAACTCCATCATAAAACTGCACCGTGTAGGTTCCTAGAGACAGATTAGTGAACACATTAGTACAATAATTAAGAGATTCCTAATACA